>NC_030822.1:45341178-45641826 GCF_001704415.2 Capra hircus | reverse complement strand
TTGGGAAAACAATGGAAACAGTGTCAGACTTTATTTTTTTGGGCTCCAAAATCACTGCAGATGGTGACTGCAGCCATGAAATTAAAAGACGCTTGCTCCTTGGAAGATAAGTTATGACTAACCTAGACAGTATATTAAAAAGCAGAGATATTACGTTGCCAACAAAGGTCCATCTAGCCAAAGCTATGGTTTTCCCAGTGGTCATGAATGGATGTGAGAGTTGGACTATAAAGAAAGCTGAGTGCCAAAGAGTTGATGCTTTTGAACTATGGTACTGGAGAGGACTCTTGAGAGTCCCTCCAACAGCAAGGAGATCCAACCAGTCCATCTTAAAGGAAATCAGTCCTGAATATTCATTGGAAGGACTGATGCTGAAGCTGAAACTCCAGTACTTTGGCCACCTGATGCTAAGAGCTGACTCATTTGAAAAGACCCTGATGCTGAGAAAGATTGAAGGCAGGAGGAGAAGGGGACGACAGAGGATGAGATGATGGGATGGCATCACCAACTTAATGGAGATGAGTTTGAGTAAGCTCTGGGAATTGGTGATGGACAGGGAAGCCTGGAGTGCTGCAGTCCATGAGGCTGCAAAGAATTAGTCATGACTGAGCAACTGAACTGACTGACTGACATTTTAGATGTATTATTCCATTTAACCTCTTATATTTTTATTCTTATTTGACACAAAAAGAGATTGAGACTCAGCAAAATGAATAAAAACACCCAGGACCCACAAACAATTAAGTAGCAGAACTTGAACCCTGATTTGTTTGATTTATTTTTATCTGAAATCAAAGACTATGAGAGGAGCATATAAATATATAAAGTAAATATTAACAGACTTGAAGTGTGAAATAGACAATAATACAATAATATTAAGGGACTTTAATACTATGCTTTTGACAATAAATAGATCATCCAGACAGAAAACCAACAAGTAAATATTAAACTATGTTAGATCAGATAAACTTAACTGACTTTGACAGGATAAATCTTTCCAACAGTAATGCAAATCTTTCCAATAATGCAAATCTTTCCAACAGCAGCAGAATATATATTTTTTCTCAAGTATAACTAGAGCATTCTCCAAAATAGATTGTATGTCAGGCCACAAAATATGTCTTAATAAACTTAAGAAGACTAAAATAATATCATATTTTTGACTACCATGATATGAAACTAGAAATCAGCTATAAGAAGAAAACTGGAAAATTAGCAAGTATGTGGAGATTAAACAACATGTTACTGAACAACCAATGGGTCTAAGAAGAAATAAAAAATGTTTTGAAGCATGTGAAAATAGAAATACTATATACCAAAATTTATGGGATGCAGCAAAAAGCAGTTCAAAGAGGGAAATTCATAGTGATAAATCCCTATATTAAGAAAAAAGAAAGAGCAAAAATAAACAATCAAAATTTATGCCTCAAGGGCCCAGAAGAAAGAACAAATCAAGCCCAAAATTATTAGAAGGAAGGAAATGACAGAGATTAGAATGGAAATTAAAGAAATAGAGGCCAGAAAAGCAATAGGAAAAAAGTTTACAAAACTAAGAGCTGTTTTTTAAAAGACAAAAATTAACAAAACTTTACCAAGAAAAGAGAGAGAGGATTCAAATAAATAAAATTAGAAATGAAAGAGGAGACATTACAACTGAAAGTACACTAATATAAATGATCATTAAGAGACTATATGAGCAATTATACACCAAAAAAAAAAAATTACCTAGAAGAAATGGATAACTTTCTAGAAACATGCAGCCTACAAGACTGAATCATGAAGCCACAGAAAATCTGAGATCAATACTAGTAAGGATAGTGAGTCAGTAATCCAAAACTTCCCAACAAAGAAAAGCCCAAGATCAGATGGCATCACGGGTAAATTCTACTGAACATTTAAAGAAGAATAAATAAAAATTCTCAAAATCTTCCAAAAAAGAAGAGAGGACACTTACAAAATCATTTTATGAGGCCAGCATTATTCTGACACCCACACCAGACAAGGACACTAAAAGAGAAGAAACTTGCAAGCCAATGTCTCTGATGAATATAGATGCAAACATCAATAACATACTAGCAAACCAAGTTCAACAACACTTTAAAAGGATCATCCGTGATCAAGTGCGATTTATTTCAGAGATTCCCTATAAAAATCCCAGTAACATTTTTCACAGAAATTGAAAAACAATACTAAAATTTATATGGAACTGCAAAAGAACTTGAACAGCCAAAACAATCTTGAAAAAGAAGGGCGAAGCTGGAGACATCACACTTCCTGATATTGAACTATATTACAAAGAAAATTGCCATAATCAAAACAGTATGGTATTGGTATAAAAACAGACACATAGATCAATGGAACAGAATAGAGAGCCCAGAAATAAATCTATACATATATGGTTAATTCATGACAAAGGAATTAAGAATACACAATGGGGAAAGGATAGTTTCTGCAACAGAAGATGTTGGGAAAACTAGACAGTCACATGCAAAAAAAATAAAACTGGACTCCTATATTATACTGTACACAAAAGCAACTCAAAATAGATTGAAGATGTGAATGTAAGAAGACCTGAAAGTATAAAACTCCTAGAAGAAAATGGGATAAATCCTTGATATTGGTTGTTGGCAAAGTATTTTTGAATTTGGCACAGAAGCACAGGTAACAGAAGCAAAAATAAACAAACTACATCAAACTAAAAGGCTTCTGCAAACAAAGGAAACCATCAATGAAATGAAAATGCAATCTACAGAATGGGAGAAAGTATTTGCAAATTATATATTAATAAGGGGTTAATACCCAAGATATATAAAGAATTCATACAACTCAATATAAAAATAAAAATTCAAGCCATCATATTAAATATAGGCAGAGAAACTGAATACACATTTTTCCAAAGAAGATATAGGCTGGCATGTACTTGAAAAAATACTCAACATCATAACCATCAGTTTATTTCAGTTCAGTTCAGTCGCTCAGTCATGTCCGACTCTGCCACCTCATGAATCGCAGCACGCCAGGTCTACCTGTCCATCACCAACTTCCAGAGTTTACCCAAACTCATGTCCATCAAGTCAGTGATGCCATCCAGCCATCTCATCCTCTGTCGTCCCCTTCTCCTCCTGCCCCCAATCCCTCCCAGCATCAGGGTATTTTCCAATCAGTCAACTCTTCACATGAGGTGGCCAAAGTATTGGAATTTCGGCTTTAGCATCAGTCCTTCCTTTGAACACTCAGGACTGATCTTTACGATGGACTGGTTGGATCTCCTTGCAATCCAAGGGACTCTCAAGAGTCTTTTTCAACACTACAGTTCAAAAGCATCAATTCTTCGGCACTCAGCTTTCTTCACAGTCCAACTCTCACATCCATACATGACCACTGGGAAAACCACAGCCTTGACTAGACGGACCTTAGTCAGCAAAGTAATGTCTCTGCTTTTGAATATGCTGTCTAGGTTGGTAATAACTTTTCTTCCAAGGAGTAAGCATCTTTTAATTTCATGGCTGCAGTCACCATCTGCAGTGATTTTGGAGCCCCCCAAAATAAAGTCTGACACTGTTTCCACTGTTTCCCCATCTATTTCCCATGAAGTGATGGGACCAGATGCCATGATCTTAGTTTTCTGCATGTTGAGCTTTAAGGCAACTTTTTCACTGTCCTCTTTCACTTTCATCAAGAGGCTTTTTAGTTCCTCTTCACTTTCTGCCATAACCATCAAGGAAATGCAAATCAAACCCACAATAAAATATCATCTCACAGCCTGTTAGAATGGCTGTCATTAAAGAGACAAGGGATAACAAGTGATGGGGAGGATGTAGAGAAAAAGGAGCCTTTGTGCACTGCTGGTGGGAATGTAAATTGCTGCGGCCACCATGGACAACAACACGGAGGCTTCCCCCCAAATTAGAACAGATCTACCTTATGATCCAGCAAATCCACTTCTGAGTATATATCCAAAGGAGGTAAGAATAGGACCTCCAAGAAATATCTATACTCCAGGTTTGTTGCAGCACTATGCATAATAGCAAAGATATGGAAGCAATCTAAGTGTCTGTCAACAGATGAATGGACAAATAAATGTGGTACATACGTATGGTAGGATACTATTCAGCCAGGAGAAAGAAGGAAATTTTGCCATTTGTGACAATGCGGATGAATCTTGAGGGCATTATGCTTAGTGAAATAAGCTAGACAGTGAAAGACAGATACTGCATAGTAACGCTTATGTGTGAAATCTAAAATCAAACAAAATAAAAAATGTCAAAAACAGAGAATAGAAAAGTGGTTCTCAGGGGCTGGGGGCTGAAGTGTGGGAAATAGAGTTTGGTTAAAAAGGTACAAACTTTTATTTGTAAGGTGCATAAGATTTCAGGATTTAGTGTTAAACATGGTGACTATAATTAATAACACTGTATTGTATTAGGGAATGTTTCTAATTTAAAAAATTCAGTGACGTGCCCAAGATCTTATGCAGGGCTGATAACCCGATGAAGATAATCACATTCTCCCTCCCCCAAATGGAATCAGCATTTTTTAAAAGATCTGTGAGAGATCAATGGATAAAGTACCTACTGTGTGTCAGGCAGTGTGTCATCAGTGTGTTCACAAAATGATGTATGTTTCATAATTCTCCATTTATGTGCAGCAAAGCAAACATCAGATCTAGCGCCTTTGGAAGAAGCTTGAAAAGAAGTAAAACTAGAGATGCATACTCTGGTTGCATGTGCCAGAACCTTGAAGAGTCTAAGAAACAGCAAACAGAGTCTTTAATGCCGCTTGTAAAGTTGTTTTTTTAGGGTCATTGTTCAAAGGTATAGCATGTCATTTCTGCTTCCATTTATAGCAGGGGTCCCCCAACCGCGGTCTGTGGGCCAAATGCAGCCCTTGACCTGTTTTTGTAAATAAAAATTTTATTGGAATGTAGCCACATCCACTCATTTGCATACTATCTATATCTGCTTTTGCATCACAATGGGTTTAATATTTGTGATGGAAAAATATGGTTTGCAAAAGCCTAAAATATTTACTATCTACAAGACTTTATAGGACACGTTTGCTGACCCTGGTTTACTGTATTTTTCAGCTCACTTCAGCACTTTTTATTGAAATTTCTCACTTTCCCAAAGCCCAGGAATGAATATTAATTCTATTGCTGCTTTTTAAAACTTCTGGCAAGTTGGTTATTTGTAGACGTAAATATTCTGGCACGGTTTCTAGCACATGTGAACCCCTATGTATATACACCACAGTGATGGAATGATTTCTTAAGTTTCACACCCTTTTTATAAGATTTGCCTGTGGCTGTGGGGGAGGGGTGGTATCCTGCTCCCTCACTACAAATTCTAATGCAGGGGAGAAAACAGGAGAGCTGTGTGGTCCATGGGTCTGTTTCCTTTGCTTTAACTACTGGTGGACTCATTAAGGACTTGTTAGGTTGGGGAGCAGGTGCCCAGACGAGAATGAATCTTTGACTTTATTGTGTAGAAGCCCTGAGGTCTGAAAATATTAGGTTAAAGCAAAAGTCTTAGGCCTATATTAAGTGTTGCAAAAAGTTCCACATGAGTCTCCTTTTTTAATACTGAAAACCAAAGACCTAGCTTTGTTTTCATTTTTGCCCTGGGTTGCAGGACAGTCTTGGTGAAATAAGATGCCCTTTCACGGCACTCATGTTGATCCTAATGATTGCATGTGTGTGCGCTCCGTTGTGTCCAAATCTTTGTGATCTATGGACTGCAGCCTGCCAGGCTGCCCTGTCCATGGGATTTTCCCAGCAAGAATACTGGGATGCCATTTCCTTCTCCAGTTGTTGCATATTTCCAGTCTTTTTTTCTTGGTCTTGATTTTCCATGTATACTTTCATTTCCCAACTTTTTCATTTCATTTTATTTTTATTTCAGTGTTTGTATTTTGCTATACAGTCACTTCAGACACTTAGTGGGTAGAAATGGGATATCAATATATACAAATATTCAGATAAATAAGGCTAATGGAAAATGCACACTTGCCTCCAGTCAAGTCAAAGAGCCTATAAATATGTAAAGTTTCTGTGCTTTAGAATGGAATTTCTTTGACTGTGTCTGGTAATCCTGGATATCTCATGAAGTTCTGATTGTCTGCTGCTGCCACTGTAGGACTTTCTGAGGTCCTTGGGGGGAAACATGAAAGTGATCATTGGCAAATAAAAGCTTGAAAACCATGGTGTTAAAACACATCTTCCAGACCCTGACGGTGACCACATTGTGGGTGTATTTTCCTTGGCACCATCCATGAGCAATAACTTTGCAAATGCATGCAGGTGAGTGATACAGTTCCTTGGAGAAGTGAGCCAAGGCTCATGGAGAATATTGGAGAGCTGAAAGGTCCTATTTAAGATTCGGGCCAGAAGAACATAGATCTAAAAATTACACATAGAACTGGCTTTGGGAAACAGGCGTGATATTAACAAAGATGGTCTACAGTGCTCCTTGTTTCTTCATCAGTAGTTTGCCCCACTTCATTCTCTGGGTTTCTTGCTGTCATATCTCAGTCTAAATCGACTTCTTGTAGCTTTGACTTGTCCCTCCTTCTGTCCCCCTAATCAAAGCTAATCAGTCCTTAGAATTTTCCTTTTTGCTCAGGCTAATCTGATAAATGAATTTAAGTCAGAAAGAAATGGGTCCCAATTGTATTAAACCAAGCCCTTTCCCTTGGGATGTTTGGTCATTCCGAGAACCAAAATAAACTTGAGTGGAGTACAAGTGAGAGGACAAAATCAGTCATCACAAGACCTGGGTTTTGTGCCAGTTCAGTCATTGATTATGTGGCTTTGAGCAAGTCCTCAGAACTCTTTAGATATTAGGTCTCTAATCTGTAATGTATGGTTGGTTAGGAATCCTGATGGACTGAGTTGCTGTGAGTAACAGAAGAGTTGATTATGCATGCAAAAGGATAAGAACTCCCCAATTCTGCATAAATATAAGATGCCATTATCATTACAAATAATTACATTTTAAACTCCACACCACTATGACAGTTGACACAGGGCCATTGTGAAAAAGTAAAGGACAGCTCAAAGCGGTGTTTCAAGTATGCCTCTGAAAGGCATCCTATTACTCAGTATTTTGGGAGACTCTGAGCAGGGCTCCCACAGGCAGGGCAGAGGTTCTTTCCTGCAAGACTTTTAGGCAAATGTGGGTTACATTATTATACGGTTACATTGGTTCCCCACTATTAAACAGTCCTACCAAGGTGGAAAGTGAAGCTAATAATAAAGTGCACCTGTGTATGGCAGATATCTTTCAAGGCATCATCTTAAACTTAATACTCACAGCAATCCTGAAAAGAAGAAATTAAAATCACAAAATTAGAAGACAGAGGCTTTGATATGCTAATTGGCATCTTCTCTTGGTGTTTTTTCCAGCATGGTCAGAATCACCTGGTGGCTTACAGGCCAGTCCCTCTAACTGGTGAGTCTCCTCACCCATTTTAGGCTTATCAGTTCATGAGCACTACATTCACAGGTGACATAAAGCATAGAATGATCACTGAGGCTTACATAGTAGGACCAGGAATCAGAATAACATTAAAGGGTTAAAATAATGAACCCAAAGTATAAGAGGTAGTGTGACAAGATGGATGCAGTGTCTTTTATTTAGCTTCGAAAAATCAATTGTTCAGTTTAAAGATTTAAAAAAAAAAAAAAGGTTCATGAGTGTGTGTTGGGAATGCCCTAAGCATTTTAGATGAATAAAAAGTCAGTAGAAACCAAAAGTATGTTGCGACTGAAACTAAAAAGGCTGTATTTATAGAAGTAGATTGCTCAGATTAAAGGAGGTGATACTGCACTGATTTGTGCATTGAGTAAAAACACACTAGCTGTATTTTGTTCAGATCTAAACCACTATTAAACACTGCTGGTAGGCTAGAGATAATTCAGTATTTGACCAGGTTGGAGATGGAATCAGAAACTATATGAAATGGAGAGCAGGCCAAATGGTTGCATTTAGAAAGAACAGAATCAAGAACGTACTTGATACTTCAAGATATATAAAGGGTTGTCACAGGAAGAGGAATTAGGCTCATTGATCAGATGTCAGAACAAAACCTATGAGGGAAAATGTTAGGGATGCAGAATTTGGCTCATATAGGAAATAACTTTCTTTTTCCTATTTTAAAAACAGTTTAGCTTACTTCTTAAATTAAGTTAAAATAAATTAAATTTGCTCATTGAAGAATTTTTATAACATACAATAATAAAAGTATTAAGACAATGTAAAAATCAGCCATGACTCTACCATCTAGAGATGATTACACCAGGACTGATTTTGTAAGAAGCAGAACTATACAAAGCAGAGGAGTTTTCCTTGGGGATTATCGTTATTTGAGCAGATAGAGCAAGCAACTCTGAGAGCCTGTTCTAAATGCTGAGATTCCATTCTTTAAAATTCTATGTAAAACAAGTTCAAGCTAATGCACATTTCCATAAAGCTTACCTGCATCATTTTCACAAGGACCTTCCATAGGGTGACCCAGGGTCAGAACAAGTGTTGAGGGTTCCAGACTCTACGACATGATCAGAATTGGGGGTGAAAAGAGAAGAGAGGGCTATTTTGTGTCTTTCAAACCACACATGGTGATTGATGTCATCTGTCAACTTGTTTATAATATATAACACCCAAGCTAAGCATCCTGTGGCATTCTGGCTTAAGCAAAAATTGTGCAATTCTCTCTTAACATCAAAAGATTGAGAACTCCTGGTGTTTCACCCTGACTAGAGCTGAGCATGGCTTCATAGGAAAAGTGGATTCTGAAGTCACAGAAGATGAATCACATGGCCACTCAGGAGGAGCTGGGGAGGCAGCAGGAGAAGATACATTTGATGAACAACTTAAGGATCTGGACAATGCAGACCAGAGCTAGTGTTTGCATGAGAGCTGAGGCTGAAAACTAGCAGGAACTTAATAAAGCAGTAGCAAAAATAGGGACTGGAGGAGAATATCAGGGTGGACCAGTTAGATTCCTACAGAATATGTTTTGTTAACATGAGACTGTTGTTTTCTCCCTTCTCTCCCAATAACAAGACTTTCCATTAGGATCCCAAATTCTAGTACTAATCTATAAATAGTAGATGTGAAATGGGGACATGTGACTTGGAACAAGGATGGAAGACAGAAGTCCTTGTAAGTTGAACTGGTTTCACATGGCATTCTAATGACACAGAAACGTATGTGCTCGCCCCATCTGCTTGGGTGCCAAGCAAGAGTCTGACCTCTGATTAATTGAAGTTAATCCAGGTGCTGGGAGATGGTGGGCACTATATACCACTTTCCTCCTCCAAGTCGTACCATCATCAGTATCCAAACAGCCAGACAATCATGCTCATCCCAATTCAGTTTTCAAGCAGTAGTGTAGCTAAGTCAAACTCTAAAAGAAAAACAAAAGAAAGACATTGGGAGAAGGGAAAGATCACCAAGGTTCTTTCTAGAGTTTAGAGTTTAAACCTTGACATGGCTTTGTTTCTATTGCTGCCGTTTACTTATAAGCAATTTGGGGTCAGAAGTCCTAACAAGTGCTTCTCATTATACCTTGACTTCCCCAGGAGTTGGCAGGATCACAGTCAATATTTGGATGCCTGCTTAGAAGGGGAGGTGACATTCACCCTGGTTCTCTGCTTCATCATGACCTATTGGCTAAGAGTGCACCATAGGCAGTGCGCCCCAGTGACTTGCCATGATGTCTGAGAGACAGGTAGGCAGAGAATTAGAGTTTAGGTTTGCTGATTCAGAGTGGTTTCAGAATTACGAAGCCCTGAAATCGTAGATTGGGAAGGGCATTGAAGGTCATGCAGTAACCACCTCCAGCTCCTTGCCTGAAAGGATTATAGTAGAAAAGAAAGGGACAGGGAGTCTAGCCAAATTGCAGTAGCTCTACTGAGAGAGATTTAATCCATTTCACTTAAATTTAATTTACGACTGCTTTAGATTGGTAACATTGTTGGTACAGAAAGCCTAAAAATATGACTTAGTCTTTGATTCCAAATAATATCAGATTTCTTCGTCTCGCAGAGGCGTGGGTTTATTTTTGTTGTTGTTGAACTTTGTTCTAATGGCTAAAACAAAAACATAGACAAAAAAAAAGAGAAACATAGCTTTTTTTTTCTTTTTTAAACATCAACTGAAGGTTCAAAACACTTACGATTGATTTTAATAATGAAGAGAAAACTTCAGTAAGGTAGACTACTTAGCAACTCACTGGGAGCCACATGCCATTATAAAGAAGCATGTCTGGTTTGGCTGAAATCCTGCCTTTGTCTCAGAGCTATTTTGCTGTAAATTTAGAACAGAAATACCCTTTCTGGAATAAAAATGTAGCTTTGTTGGCTACAAGTGCATGTTTGCTGCCTCACAATTTTAGAATTAGACGATGGACTTATTTAGTAGACATCGGAGGGTAAAAAGCAAAAGCCCATAATTTAAAACATTCCACTCCACCACAGTCCAAGAAAAACATGGACCGGTGAACAAAACCAGCAGTATTGTAATAAGAAAACAACTAGGTGCATTTTTTCCAAAACCTAAAAACCAGGAATCTAAATGTATGAGTTACTGGCTAAAAATTCCATTTTCATGTCTCAGTTTTGAGCTGGAAAAACAACGGAGACCCGATAAACATCGTTTTAAAAAATGCACAAGTTCTCCTGCAGCCCGAGGTGTGGACAGCAGCCTCACATCCATCTTTATGTACTCAAGGGCACTTTCTGTGGCCTGGAGGGAGCCTGGGCTAAAAGGATTTTACTTTGCAAAGATTCATAGGCTTCCAGTCAGGCCCGTGGCGACTTCTGAGGCTCCCTCCCCACAAGTTATTTGGCAATGCTGTTAAGGTATTTTATTTTCCCCCTAAACACTTTGAATATCTGTTCAAGGTCCATGGAGTTTTCCAGGGCAAATGATGTGGTAACTGTTAGTAATGCAGGTGGACTTGCCCAGGCTGAAAGGCAGGAGGGATTGGCATTTCTTCAAGAAGAGAGCTGAGGTGGACATGCAGGCCTCTGTTCTAAGACAACTATAAGATGCCAGTCAACCAATCAGTGGCACGAATGGCATTTGTATTTGAGTGTGTGTATGTGAGAGAGAGAGAGAGAGGGAGACAGACAGACAGACAGACAGACAGAGAGAAAGAGAGAGAGGAGAGAGCGCACAATTCCTGAAGATGGCTGAAAGTTACTTAGAAACCACCAATGACGAATACAGAAGTCCACTGGCAAAAAAGCAACCTACTTGAGAGTTAAAACTTCAATTCAGTTTAAACTGTTCTTCGAGTTTTAGATGAGGCTTCAGTCAATGAAGACAGAGGGGGTCTGATTCTACTATAATGTGAGACATGGTAACGTTAAATGCTGAGGATGATAAAATACTTGTAAAAGAGGAACTTTCCAGAAGAATCAAAACTTTCCCTCATCAGTGGTTGGTCACCCACCTGTGGGTACTTCAGGTCTCATCATGCAAGTAACAGGCGTGACACCTGAGTGGACACATCCATCATTTGAGTGTATGTGATGTCAGAATCGGAGAAGGCAATGGCACCCCACTCCAGTACTCTTGCCTGGAAAATCCCATGGATGGAGGAGCCTAGTAGGCTGCAGTCCATATGACTGTGAAGAGTCGGACACGACTGAGTGACTTCACTTTCACTGTTCACTTTCATGCATTGGAGAAGGAAATGGCAACCTACTCCAGTGTTCTTGCCTGGAGAATCCCAGGGACTGGGGAGCCTGGTGGGCTGCCGTCTATGGGGTCGCACAGAGTCGGACATGACTGAAGTGACTTAGCAGCAGCAGCAGCAGCAGATGTCAGAATGTGATGTACATGGTCCCTGAAGGTGTACACATATGGAGCTCAAGTCTATAAATTTTAACAGCAGGATCACTTAGCCATCATAATTTTTGTCACGTTCCCCTAAAGAAAATCTCTCGCTTAAAAGTTTTGACAGGAGGAATGTGTAGGGACAGTGAAAGTGAGGGGACCCATTTGGGGACCTATCGATGGACTCTGTGTAAACATAGGCTGTCTCTTCTAATTCTTGCCTCACTGCTCAGGGAACAAGTCAGGGTTATTTTTCTTCCTTTTGAATCCTTTTCTTTTACACTTTTGTTGAAAGCAAAAATGAACAGTCCTAGTCACTTGCCATTTAAACAAGAGGGGGTTTATTACCTTTAACCAGTTGTTATGGCAAGAATGCTGTACATGTCAGCGGTGGCTAAGTTCCCAGGTGCCCGGTTGGCTTTTCTGGCCTCCAGAGAATTCCTTTTCTGTCTGCGCTGCCTACATGTCTGGAGTCTGGCCCTCTGGAGCACGGCCAACTGAGAACCACAGGCTGACATGCTGCTGCCCAGAGATGTTTGCCGAGTCACGTGCTTCCTGACTCTGGGATGCCCTACCATTTTCTTCATCATTCAGTTATGGCTTCTTCAGGACCGAGTGTGGCATGCAGAGTACGTCCTCTTCCTCTGCTATCCACAGGCTGGTTTAGCGAGGGCTACACTCACTCCTTTGACTATTGGAGTGCATGAAAAAGGAAGGAAGATCACCATGGCTGAATTTAGGCAACTGGTACAGTCTTGGGCTATCTGATGATGTCATAAGCATGAGGGAGATGTAGGGATGTTGATGTATCATGTTCTCTTAAGATCTCCACCTTATCTCTTTTGTTTGAAGACCAACCACAGCAATTTCTCTGCTTAAGGACCAACCTACCAGGACATCATGTGGGGAATGTGCCATTTCGGGCATTCAGAAAGGTGTACGGCAATTATTTTGGAATATGTTTGTGTGTAGTAAGGGCTTGAAAGTATCTTGCTAGACCCTGCCTTCACACTCTCCTGAAAAGTTATAGAGACTTGGCCACTTCCACAGTTTTATTAAAACTGGTGATGAGAAAAAGGAAGTGCATCCAGAGAATAAACTGGAAAATGATCGTATCTGGGTGATGAAAATTTGCTCAGAGACCTGCACCATCCTACTTCTAGACCTGCCTCCTTGTGACAAAAGCCATCTCTCCATCTAACTCCTATGAAACATCCAGCAATCATTCTTTACATTATATCCCCTAAAGAAAGACGGGAGCCTTCTCCCACCTGCAGAAGGGTTCTTGCTTACTGCCTGAGGACCTGGTTTTTTGCAGGAATCCTGATGACTGCTAGGCCATACCCATTGCCTGGTTTTCCAAACTTCAGGAAGATATCTTTGAGCACGTTCACACTACAGACGCATACAAACAGTGGTGGAGACAGGAGAATTCTTTACTTGAAGTGAGTTACTTCTTTCAGAGTCTGACTGAATCGGACTTAGGACTGTGTAAGCATCTGTATTCTACGGAGCTCATAAACTATTCTGCAAAGATTGTTTATCTGGATGCCTTAACAAACTGAATTTATTTTTGCATTTTACTCACTTACCTTTACTGTAAAGAATAAAACTGTAGGAAAACTCAGTAAAAGAATTTTATATGCACATCCCATTCAATATTTTTCCTTATGCAGAGAAGCTATTAATTATCCCTACATAGATTATGGAACTGAAGCTTGAAGCAATGGAGGGACTTGTTCCAACTTACACAGCTAGCATTCAATATGTATATAAACCTGAGACTGATTTTAACAGACATGCATGATCTGCTACCTCACACAAAATTGGTTGGAAGGATGGTAAGTGGACTATGCTATGACTATGACGTGTGTGTGTGTGTATGTGTGTGTCTGTCTGTTGCTCAGCCTTGTCTGACTCTTTGCTACGCCATGGACTGTAGCCCACCAGGCTCCTCTGTCCATGGAATTCTCCAGGCAAGAATACTGGAGTGGGTAGCCCTTCCCTTCTCCAGGATGCCATGACTATTACTGTGTTAATATACTGCTTCTTAGACTATAAGTTTCATGAGGGCAAGGGTTAGAGTTGATTCATCACTGTATCCTCAGTCCCCAGAACAGTACCTAACACAGAACGAGCAGATAAACTATCTACTGAATTGGTGAGTAAACAAATATTTGGCCTGGTATAACAACACATAAATTATATTTTATAGTGTTGTTCGCAATTAGGGACTTTCATGTTTCTATAGCACTTTAACACTGTAAAGGCTTTCCTTTTTCTTAATAAAGTTTGCCTTAGGAGGACAAAGTGAAAGTTAAGGACTCAGATACTGGGGATACACACTGGATTTCTAACCCATGAATAAGAAGATTAATCGTGAAGGAGACAAGCCTCACAAAATTGCTGCTGCAGCCTGTCTTTCTGGACCATATGTTCCAGGTTCTCTGGAACGGATCTGGTTGCTATATCTATTCCATTGTCCCCTTAAGGATATTCTTACTTGTCAACCATGTATCCTGATTTTTCATTTAGAAAATATGGTCACCATATGTATGTTATAAAACTTGAGTCCCTAGACTAACTTCACCCTTCTGTGCAGGTATTACCAAATCCCATATTTGGCTAAATTTTCTACATGTGCTTCACATGAGTGCTGATTCCAGCTTTTTGCATTGATCATAAATAGATACATTAATAAGCCTATTTAAATTAATAACTTAGTTTTCCATAGAAAGATGCTTTCAATGACTAGAAAAATGCATTTTTCAAAACATATTGAATTATTTATCTAATGTAATCAACTTATTCTTTTTATTCAACTTGAGCATCTTCTAATATTCCTAAAATAAAAGACTCTCATAGGGCTCCAATAAAATTTATTAAATATGTTGATTCTAATAAGGATCTAGTGAAATTTAATAAAATATGATTTGCCATTATATTGCATTTGTTATTTTACATATTGCTGAAATAAGATGGATCAAGTCAAATGAATATGTTTGAACAACTTCATTATCTGATTCCATGGATATCCTGGATAAATTTTAGAGAGAGAGCATATAGAAACCTCCATGTATAAAGTCCAAGCAGACATTCTGGTTTAGCCTCTACGCCAATTTATTCTGTGACTCTGGGCAAAATCCTTCCACTCTGAAGAGTCAATGTGCCCTTTTGTAAATTAAGTAACTTAGTCCAGGTTAATGGCTTTCCTCCTTTGCTCTGGTAGCCCTGGAGTCTCTTGGAGGCCTAAGAATTTGCCTTGGAAGACCCCTTCCCTTGCCTTTCCTTCATTTGGAGCAGCTTAGCACATAACCCATTAAGTACATATGCCATTCCACTGTGGAAATATGGTTTGGAAAAAAAAAAAATTACAACTAAAATAGTTTTATGGCCCTTTGGTGTCTGTTTAGTCGGTACTTCTACCTCACTTTGTTAAAATATCACTGTGAGGGATATGGGGTTGACCTGGGTGGAAAAATGGTGTAGGCATGTATATAAGCAGCGAATAGAATAAGAAATCTTTTTGTGTAACTTGCTAGGGTAGAGTAATGAGGGAATCATTGACCGACTTGGACCTTCAAGGGGAAAATCAATATAGTGAAGGAAAAGTTTCAATCTGGGAAAGGGTCTTTGGTTCAAGCACTGGCAGCAGAGAGATGTTGGGTCATTAGCCACAGCACTGAAGTAGAATTTAAAGTGCATTAAATACAGAGATGTATAGGCACAGGGAGCTGGTCACCATGGGTATGAGCCAAGCTTTGATATGGTTATATGTATGCAGGGATTGAATGGGCTAATAGGGAAATTTCCAGAAAACTGGAGGAAAATAAGAGCACTCCATCACTGACATGATCAGTCCTCGATTTCCTAAGTTGTAGGCACTGGTGTTTTCCATCGGGCCCATGCTCCTGGCGAAATTCTGACCAAGACTTGGCAGACCATTGGTAGGGTCAGCCCGTCTATTGAGTGGAGCCTAGAATTACCATTTTTTCATTTATGCCATTAGTCAGGGGGCCTGGAAGTCCTTCATGGCCCCAGGTCCTCTCTGCATTGCTGATTTACTATTATTCCTGATACATGGATCCATTCCAACAGGGTTTCTTGTTTTTATACTGACCCACTCAGTACACTTTCTTAGATAGAAATTCCAGCCTAAGTCAAGCCTGGGCTCACCTCACTGATTTGGGTACACTTTGATGTTCCTCTTGGAGCAGTTGGGATTTTTCTTTCATATCCCATTGGTCTGCACTGCTGAGGTCCCAGAATGTCTTAAGATATGTCTGTCCAACCAGGAGCACCACATGCTGAGAGGCTTAGAGAGCAGCCAGGTTTTGGCTAGAACGTTAAAGCTCTGCTTTCTTAGAATCCTGTGTCTAGAGAAGGACTGTTTCATAGACCCGGATCAACAACATGGGGGTGGTGGTGGTGGGAAATCACAAAGAATGCAGGCCAGGTTAAGCCCTGGCAGGCGTCCAGCACCCAGTTTAGTGGTTCCGACAGCTTGTGGATCTGCCCTAACCCCTGAGGGCTGCTGTGGCCACTGTAACTGAGAGTGAATTTGACTTTAGCTTATTTCCTTTTTAGTTCCTGGCCCCACACATGTTGAATCCATGGTGCTGGCTCCCTGTTAGTGTGTCCCTCATTTTGCCCCTGTTGTGGCTCTTTTCCAGGAATTTTTGGTCTCTCTCCAAGGACTAGAAGGCATTTCCAAGGCTGCAGTCTAATTCAGAGGGCAGTTGGCTTCCAAAAGTTCCCTGTGTTTCCCAGAGAAGGGTCGACCACAATTCTAGCACCTTGGGGACTGGGCTCCATCTCATTTCTTTCTCCCCTCTAAAGTTCTGTGTCAAAATGAAGTTTCACTAGAGGAGGCCATGACAAGTTACTTGATTTCCCCAGAATGTGCCATGACTAATCTGCCTCCCCAAGGAGAGGTGGTGTGACTGCTTCATTACGTGTTCTGACCTTCAGCGGCACGTATCCTTCCGCCCTGTCACCCACCAATCGTCTTTGCGTTCCTCCCTTCCCTGTGGCTCTGACAAGAGCTGAGAAGAATGTCTGAGCACACAGTGTCATCTTTGCTCACAAGTTTGTTTTGTTGTCTCCAGTGGAGGGTTCTCCAGGATAGGCTTGAAATCCCCTTCCCTCTGCCACCCATCACAGCCTGGGTAAATTCAATGCTCAGTGCACGCTTACGGTTGATTGAATGTGTGATAACAAAAACCTGTGTGCTCACGCAGAGATTAGACAGCACCTTCCCAACCATTTCTTCATTTGACCTTTCACCATGGCTGTGGAAATCAGGAAAGGTTGACTAGAAGGCTGAACTTAGCTGGGATGCTGAGACGACTGAGTCTTTCTGTCTTCACGTAATCTGGGACCTTCTCTTCTCCAAGTGGCCTCTCCATTTGGCGTCTGCAAGTGTACCTTCCAACAGGTAGCATGCTTTCTTACATAGCAGCTCAGGGCCCCTAAACGTACAAAAGTAGTCATCAGGCATTCTTAAAGCCTATGCTCAGAATTGGCACATCTTAATAATGTATTCTAGGCCTCCCTGGTGGCTCAGTGGTAAGGAATCCACCTGCCGATGCAGGAGACATGGGTTCAGTCCCTGGGTTGGGAAGATCTCCTGGAGGAGGGCGTGGTTACCCACTTCCTATTCTTGCCTAGAGAATCCCACTGAGAGAGGAACCTGGTGGGCTACAGTCCATGGGGTTGCAAAGAGTCAGACATGACTGAGTGACCAAGCAGCAACAAAAATCTTTCATTCTACGGATAAAAGCAAGTTATAGACTGAGCCAGATCTAATGTGGGAGGAGGCTATGTCAGGTCATGGATACTTGGGTTACTTGGGTGGGGGGGGGGGTGGTTCCTATCTTTGAAGACTAGTTACTATGATTGTGTAATCATTTTCTTAGATACGATGCTCTCAGTGCTGTGTTTCTCTCATAATTTCCTAGCTAGTGAGAAGAATGGCCAGGTAATTAAAGCAGCAACATAAAGCTCTCCCTCCTAGGTAATGCTAGAGCTTAGAGGGAAGTACTAATACTTCACGAAAAGATTCCCTTAAATAAAAGAGGTGCTCTGAAGTCCTTTGGATAAGGATAAATGTGACCCTGGACATGTATTGCCTTTTAGTCTTAATGAATAAGTAAGCCATGTTGTCTCTTGTAAACAGAGGGTTTGAATGAGCAGTCAGAGATAAGACAATAGCAAAGGACTCTGCCTCTGCCTCTGCCTCTGCCTCTGCCTCTGCCTCTGCCTCTGCCTGCCTATGCCTGTTTTTATGAACCTCCAGTTAGCCCCAAAACAATGACTGTTGGAGGCAAAATTATAAGAGCAGAGGCATTTCAGTGAGACAGGCCTGGGTTTGGTTCCTTGTATTATCACTTACCAGCTATGGGAGTGATAGGCCCTACTTCAGAGTAGGAGTTTAATAAACATTAGATGTTCTTTTAATCAGATAATTTTATACATTAACATAAACAACAACATTTAGAGATACTGTACAATAAGTCAGGCAATGTTTTAGTTGCCAAGAATACTTGGAAGATGCAGGGGGTGAAGGAGAGGGAGAAGTAGAAGATTACTCATTTATCTATTTGTAGCTTCAGGAAGCCAGATAGATGGTGAAGTCATTCACTGTGTTAAGGAATACAGCAGGAGGAGGCAGTTTCCCACCCCCCCTTGCAGACATTCTTATTACACCATCTCTGAAGCTTTGGAGCTTTTCTTTTGAGCTCACATTTCTAGTATAGAAGCATATAAGTCGATCTTCACTGGGTGTGAGGCTCACATTACACATGAACAAAAATAAACCACTGTTTTTGGAAGTCACTGAGATTTTGGGCTGTTACCATGGTCTTACCCAGTGAAAGCTGACTAACACAGAAATTGGTACCAGAAGTGGGGTGTTACCATAACAAAGCAAAATGAAACAAAAACAACCAAATTATGTGGCACTGGCTTCAGAGTCAAGCAGTGGGCAGGGAGGGAACTATTATTGAAGTTGACAACAAGTGACTCATGTTAGGCAGTGGCTAAACACTTTGGTAAAACTATTTCCTGAGATAACTTGGAAGATAATTTACCTAACAAAGGTGTGGCTCTAGGTGAAGCTTTGGGCAAACAGAATGAGGCCTGTGGGCTTGCTTGTTCTTGGTTGCATGTGACAAGGTATTATAAGAAAGAGATGAGTTCAGAAGTAATTGTTCAGTTTTCAAGCATGAATAAAAGGGAAAAGCGAGAATTCAGAACTTTCAGGCATTGTAGGATGCAAATGATTCTCATATACAAGCTATAAATATTAAACTGAAAAATATGTTGAACAACGAAAGCTAATTATATTATGGCTCCAAGCAAAGTCCAAATTAAGGGTGTAGCCTCCATACCCTTTGTTAAAACCTGTAAATGAATTAAGGTGATCCTGAGTAAATAATTTAAATTAGACAAAATGGTTCAAGGAAAGGAAGTGTTTGCTCTCTCATAAAAGCATGATAAGTTTGAAGCACCTCTAATTAATTCTAGAACAAGAAGCATGTCTTCAAAGGAATTCTGGGTGTGGCTGTTGGCACGTAATGTTGGTTGGTGAAGAGCCAATGAGAGTTTGAGAGATTTTTACTTCCAAAACAGCCACCAGCATGAATTAAGAGATTGTAACTGTTAAATACATAACTAAATTTAAGGCCCCCAAATTTCTGCCATTCAGTTCCCAAGGATAGACTATCCCCTAACGTTCCCTATGGATATATCCAAAGTGGGCAACAGCAAAGGGAGAAATTATCCAAGCGTGAAGGCAAAAGCCGTGGAGAGCAATGGCTGCACCCAGGGAGCAGATCTGGTATCTAATCAAAGAATGTTCCCTACACTAGGGTATGGGTTTAACAGAATGTGCCCATCTATATTTCAGAATTGCTATAGACCAGGACCAGTGATCACCTGTTGCTTCCCCTTTGCAAATGGAGCGTTCATTACAGTTATTCTGGCCTTGTTCTACCAATGTATGTTGTTGAATTTGGAGAAAGAAAATATAACTGTCTTTTAGTTTGATTTGGTTTTGGTTCTCTGGATCAAGAGAAGCAACATTTTGACCACCTTTAATGTAGAGACTTTCCATTTACTATCATATCCCATTGGACTTCTGGCCTTCTCCTTTGGGGAGTGGTATATATTGTGTGCAGAAGGGAGGGAACAAATATTTATGATCAAGATACTTATCGTGAAATATTGTATCATTGTTCCCAACCTTTGCTTCCTCCTTTCCAAGAAGATTAGATATCTCTGCCTCTTGTGGTGTGATTTGAAGAGCTTCCCTATGGGATGAGTATGGTTCTCTGCCCCATTTTCCACTTGATCATGGAATTTCTCGGATTAATGAAATATGAGCAAAATTGTCATGTGCCATGAGTGAACACAAGTTTTAAGAACCACTGTGCTTTTCCAGTAGCTCTCTTGACCTTTTTTCTTTGCCATGATAACAGTACAGAGAATGCTTTTTCTAGTCTGATCTCCAGGATAGGAAGACCATATGCAGAATTTAGCCAATCAACAGTCCACAGGAAATATGAGTAGGGAATAAGTTCAATAAGATATTATGTTTCTGTTGTAAGAAATCTTGGAAATTTGAGGATTTTTGAATTTGTAGGCTTAGTGAAGTCACATAGCTGACTGATACATCTGGTATCGGGGCCTAGAGTGATCATGTCCCAGGCCTCTGGGTTACAGCCTCAGAATTTCACTAAACAGTTTTTATCTGATTATTAATCATAACTTACCTTCACTGTTCAGAAGCTCAAGAAAGTGATGCTATTTTTCTGAAGGAAACAGTCATAATTTGTAGTACATTGGATATGTATTGCAGTTCAATGCATTAATGTACAATAATGTATAGCAGTAGAAGAGAATACAAAGTAAAATGAGAGTAGTATTAATGGAATAATATAAAAATCTTATTTCACATATGTATGGTTGCATGTATGTATCTATCTCACATATTAACTATAGAACTTATGAGAATTACATGTGTGCATGCTGAATTGCTAAGTCATGTTCAACTCTTTGTGACCGTATGGATTGCAGCCCTCCAGGCTCCTCTGTCCATGGAATTTCCCAGGCAAGAATATTGGAATGGGTTGCCTTTCTTTCTCCAGGGGATCTTCTTGACCCAGGGATCAAACCAGCATCTTCGGCAGGCAGATTCTCTATTGCTGAGCCACTAGGGAAGCCCACTGTCTAATATATAATCTTAATCAGATATCGCCAATTGTCTCAAAAATGCCTTTTGTGGCAAAAGAAAAAAAAAATTCTGCTTTAAGATCTAATCTACAATCATGCATTGTATTTAGTTTTCATGCCTGTTTAGCGTCTCAAACTGGAACAGTTAGCCTCCTCAGTCTTTATTTTTCTCCTTTTACAATCTGACATTCTTGAAGAGTGCAGGTCAATTTTGTACACCATTCCTCAATTTGATGTGACTTTTTTCACAATCACGTTCAAATTATGCATTTTTGTCATGAACATCAGAGAAATAAAATATAGTGTTCTTATCAATTCATTATATCAGCCATAGGATGTAGATTTGTCCCATTACTATGGATGCTAAGGTCTTCCCTGGTGGCTTAGTTGGTAAAGAGCCTGCCTGCAATGTGGGAGACCTGGGTTTAATGCCTGGGTTGAGAAGATCACCAGGAGAAGGAAATGGCAACCCACTCCAGTATTCTTACCTGGAAAATTCCATGTTCAGAGGAGCCTGGTGGGCTACAATCCATGGGGACACAAAGAGTCTGACATGACTGAGTGACTACACTCTCACTTTATGGATGTTAACTTAGGTCACTTGGCTAAGGTGGTATCTACAGGATGCTTCATATATAGTTACTCTTTTTTGCCTTGAAATTAGGGGATGTTCTGTGAGCATAACATTTTTTGCCCACACAAAACACAAAAACATGTTTTGTGTTTTTTTGAGATAAAGTAGATACCATGTTTCTTATCAAAATTCTGTTAGTTTTAGCATATATTGATAACTCTTGCTTGAGTAACATTACTTTGGTTAACAAACAGTTATTTCTAATTTTATGATTTTTTTATTCATTTCAGTTCAGTCGCTCAGTCGTGTCCAACTCTTTGCAACCCCATGAATCGCAGCATGCCAGGCCTCCCTGTCCATTACCAACTCCTGGAGTTCACTCAGAATCATGTCCATCGAGTCGGTGATGCCATCCAGCCATCTCATCCTCTGTTGTTCCCTTCTCCTCCTTCCTCCAATCCCTTCCAGCATCAGAGTCTTTTCCAATGAGTCGACTCTTCACATGAGGTGGCCATAGTACCGGAGTTTCAGCTTTAGCATCAGTCCTTCCAAAGAACACCCAGGACTGATGTCCTTTAGAATGGATCTCCTTGCAGTCCAAGGGACTCTCAAAAGTCTCCAATACCACAGTTCAAAAGCATCAATTCTTTGGTGCTCAGCTTTCTTCACAGTACAACTTTCACATCCATACACAACCACTGGAAAACCATAGCCTTGACTAGATGGACCTTTGTTGGCAAAATAATGTCTCTGCTTTTGAATATGCTATCTAGCTTGGTTGTAACTTTCCTTCCAAGGAGTAAGCATCTTCAACAAATTCATTGTTGAAATTCTACCTAAGGAAGAACTTTCCATTCTTTTCAATTTTTGCATTTAATCAAATTCATTAATTAACATATTTCCCCTATACATTATTTTTATAAACTTAAAACTGTACCATGCTGAGATTAATTCAGTATGAATTTACAGATTCTTATTTTATTTCATGGGTGATAATCCACTGTTACTGTTGTTCAGTTGCTAAGTCATGTCCAATTCTTCTCAACCCCATGGACTGCAGCACATGAGGCTCTTCTGTCCTCCACTATCTCCCAGAGTTTGCTCAGATTCATGTCCATTGAGTCGATGATGTTATCTAATCATTTTCACCCTCTGCTGCATGCTTCTTCTATTGCCTTCAGTCTTTCCTGGCATCAGGGTCTTTTCCAAGGAGTAGGCTCTTTGCATCGAGCAGCCAAAGTATTGGAGCTTTAGCTTCAGCCTCAGTCCTTTCAATGAGTATTCAGGGTTGATTTCCTTTAGGACTGACTGGCTTGATCTCCTTGCAATCCAAGTGACTCTCAAGAATCTTCTCCAGAACCACAATTTGAAAGTATCAGTTCTTCAGTGCTCAGCCTTCTTTATGGACCAACTCTCACATCAGTACATGACTATTGGAAAAACCATAGCTTTGACTAAATGGACTTTTGTCAGCAAAGTGATGTCTCTGCTTTTTAATATGCTGTCTAGGTTTCTGATAACTTTTCTTCTAAGCAAGCATCTTTTAATTTCATGGCTGCAGTTACCATCTGCAATGTTTTTGGAGTCCAAGGAGATAAAATCTGTCACTGTTTCCTCTTTTCCCCCTTTTATTTGACATGAAATGATGGGACCAGATGACACAATCTTTATTTTTTGAATGTTGAGTTTCAAGCCAACTTTTCCACTCTCCTCTTTCACTTTCTTCAAGAGGCTCTTTAGTGTCTCTTCACTTTGTGCCATCAGAGTGGTATCATTTGCATATCTGAGGCTGTTGATATTTCTCCCAGCAATCTTGATTCCAGCTGGTGATTCACCCAGCCTGGCATTTCTCATGATGTACTCTGCATATAAGTTAAATAAGCAGGGTGACCATATACAGCCTTATTGTACTCCTTTCCCATTTTTGAACCAGTTAGTTGTTTCATGTCCAGTTCTAACTGTTGCTTCTTGATCCACATACAGGTTCTCAGGAGGCAGGGAAGGTGGTCTCTATTCTCATCTCTTTAGGAATTTTTCTAGTTTGTTGTGATTCATACCAAGGCTTTAGCATAGTCAATGAAGCAGAAGAATAATCTGTTACTATCATTTATTCAGATTCTCAAACTATCCTCAATTTGGCCAGTGGGAGTCACTTCAAGATGGGTTCTTTGTCCTTTCGAAACTCTTCTATCATTCTTTGAGCACTTCATATTGTTTGACATGAGGCAATATTCCAAGCACATATTATGCTTTCCCAGTTTCAACCCTGAAACCCACCATTTTCCTAAGGATTCCCTGTTCCTTCTTCTAGCGGGGAATTATATTTGGAAACCAAGATCTGGATGCTAGGCTGTCGTTTTGTTACCAAGGAAGATGTCATTTTAACATTTAACATTTTGGTGTTTCTCTTTGCATTTTCCCCTATATATTAGTTTTATAAACTTGAAACTGATCCATGCTGAAATTTTTATTCCTGATTTTTCATAACAGCATAACATGAATTTTTCTGGTTATTCCAAACATCTTTGTAGATGCTTAAACAGTTTTCATGAATAGTTAAGGCCAAAAGTTACTTTTGCATTTGGTATCACTGGAAAATTGTTACTTCCAATTTACTTTTGTAAACCACAGTAAGTGATAGTAATAATGGATACATTTGTTTTTAAGATGCTTTCCCAAGCAATCTCTTATTTTAATTGTCACAATAGTGCTATGATGCCCTTTTATAGGGGAAGATCGTGGCTCAGAGATATTCTATGATCCTAAGCTCAGTGGAGTTGGAATGAAGCCTAGATCCTCTAGTTTGCTCAAATTGTTGGTCACCTGGTTATGTGTATGCACTCATCTTCCAGGCTTAAGTCTAAGCAACTAGATGGCAGAGGCTGTGTTTTAATGAGCTTTGTGTCCCCACAATTCTGTATACCACGGAGGCTCTACAGAAGTTTAACACTTGCTTCAGGAAAGTCTGAAAAGTCTTTGACCCGAGAAAATTCTTGGGAAGCTATTCCACTGGGAGTTAGCTATTAAAGCACATCTCCCTCCTTTTTGGACACTGGTGACCAGATGTCTTAATTATTGCAGTTCTTTGCAGGGAATGCCATCAATGAGGGAGGAAGAGACAAGCAATCTGTTTGGATAGGGAGGGGTAAATCCAATAAATTTGCCAGCTGCATTTGCTATCCTAGCAGTAAAACACACCATCCCACACTGCCTTCAACTACAACAGGAGACAGAGGACATGGTAATAAACTACCCCGTGGTAGGGATCCTTATCTGCAGCAGATTAAGAGGCCTGGAGACCACATGGGGACAAATGTGTAGTTAATGATATTGTTCCAATTAGGAACTGGTTCAGCCGAAAACTAAAAGCACAAAATCAAAATCCCTCCATCCTTAGTCACTTCCTTGCAGACTTCCGGACCAAGAGGCTTTTTGATGTTGATTGTCTCCTTGCAGCTTTCGGTTGAGGATGAGCCAAATTGCACCACTTGTGCTAATTATCCCTCTCCTGAGACTGCAGATTCCTGGTTAATAGGGGAATCAGTCCAAACTACTTACTGAGTTTTCAAGGTGGCAACTCTGTGCTGGGGACCTGGGCCAGTACAGACCTCTGCTGCCAAGAGGCCACTGGCATGAGTATTTCCACCTGAAGCCATTTAACCAGGGGCGTGAAGGACCTCAAGGCTTTGAAGAAAGAGTAGGAATAGGTGCTCCTGTAAGCAAAGAGAAACCACTTTCTCCCCTGGGTCCCCTAGCTCATGGCTTTGCCATCTTCCTGGCTTCTTCCACCTTACTCCTCCATACAGACCCCCAATCTGTACGTATCCATCAAAACCTGTTTCTTGTGCTGTTTATGTGTTTCTTCTCTTGTACTTTACCTGTCCTCATTGTACCTAGTTCATTCAGCTGTTAGCGTCATTCAGGTGATAAGAAGTAGAACTGATATTTGAACTCAGAATTTAGGTGCCAAGTCTTTTATCTTTGGCAGTCTGGTGTGTGTCTAATTGCAATGAAACTCTAGTAGGATTTCATATTTTATAGAAAACACTGAATTGAAAAGTTTTTCATAAGCCACATTCCAGCTGAGAAGGCTTAAAGAGCAACCCTTATCCCCCTGATTATGGTTAGATTTGTTTTGCTATCATTGGTAAATTTTCTGAAGGACATCATAGCAAAGTGAGAAAGGATCTGGTGCTGGATCTTCTTTGCTCCTCCAGACTTTCCACCAGTCTCCATCCAGCTATGTGCCCCAGGAGGCTAACTCTCTGCCCTGCTTGGCTCAGACTATCTTGCTCTCTGCTGTGGTTGGGTTTGGTCAGTCCAAAGTACCAGCAGGAGAAAAGAGAATGAGGCTGGGCTCTTTCTCTGCCGGGGAACTGTGGATGGGTCTATCTCTTTCTGAAGGCTGCAGCTCCTATTAGGTGGCCCTCCGACAGTTCTTGCTCCCTCTCTGGCTCCCATGACCACTCCTCCTCCACTTGTCTTTCAGACC
Source organism: Capra hircus (assembly GCF_001704415.2). Classification (NCBI taxonomy): domain Eukaryota; kingdom Metazoa; phylum Chordata; class Mammalia; order Artiodactyla; family Bovidae; genus Capra; species Capra hircus. The sequence continues at coordinate 45,615,683 of NC_030822.1, read as the reverse complement.
TTCCCACAACTCTACAAATAGTCCCTCCATTAAATTCTCCTTTGCTACCTGTTTGAGTAGGTCATCTCTCTCTCTCTTTTTTTTTTTTTTTGCCTGGACCCTAATTGATTTAGGGGTTTGGATTATCCAGATCTAGTCATGAGGACTAGAAATGTGTGAACAAGTATTATTTGTGGCATGCTTGATTCTGATCAAGTTCTGAGCCCTTAATATAGAGGTTAAGAACTTCTGCCATGCAAAATAATAATCTTGTTTATGATAATAATAGTAGCAAGCTTTGATTCTACTTTTAGCACATGCTAGGCACTGTTCTAACCATTTAATATGTGTTAGCTCTTTTTATCCTCACAACAAGCTTATAAGATAGGTACTATTTTTATTACTATTTTCTAGATGAGGAAACAGAAGTATAGAAGAGTGCAGAGTCCTGCTTAAGGCCCGGCACCTTAGTGTGTCAACCAAATCAGGCAATCAGTTTCCAGAGTCCTTAATTTCTGCACTAGACTTCTCCAAATGGCCAGGAAGTCAGTGTCAATGGACACATAATGAGATTGCATTTAATTGCTAAAATTATAGAATCATCTGAACATAACTTTTGAAGGAAATATCCATCATGTTGGAAAACTATTTTTAACATTGGGATTACTAACATAAATGCTAACACCCAGTAATGCCATTTTCAGAAACTTGTCATTTACTTAGGCAGATGGAAATGGATATTGTTCTTAAGTTTAAATGTTCAACACTATCTAGGCAGCACTATCTGGGAAAAGGACTCAGAAGATGTGGGTCCCCCCATTCATTAGCTGGATGACCTTGAGCCAGGCGCTTATGCTCTTGGAAGCTGGCTTCCCTTTCTCAGGTTGACAAGGTCTCTAGCCCATCCCCTCCTCTGATGGACATGTTCCCTATGTTGTTGTCCGTAATGTGACCACCATCAACCCTAACATCAACAATTGATATCTGCTTCTTGTTTTGGCTTATAATGCCCAGATGTGTGTTATTTATAATATTTCAAACAAGGAGACATTCCCCTTTGGCTTAAATATTTGTGCAAATTAGAGATTTGTTTCCGCCTCATGGACTAAGTCTCAAAGGCTGGCCTGACCACTTGCAGTGCAGTTAAAGGCCCTGTAGGGAGTCCAGGTGGAGATGGTGTTATAGTCATTACAGCTGAGGAGGATGAAGAAAATTTACGAGGTGAGAAGTGACAGAAAGATACAAAGGATGCCTTAGGATGAAGTCTCCAGGAGACGCCCTTGAAACAGCACCTGTTACCTGTGACAGGTTTCCTGATGGGTTGGCTCGCTGCTCTCTGAACTTTCTGCTCCTTTGCCTTTCCATATCTTTGTTCATGCCATGAAGTCTGTCCAAAAGTGCCTCACCTATCCAGGGAAACCCTCAAGGACAGGTGACACCTCTGAGACCTCATGAATTCAACCGGAGGTAATGTTTCTCCCTCCTGCCAGAACTCGGTGCTGTTCTGTTTGGACCGCATTCATGGCACTCCTGCTAGGCTGTGTGCCATCACTATTTGCACAGCTCCTGGGTCTCCCTGACTAGGTGTGAACTCTTTGTGTATTATTTACATCTGTATGTCTGAGTGCATGGAACTGGCTGTATAATCTTTGCCAGGTGGATGGGGTGGGGGTGTCTACAAAGCCCATTTCTAATGCTAATTGTGTTTACCCCCACACACATCACACATACACACGCTCAAAGACACCATCTGCACATTCATTCACACAAGTCTGGCATTTAAAATACCTGGGATGGTATGCCCATCAGTGGGCCCTTGTAATCCAGACCTTAATCTCAGTTCTCAGCCCTAAGAGATATTGGGAGATGTCTTGGCAAACGGTAGAGAAAAGGGTACACTTTTATTCATAACACTGTGTGACATTTTCATCTTCAATCCACATTAGCTTTCAGGCCCACTGGTAATGCCATCCACTGTCAAAGGTAGCAGCCAATCCCAAATGATCCTGTCTCCTCAAATCATGATAATTACCAAATTCACCCTTGCTTGCCAGCCACCATTAAGCGTGCCTACCTCCTTGGTTGCACTGACCATGTCCAGAGTAAAAATGGCCAGACATTTTTAAAAATGGTGATTCTTCCTGCTCTGTAGAAATAAAAAAATTAACATAAGTGAAAGAAACTTTGGAATTGTTGGGAGCCTAGAATTGGGGATTGTTTTCTCACCTCATCAGCAGAAATGAGCCTCCGAGTTATCTTTTCTGGCACCACTCTGGGGAATAGGAGCCAGCACCTGACAACCTTATAACTGTGAGAGAAAAAAAGGGTGGAATGTTCGTGTGAGTCTTGGTGGTACACTCAGCCTACACCTGGCAACTCATCTGTGCTTGATAAGCAGAGAATTTTTGGTTAAAAGCAATCAATCTCCTCATTTAAGTAGTTGTTACCTTTTCTGTTTTGGAAAAATTCATAAAGAGGAAAACAATTTGCACATCTTGGAGGGAAAGATTATTTTGGAGGCTAAGGCTGGGCCCTAGCCCCGATAACCTTACGAGGGGAGACCCCTCTCTGGGCCCAGGACGGACAGGCGCAGTGGAGGGAGTCACGGGTCAGATCAGTGGAGATCAGGGCTGGACTTTGTGGGCTAACTGCAGAGTCTAGGGAGGTTCTGGAATCTGGCAGGAAGCCCAGGGCGGGGGTGGGGCACTGGGAAAACTGGAGAGGCTTGAGCAACTGATCTGACTTTGTAACTGGGCCCTTATTGGTGCGATGATTAGGATAGACTCAGGTTCCCCATAGGACCATCAGCTCCAGGAGGGTGGGACTGTCTAATTCAGCTTGTATTTCTGTCCCGGAATCTAGCACAGATGGGGAATGCAGTCCATCCACCATGACGACTAGTGTGCCTCCAAATCAGGTCCGTACCTCAACCTTTGCTCAGCCTTCCACATGTCCCAGGGCCCTCCCCACCCCGCCCCTCCCCACCCCGCCCCTCCCCTGCAGCTTGAGCCTAGCGTCCTCTCTCCACTGATCCACAGGAGCTGGAACCCATGGGGACCCAACTCGACCTTGTCCAGCCTGGTGTTGGAGTGTGGAAGGGCACAGCGCAGGGACTTGCGGATTGAGGGCTGGGAGTCACTGTGGGGCCTCTCTGAGAGTGACTCACAGAGGGCCGCAGCCCCTCCTCTTGACACCTCTTCATCTGCACCAGGAGGTTTTTTTCCCTGGAGCCCTCAAATGCTTGAAGAAGGATGGGTGTGGTGCAGGACTGCACTTGCCAAGCCAGCTCCTCAGGTCCTGTAAAAGGTGCTGCAGAGGGCCTCTCCCTTCCCTCTGGCCCTCAGGTGCAAGATCAGAGGATCTGACAGTCATTTGTTTATCAGGCGGCTTTCTGCCTTTAAAGGGGGAGCTGGGTGGCATGTACGTGGATCTCTGAAAGGCAGGGATCTGCAAGCCATGGGCAGCTCTGGCCAAGCTGTCATCATCTGGCCCCAGCCTCTTATGAGTTGTGAGCTGGGGGCCGCTTTCCCACCCTCATCAAGGCTGCTGACTTGAAATGGGAACGCTCCACCCTGAAGACTCAGCTGGCCAAAGGTGGTTCTTCCTGAGTTTTATAAACAGCTTCCGCCTTCCCACTTAAGTCTTTGTGTTCAAGAAAGAGAATTCTGGCCATTTGTGACTTAAAATTCAAATAATAATACTAATAATAGTGATTATGTTAACATTTATTGAGAGCTCACACTCTGTGCCAAGCGTGGAGTTAATGGTTGTTAACTCATTCCCTTCAACTCGAGAGGAACACATTATTAAGCTTGCTTTCAGATGAGGAAAAGAGGCTCAGATCACAGCTTGCCCTCAGTCACCCAGCTACTCTTGAGCAGAGCCAGAACTGAAAGCCCGGGAGTCAGGGCCCACACAGTTGAGCTGCTCTCTTCTGCCCCTTGCATGAAGCTTTTTGACCGGGGACTTTGTCTTTCCTTGTCTCTAGAGATGTCGGTTTGGGGAGAGCATTGATGTCTCTGTGTGTGGCTGCTCCTCACTACAAGTCAGGTCTCAGCATAACTGTGAACTCTCAGATTCATGGGCTGACACCTGTTTATCCTCTCAGTTCTGGAGGCCACACTCTGTGCAGAGACGCTGGGGGAGGAATCTGCTCCACGCCTCTCTCCTCACTTCTGGCAGCTGGGACCACCTTGGCTTGTGGACACGGCACTCCAGTCCAGCTTCACATGATGGTCACAGACATGGTGTGTCTGCGTCTCCTCTGCTGACTCAGATATCCTTCTGCCATTATCTTATAATAATTCCCTGGTGGCTCAGACGGTAAAGCGTCTGTCTACAATGTGGGAGACCTGGGTTCGATCCCTGGGTTGGGAAGATCTGCTGGAGACGGAAATGGCAATCCACTCCAATACTATTGCCTGGGAAATCCCATGGACAGAGGAGCCTGGTAGGTTACAGTCCACGGGGTAGCAAAGAGTCAGACACGACTGAGCAACTTCACTTTCATTATCTTATAAAGACAGTTTCACTGAATTCAAGTTTTACCTGGATCGTACAGGGTGATCTTTTCATGTCAAGATCCTTGAGTTAGTACATCTGCAAAGACCCTTTTCCAAAAAAAGGTTGCATTCACAGGTCCTGGGCATTAGGGCATGGAAATAGCCCTATGTATCAACCTATATATCATCTAAAGCAGAGTAGATCCCACTGGGCCCTCCATCTCCTTACCCTGTTTCTTTCCCATATAGTATTTTTCACTATTTTAGAGTCCTCTTTTCCATTATGTGTTTCCAACCAGGGTGCTCTCTCTCAACCAGGGTGCCCTCTCTCAACCAGGGTGCCTCTAGCATCTGGCGAAGGGCACAACTTCACCATGCAGAAACAAGTCTTTCATTACAGCACACTTGTCATTGCCCATTCCTGGCCCAACCTGAATGCCAGAGTGAGGATGAGGTGGGGAGGGAGGTCTTTATGACAGCCACCCCCCCTCCCCCACTGTCCTTCCCCCCTATATCCCACAGATGTGAGATGTCCACCTGGCCAATAATACCAACCCAAGGTCAGAACCACCAACCCATGTATTTATCATCTATCTCCTTTCACAGGAACGAGAGCCCCTATGATAGGAACCTTGTCTGTCTTGCTTACTGCTGTGTCTCCTGGGTCAAACAATGCCTGGCCCAGAGCACACACTTGATACATATTCTCTGTATGCATGTGGAAGATAGGGATGCTCTTTCTGGTGCTACAGAAAAGTCAGGTGATGGGTTGAATCAGAGTGAAAACTAACCAGGGAGGTTCACAGCCTCATCCCAGCTGTCCTCACTCCCCAGTCCCCTGCCCTGTCCCTCCTCTCCTTGACAAGGCTGTGTGGGGACTCAGATGCTAGCCTTCCCATTTGCTCTGCTTTCTGCCATGTTGTTCTTTTCCTGTCCAACTGAAGTCCTGCTCCTGCAGTCACCTTGGGTCTGCAGTCCTCCTCGCAAGCCTCCTCCCAAGTCACTGCTACAGAATTAATGGTTGAGCATCAGGTCAGTGTTTTGTGATACTGCCATCTAGCTGAGATGCTACTTCTCCACCCCTGCTGGCCACCAAAGCAGGTAAGTCATTCTACCTCTGTGATCCTCAGAAACCTCATCTATAAATCAGGGATGATGCTTGGTAGATGTCTCAGCAACTGGGGCCTTTGGCAGACAGTAGTTATGCCATCAAAGCTGATTTTCTTTCCCTTGCCTTTGATAAGGAAAAGAGAGACTGTCTTTCACCTCTATCTGGACCTCAAAGACATCCCCAGTTCATTTGGAGGGAGTGGTGGCAGGGTGGGTGGAGGGATGTGAGCCAGGCCTACAGGTACAGACACATGTATGAAAAGAGGTTAGATTGGTACAGAAAGGAGAAAGGAACTATCACCCAGTGGCTAGACTGAAGAGTTTTAGAGTCAGGAATCCTAAATGTGACCTTGGGCAAGGTTTCTGTAAAACAGAGAAAATAAATAACTTGCCCAAGGTCATACAGCTGGACATGACAGAGCTGGGAGTTGACACAGCATAAGTTTATGCTTTTCCTATCACACCATTCTGCTCCCTGACAGAGTCTCTCAGGAACAATTGCTGTTATAGGCCCCAAGGCTGGAAAAACAGCCAAGAATGGTTTTGCTCTGCCCAGTGTATGACTGTTTGAAGGAATGCTCTGTTTTTTCTGTTGTTGTTGTTTCTTGTTTTGATACGTTAGGAAGCAGAGGCACAGATGATAGAAATCAATATGTACTCCCCAGGCTGTATATGGATTGGCTGTGATAATCAGCTGGGAACACAGGACTGCATTCCGCCCCCCACCCCCCCTCCACACACACACACACACACACACACACACACACACACACACACGCACACACACGGCCCACCATGACCACCATCGTACAGACACCATCTCAGCTTGGGCTAGCTTGGGAAGTCAGCATGGGACTGGACAACCACAGAAAAATCAAGGCAGCTGAGCACAAGTTGTGGGCAGGTAATCGAGAGGTGATTGTGCAGGGATCATCGCCTCCATTTAGGTGTCAATTGTGTAATTTCCAGCTGTTCCTCAGCTCAACATCTGGAGTTCAATATGCTCAGGGCTTATCTGGAGGCTCCCAGCCAGGGAACTCAATATTAAGCTGGCTTCCAGGATCTAGGAAAAGTAGCTACTATTGCAGCAAACCGCAGAGGAGAGGCCTCTTTTTTCCATCCACTTAAGCAATGGTGGCTCTTTGGGAGCAATATTGGTGCTGCTTATAAATGGCTGGCCTGAAACAGAAGGGAGCTAGGGAGCAGATGATATCCTGACACAAAGATACAAAGTGTGTTAATCCCTTTGCAGGGATAATTTCATTTTTTCCTGGCCTGTGGTGCAGTGGTAGTATTATTTTTTTTCCATATTACACAAAAAAGATACATAGTTTGTCCTATGTCAAGCAAGGCATAATTTGCAGAACTGGTCACTGAAGACAGATCTGTTGATTTTGGATCCTAAGCTAGGTATCTCCTCGTAATCAGAGCCCTTCTCCAGGTAGGGCTCCACTGTCATTTGGAAATGTCACTGCCATCAGATCAGATTCGGCCACTTAGAGATCAGAGATACCAGAGGGCTGATGGGAGTGCTCAGCTAGGCCTTAAGCAAAAGCCAAATGTGAGCAGAAGGGAAATATCACTTAGAACACAAGGATAATGTCTTCTCTTATGGTGTCGAAAAGCATCATCGTTGGAGTCAGTTAGAGATGGAAGACTGTGGCTTCTAGTCTTCATCCCATATTTGCTTCTTATTTTCATTCTCTGTCTCCTTCTCCAAAACCACAATGCACCCTTCCCTTATTCTCTCTTCTTCCCACCACTTAATTATCTTGCCTGGTGACAGAAAATACTGAAGCCACACCATGTGTCTCCGATCCCAGGCCAGGCCTTACTAATTAATCACAACAGTCTTTCTGGGAAAGACTAGAACTGCCCTAGAATTCTGCCTAAACAGAACTCGAGGAATTTATTTCTAATAGTTGTTGGCCCGTGAGCTGAAACCTACTTGAATGCCTGGGTTACTCATTCACTTGCTCATTGATATTTATAAATCTTTGTGAAGAATGTACTATGTAATTGTACTGGGGATTCAGAAGTGAACAGAAGTGTGTGGTCTTGGAACATATATTCAAGTGATGTAGCCCAATCGCTTCAAGTTACAGATGGTAAAAAAATATACAAGGAGAGCAAAGGGACTTGACCTTGGATTCCTGTTGAGGCACATGTTGCAGGGCTTGGGATGATGGAGAGTATTGTGGGTGATGGAAGGGATGAGTCTGGCCCTCCAGCATGTCATTCCTGACTGCAAGGCCTCCTGGGTTCATGGCTCTGGGAAGGTAAGTCTGGTGACCAGACCAGGAATAAGGGCATCTGGGCTAGGGTATCTGGGTTCCATTGAGGACTCTGTCATTAATTTGATGAGCCCTTGGAGCTCTCTGGGCCTTGCCTCACTTTAGTTCATTGAACTGTCACTGAGCTTCCACTATGGGCCTACCACTGGGCTAGGCATTTGGGACACAAAGACAAAAAGATGTACACAGTGAGAAGAGGTGTTTGATTAGGAAACAGATACTTTTCAGTCTCATGTTTCTCTTCTGTAGAAGAGGATTGGACTATCTATCCCTGAGGCTACTTTCATCTCTGATATTTTATACCATGTAGGGCAGTCATCTCAGGAACATGACTCCTGACTCTGGCCAGGGAACCAGGTCATTTTATTTTGTATCTTGGCCTTTCACTGATGCTGCTGGACCGGGAAGGCTTGGTGGTCAGGATGGCTTGCCTGAGGGTGAATCCCATTCTCACACGCTACCCCCCATGACATTGCTCAATGTCTTAAGCACTGAGACGCTTGCTCATTTTTCTCTCCTACAGACCATCCAGAAGCACATGCCTTCTAACTTATTAAATGAGAGGAAACAGAAATAGTGTATGCGCCTTCCTTGCCCTTTCCCTGATTCCAGGTCCCCTGTAAGTTAGCTGCTAAGTGTACCATTTGGGATCTTACTTCCCAAAATCATTCTAGAAAGAGTGACTCAAGGAGTAAATTTCATTGGTAGAATAGGGTGCCAGACATAGAACCAGAGTTTAAGCAGTCATTCAGTGAAATAAAAAGCTATTGCTGTTCCTATGACCAAGTTATAAGGAAGAAGTTTAAGGAAAACACTGCATACATGTGTGTATTTAGAAGGTGTGTTTAAAACACAATGCAGAAGAGCCATACATGGATGAGGATATTAATAAGGAAGCTCAGGCCAGAATAGAAAAGAAGGAAAAACAGAGAATAAGAACCTATATTAGACTGTATTTCCCCAGAGGGTGGAAAAATGATGTTGAAGGTTTTCTGCTGACAAAGTTCAATAGATTGGATTTGCAAAGGCTCTCTTGGAGCTAGGTTATACCTCCTAAGCCATCATGCCTGCAACTTGATGAGCAATGTGCCTATTAAAATAGTTTGGAAACTCAAACTGTGAAGAGGCCCATCTAGACCTAGGGGTTAGTTGGTGATTTTGTGCTAAAATATATCTTTATATTAAAATGATAGCATGTAAAATAAACATATATGTTTGTGTTCATGTATATATATATATATATATATATATATAATATGTATATACTATATAACTAGAATCATGATCGCATTGTTATAGACTCTATATCTTTATCAGTCCTGTCCCACATAATAACCCAGAACAATTTCTGGCACTTAGTTGGGCCTCATTACTGAATTTTTCTTAAATGAATGGAGTTGGAAACAATGTTTCTTTTTTATAGGGCAAAGATTCCTCCTGTCCTCAGGGGGCAGCCTACTTAAAGGCTGTGTTTATGCTTTTCTGTCCCTATTCCAGATGTTTTTATTTCACTTATTTGACTCCCTTATATAAAACCCCTTTAATACACACAGAATTCCAGAATCCACCTCTATTTTTGTGTTGATCTATTAAGGACAATAGTTGACCATCACAAAAATTAAAAAAAATGATTTTAACTTGTGACTTCAGGGGGCAAAAATTGTTTTCTACATAACAGGATTCATTGTGGAATAATATGCTTGTTACATCCTTAGAGGCTACCACCAGATAGGAACTAGACATGTTTCCTATGTGAAAAGTGGTGCTCTTATTGTTAAAAGTATTATTGAGCTAAGACACTGAGCTTAATACTTTACTTGCTTTATCTCATTTAACTGTCATATCACTATGAAATCATTGTTATTATTTACCTTATGCAAATATTGGAATTGAGGCTCCAAGAGGGTTGAGTAACTCAAAGTTACCCAGACAGTGAGAGGCAGAACCAAAATTCACACCCAAGGAGAGCTGTCTCCAAAGTCAATGCACTTACTCATGTGGGGCACTTATCAGGGAAGTGGTAGAAATCATGGAGGCATAAAAGCCACAGATACTGGTGGGGAGATCACCGTATGGTCACCTCCCAGGGTGGCCGTGCAGAGTGGAAGAGATCACGTGAGCCAAGCACCCAGGCTGGTGCTGGCCAACAAGAAAGACTCAAGAACAATGGCCTCCTTCCCTCTCCCTGTGAAGCAGAAAATGTGACTAACACAATGCGTGAACTGTTTAAATTTTCCTTTTCAGTGAGATGCTGATATTCCTCCCAGTTTTGATGGGGCTTCATCTTTGGTGGCTATAGAAATACTCGTAGAAATGCTCCCATTAGACTTATGCCTCTGTTCATCTCACATGTTGATCCTCACGGCAGAGGTTACTATGATAGACCAACAAATAATAAAGCTGATAATAGTCAAGTGCCAAACCTCCAGACTTTGTAATACTGTACGCTTTCTGCCTGAAAGATGTCATTTCTTTCAACAGCTTTAAGTTTCTTCAAGGCAGAAAACTATTGAAGCTGCAGTGTAGCTGAACATCTGTCTTATCATGTGGGCAGATATTGGGATTAAATTAACTAGAAATGAATAGAATGATGTATGACAGGGTGCAGATGTCCCAAGCACAGTGTGATAATTTCATTGCAAAACTATGTAATGAATTCCATACATTATGGAAGTACAAATGTACCACTTTAGGTAATTGTGATGAAAAGGTATAATGTGCGGTGCATAAACAGAGTGTGTGCCCAGGGGCATTTCTCCTCTGCTATTTCTCTTTAGTCATTTCGAAATGACTTTATTTGGTTTAATGTAAGCCTATTATTATTATTAGAGCCTTATTTTTTTGGTTGGCCCCTTCAGCATTTCTTGTCTGGTGTAAGAAATATTTGGAATAGAGGACTAGAATTTGGGCAGGTCAGAGCTTTGGCCTCTTGGAGACTGATGGCTGGAGACAGCATTTAAAGAAATATTCTGTTGTGAGAACTTCAAAGCAGAAACGGACTCTCTTTTCTCCCCTCCCTCCCACTCTCTCTCACTCTCTTTTCCCCTCTCTCTTTCCTTTCTTCCTGATGGCTGGGGAGAGTGTTTCAGCATCTCCTGCTACTCTGTGCAAGGGAATTCAGGATGATATAATGGGGAAATATGTGGATTTAAAGCCAGAAGACCAATTTTCTTCTCTTGATTCTGCTCTGGAATGCTGTGTGTCCTTGGGCAAGTCACTCCACCTCTCTGAGATTTCATTGTCTCATTTGTAACATGCAGCTAATATACTATATCATGGTATTGTCAGGTACAAAGAGGGGAGCTTGAACATAAACTCTGAAAGGAGAGGGAGGCATCTGTCTTGTTTACTGCTTTATCCTTATTGCTTAGCTAAATGATCATACAACATGGGCCGCTCATAATTTTTTAAAAATAAATATATCAGTGATTAATGGGAAGGTACCTAGCACAATGCCTTGCACAAAGAAGACCTTTAATGAATATTTCTCGAATTTCAGTTGATTTGAAGGAGTTCCCTAAACAGCTTATCACACAGTCAAAGTCAAAGGCCAAGCACCGGTTACAGCTGAAGCCAGAGACAGCCCAGGATCTTCCAGGATTGCACAGGGCAGCAGAGGCAGGGCCAGAACCCCCTCTGAGGTTAGCAGCCTCCTGTTTCCTGGCTGCACCAGTGGAAGCAGGGACCGGGACAGTGGTAGCCATGGTCAGGCCTGGCAAGAAGTCTGCACTCCTGAGACAAGCAATCTTTGCTAGCATGTTTTTGATCAAGGAACAAGAGGAAGGTTTCATTCCACAGCAAATGGCTGGCCCACACTCCTGCTTCCCAAGTGAGGGTGAGATCCCCATGGTCACAGCTGGGGCCAGTCCCAGCCCTGTTTTCTCTTCATCTCGCTGCTCTGTTCACACAGTCCCTCTCTTTTCCTTTAAGCCTCCTCTCCACCAATTATTTGCCTGGGGTGACATCAGTGGAAAATGTGAGGAGATGGCAGCAGAGCCGAAACCCTAGCCTTCCCTGGGAGGCCAGAAAAGCCTGTTTTTAATGCTCCGATTGGTCCCTGATTTCCCCAGCTCGTTTGTGCCATGTAATGCTTTCGGCACAGTGAAGTAGGATGCCTGGGGTGACTCGAGGCCACAGGGGGTCTGGGTCTGCCTGCCTACTGGACAGATGCTCTGCTGTCTGGCCTCCTTTCCTAGCTGGGAACAGCCTGAAACCAGCCCAAAGAGTGCTCCCATGGTGGAAAATCCACGTGGTAGAGCTTCTTGCATCCCCCAAGTGAATGTTGCTCCATTAGAAGCTGTGGGTTTGGGGTTTGTCACCATATATCTTCTCTCCCCTGCTCCATTCCTCCCACCCCTCTCCTCTCCCCACAAGCTTCAGGGCTGTCTGCAGGGTCTGGATTTTCTGCCAAATTTGGATGCCTTGAAAGGAACATTGTTCAAAATAGAGACTTGAGGAAGGTGCTAATCTTCTGCTGCTTATCAAATTTGAGCAAAAAATGTTGACATCCCACTTTCCCAAGTGCTAGCTCAGCTCTTTTGTGTTCAACGGCAAGAGGGACCAGCTGTGTATCTAGTTAGGGATTAAAAACTCTACTCTGACTCCCAGCCCTTCTCACCTGGCCCTGCTAGACCCAGAGGCGAGCAGGGGTGGTGGATGGTTTGGGAGTCTCGTCATCCCTGAGAGTCCAGCCCCATCACAATCTAGGAGCGGCCACCCATGGATCACTTCTGCCCCTGCTCTGCTTAAACTCTCAAGGGAAAAAAAAAAAAAAATGCTACTGAGAAGTCACTGCTCTAAACGTGGAGAGAGCTCTTCATTTTCTCACGATGAAAGACATATTTGGGATCATCTGGTTTTCCAAGCAGATGCCCAGTTTATCTCACTTTAAATCAACTCTTTCTGACTGGACCCTTTTCTGGATGAATTAATTGAGCGTGGCTAAAACCAAAATGCTCTCGCGATTAAGGAGCTAGGCAAAGGGGCGCTGTGTCAAGGATGTCAGCTTGCGAGGAGGGTGGCGAGTTGTTTACTTCTATTCTCATAACAGAAGGAACAGGCAGGCTCAGCCCACTGGAAATAATTTTGAATAATCTCACTCTATTACTCGAAGCGAAATTGAGTCTGTTCAAGCTACCCTAGTGATCCGACATTTCAGCGAAACGGGGAAACTAATATCCAATTCATGCAGCATAAAATAAGTGACATAAGGAAAAGCAGGATGAAATCTGGAAGTTTTTAGTTTTCAATTTGTATGGCTTGTCTTCTATTACTGGATCAACTCACTAATGCTCACACAGAAGAGGGGGTTTCATTAAGCTGCTGGTCATTAGTGGCGGTGGGCGTATGTATATGTGTGTGTGTGTGTGTGTGTGTGTGTCTGTGTGTGTGTGTGTGTGTGTGTGAGCTATTGATGCCTGACATGGATATTGGATATATATTACACTGCATCAATCAAAGCTACAGAGAGAATTTGTCTAAGCCATGGAAGTGGAGCCCTGACTTATCAATTGGATCTCTCCTGGCTGAAGGGGCAGATGGCCTGGAATTTAGATTTGACCCTTTAGAAGATGCTCTCAGTGTGAGGGGATCGACTCATTAGCTTTGCTCACCCACTGGCCATGACACGGTCTGCACTCCCGCATACATGCTTCCTGCTAAGGGAACTGTCATCCGTGAGTCTGGAAAAAAACCTTAACATCTCTCTTGACTCCTTCTTGCATCACGGCCCTCACAATTTACCCAGAGCTAACTAGTAGTTTCTGGCTGCAAATCATTGATGACTTCCATTCTCTCTTCTCCCTACCTGGTTAAGAGCCTGAGCCCATTTTTTTTTTTTTTTTTAGTAATCCAAATTGCTGTTTATCTTGCCCCATCTCCCTGCCTTCAGCTATCCACTTTCTGATTGCTAAGTCATCCTAAGCACAGATCTAATACATCACTCCCTGCTCAAAAGTATTCAATGGCTCCCTATTGCCTAGTAATTCCATCCAAGCCTCCAGGCTTATCATTCCAAACTCTCTGCAGTCTGGCTCCCATCCCTGTCTTCCTTCCTGACTGAACCTCAGGCATTCCTCTTCATTCATCCTGAGCTGCAGCCAAGTGAAAAGAACTCTGATTTTGCTCGCACGTGCAGCAGTGTTCTGCCTGTGTGTTTGCTCACGCTGTCTCCTCTGCAATCCTCGGCCTGCAGAGGCAGATCGAGGCCACATGCTGCCTCCTCCAGAATGACTTCCTTGATCCTGTGGTTGAAAGGCGTACCTTCCTCCTTAGAGGCCTGTTCACTGTCCTGCCTCCTTCCCCTGTGGCCTATTCTAGCCCAGAGCAGTACATGAGATCATAATTAAGTGCAGTAATTAATTAACTGGGGCTTCCCTGGTGGTTCAGATGGTAAAGAATCCGCCTGCAATGTAGGAGACCCAGGTTCAGTCCCTGAGTCAGAAAGATCCCCTGCAGAAGGGAATGGCTACCCATTACGGTATTCTTGCTTGGCGAATTCCACTTACAGCGGAGCCTGACGGGCTACAGTTCATGGGGTCGCAAAGAGCTGGACATGACTGAGCAAGCACTCAATTAAGTGCATGGGCAATGTCAAATGTCTAAATGAGAATCCTAGCTGTGGGGTATTGTATATGCCACTTATATGCTCTGTGCCTCAGTTTCTCTTCTGCAAAAGTGGGCTAATAAGAGTATTTACTTCTCAGAGAAGTCTAGGGAATTAAGGGGGAATATAAATGCAATGTTCTTGGCAAGATGCTGTTTAATGGCAAGAGTTCAACAAATATTCTTTTTTCCTAGTTACCTTTCTCCCCTGCAGTAATATAAGCGTTATAAGGTTTGCTTAAACTCATTTTTCAACTCAGCAACAATGAGTTGAATGATGAGCACCTACTAGAGTCATATTTTTTAAGACATAGTGTTGGCCTTCAAGGAACTCATGATCAAAGGCAGAATAGATAATGGCAGCACACTGGTTTTAGGGCTCTGATAGAGGTAAGTAGTGTGGTGAGATGGTTTAGGTCTCAGTACTGGGGCCAGACTCCGTGGGTTCAAATCCCAGTGTGGTCACTTCCTAGCTGTGTGACTTCAGGCTGTGTAATCTGTGTTAGTCTATCTGTGCTTTGGTCTCCATATTTGCAAAACGAGGATAGTAAACGGTACTTACCACAGAGGGTGGTTGTATGGATTCCATGGCTTAAGAACCAAATCATACCTGGAATGGGGCCTGGCATGTTGTAAGGGCTCAGTAAAGGCTAGTCATTATCTCAGAGCTCTTTGAGTTCTAATTGATGCTTTGACTTTGGGCAATTTCTTTCTCCATCTGAGTGGTGAGTTTTTATGAGGATGAAGACATCATGGTTCACAGAAGCCACCATGGGAGGGTGAGGCATAAGGCTTTAGGTGGAGCACTTTGAAGCAGGTTTGGATATCCCCTTCCCAGACACATTCCCTCCCTCTTTGAGAACTACACACACTCCAGCCTGTGTCTTGGAAACAGAGACTCCCTTCCTTCTGCTGACTGTGGTTAGTACATGTCATTGCCCAGAGTCTTTCACTTGAAGTTTTTCACTAGAAGTCTTTCCCTTGAAGTTTCCTAGTGCCAAGAAGTCCACTTCTGCCCTCCTGGGCTTCTGTCCAAAAAACTTCCACTCAAAGAATGCTACCATGCATTATGCACAGATATTGAGATCTTAGAAGGCAGAGAAGGGGTGTAACTTTATCAGGCAGGTTTAGCTGGCCTTAACTCTGATACTGCTTTTGTGGCTTTGCTAATTGGTCCTTCTGAAAAATAGAAAGTCCTGCACAGTCCACAGATTCACTTTTCTAAAACCTCATCTCCCTATGCTCAGTGGGTAGGTACTTGTATTTTACCCATTTCCCTCATAACCCCAGCAGAGGCCCACGTGACTCACTGGCACTCTTTGGTGGGCATTTGGGTTCTGCAGCTCCTGTCTTGGATACTGAGTTCCTGTTTGGGCCTCTCTTGCTCTCATGAAGCAGGGCCAATCCATCATTACTGCTGCATTTAGTCTATGCTGCCCAGATCCTGTCCCAGCTGAGATGGAAAGGATTTCTTCCCACTAGTGTCCCCATTCATTTTTTAGGCATCCCAGTGGAGGACTAAGACCCTTCTCATACATACTTTTTGAATCAAGGATCTTGGGGCTGAGTGATAGATTAGAAGACCACTGGAAGGATTCTACCCAAAGCAATCTATAAATTTAATGTAACCCCTATCAAATTACCCATGACATTTTTCACAGAAGTAGAAGAAACAATCCTAAAGTTTATATGGAACCATAAAAGACCCAGAATTGCCAAAGAAATCCTGAAGGAAAAGAACAAAGCAGGAGGTATAATATTCCTAGACTTCAGACAATACTACAAAGCTACAGTAATCAAAACAGTGTGAAATTGGCACAAAAACAGATATATGAATCAATGGAACAGAATAGAGAGCCCAGAAATAAACCCACATGTCTCTGGTCAATTAATCTTTGATAAAGGAGACAAGAATATAAAATGGGGAAAAGTCAGTCTCTTCAGCAAATGGTGTTGGGAAAGTTGGACAGCTGCATGTAAATCAATGAAATTAGAACACCACCCTCACACCATGCACAAAAATAAATTAAAAATGGCTTAAAGACTTATATATAGGACATAACATCATAAAACTCCTAGAAGAGAACACAGACAAAATGTTCTCCTACATAAATTGTACCAATGTTTTCTTAGGTCAGTCTCCCAAGGCAATAGAAATAAAAGCAGAAACAAACAAATGTGAATTAATCAAACTTAAAAGCTTTCACACATAAAAGGAAACCTTAAGCAAAATGAAAAGACAACCTATGGATTGGGAGAAAATCCTTGCAAATGACGTGGCCAACAAAGGCTTAATTTCCAAGATAGCTCATACAACTTAGTAACAAAAAACCAAACAACCCAATAAAATGAGGGGAAGACCTAAACTGACATTCTCCAAAGAAGATATACAGATGGGCAATAGATACAAGAAAAGATGCTCAACATAGTTAATTATTAGAGAAATGCAAAGTAAAACTACCATGAGATAGCACCTCAACCAGTCAGAATGGCCATCCTTAAAAGCTCTACAAATAACAAATGCTGGAGAGGGTGTGAAGAAAAGGGAATCCTCCTATACTGTTGGTGGGAATATAAATTGGCTCAGCCACTTTGAAGAACAAAGAGGTTCTTCAAAAAACTAAAAGAAAAGTTTCCATGTGATCTAACAACTCTACCCCTGGGCATATATCTGTACAAAACTACAATTCGAAAAGATACATGCATCCCCATGTTCAGCAGTGCTATTTACAATGGTCAAGACATGGAAACAACATAAGTGTCCATCAACAGATGAATGGATGAAGAAGATGTGAGATACATATGTGTGTGTGTATGTGTGTGTATAAAATGGAACATTACTCAACCATAAAACATAATGAAATAATGCCATTTGCACCTACATCGAAGGACCTAGAGGTTATCATACAAAGTAAAGTAAGTCGGAAACAGAAAGACAAACGCCATATAATATCACTTATATGTAGAATCTAAAATATGACACCAAGGGACTGTTAACATAAAGTTTAGTTTGTGTCTGTGTCTATGTCTATGAGTCTGTCTGTGAAACATAGACAGACTCACAGACGTAGAGAACAGATTTGTGGTTGCCAGGACATGAGGGAGGGGAGGGATGGATTGGGAGCTTGGGACCAGCAGCTGCTGCTGCTGCGAAGTCACTTCAGTCATGTCCGACTCTGTGCGACCCCACAGATGGCAGCCCACCAGGCTCCCCTGTCCCTGGGATTCTCCAGGCAAGAACACTGGGGTGGGTTGCCATTGCCTTCTCCGATATATAGAATGGAGAAACAACAATGTACTATTGTATAGCACAGGGAACTATATTCAATATCCTGTAATATACCATTAGGGAAAAGAAAAAAAAAGCTCATTTATTAATATTGTGAAAGAATTAGATCATCAGAGCTTATTCCTAAATTTTGGGAGTAAAGCTGAATATCAATAAATAAACAGAGAATTCAAAACAAAAGGAAGACCCTTGAGGGAGTTCAATGTCCACAGGCCCCTGAATTCTTTCTACATCATGCTTGTCTGCCTGGGTAGCCCTTAGAGACACCAAGTGAATTTGGACTTCTGCTCATGGCCTGGGATCCCATAACTGATGGAAGCCCCCCAGTTCAGGGAAACCCCAGCCAGCCTGTCAACAGAGCAAACACCTACCTAACTGAGCATGACTACCCTTCTTGTGTGATGTCTGAGTCCCTAGAAACAGGCAACTTAGGTTCAAACCCCACCTCTGAACTCTTCAAAGCATGGGGCTTTGGCCAAATCACTGAATCATTCCAAGTTTTTCTAAATACAAAATAGAAATCATTATCTGTCTTACAGGACTTATAAATAATAACTCATTGTCTTGCAACATTGTTGGGGGAGTCAGAGGTGATGCATGTCAAATGAGTCGCCTGGTGTCTAGCTCGCCGTGTCAGTGCTAATATCAGCTGTCATTTACTTTATTGCTTACTGAGTGCCAGACACTAAAACATCCTCCACATGTTTGAGTAGGGGTGGTTTTCGTAGGCTACATATTCTGCAAGTCAAATAAATATGTGTATTTTTTAATAATCTTTATTATTTTATTAATTACTTATTTGTTTATAAAACTTTATTTCAAGCTCCCATTGTGCATGATGGCACTCAATTCTAGTCCTGGCTGGGGCTCAGTCACCTCAGTGTTTTCTAAGTTGCACTGGGCTTAAGCTCAGTAAATTCAGAATGTTTCCCTTTCTCGCCTTCCCCTTGGTGCGGTGTTTGCATTCTGGTGCTGAGTATTATCCTGGCATGCATGTAGGTGAGGGAAAGGCTGAGGCTTCTGGCTGCAAGTCTTTCTTTTTCCAATGATGGCAGCTGCCAAGATGCATCTCCTAGTCTTTGGCCTCTGGTATCCTTGCCGCAGGCATGTGGGCACTGCTGTGTCCCACCTTGTCCCTGGCTGCGTGATCTCTGCTGTTTCCTGTGTGGCATCTTTCTCTCGTAATTCTAACACAATTCCAAGGGGTACA
Source organism: Capra hircus (assembly GCF_001704415.2). Taxonomy (NCBI): domain Eukaryota; kingdom Metazoa; phylum Chordata; class Mammalia; order Artiodactyla; family Bovidae; genus Capra; species Capra hircus. Next base: position 45,596,696 of record NC_030822.1, on the reverse strand, counting down.
TGAAATCCTGGCTCTTTTCCAGTGCCATGCTGATGCAACTGGAGAGTTATCAGTGCGCAGAGACTCTGCCTGAGTATCCTGATGACTCTTCCTCTTTGGCAACTGCTACTCAGGGGCAGGAGGGTGGTGTAGCATGGAAGAGCGCCTTCTGAGAGCGCCATTGCTTCCTGTCACATTCTCTCTCCCCACCTCCCCACCTTGGAAGATTTTGTGGAGACTTTTATGGAGAAGAGTTTATGGTGGTGAGACAGGAAAACTGGTTCCACTTGGTCACAGATTTTCCTAAATATTTTCTGTTGTAGTTCTGGACTGAGGGTTTTGAATTTAAAACCCAAGAATGTGATGTCTTTTTTCTCTGGTTCTACCAAGACTGTTTTCTCAGGGTGGTAGAGGTGTCTGTTTAACTGACTCAATTTGGGGTGGGAGTTTGTGTTGGAAGCAAGGAATGTAGGATGGCTGAGTTAAGGGGACACTCACCCTCCTACACGCAAATAATTTTATTTAATTTTTCACACAATCCTATCCTCTAGCCATTATTATTAACCTCATTTTACAGTCAATGAGCTAAGGCTCAAAGAATGAACTTGGGTGTCAGACCCAATTCATTTAGCTACCAGATATTTATAGAATACCCAGTACGTGTTGGGCACTCTTCTGGGCTTTGGGGGAATACAACAATAACCTATACAGACAAAGTTCCTGCTCCCATGGAGCTTACCTCCAAGTGGAGTGGGAGGGGGAAAGAATAGGGAAAAAGATCAACAGGTTAACTATATAGGTTATCCTGTGATGATGAGTTCTAGGAAGAAACATTAATCAGGACAGGGGTCTTGGGAATTTGATGGAGGCTATATTGAACAGCATGACTTACCAAGACAGTAAGACAGGTGAAGAACCCCATATTGGAGAGAAGTGAAACCCAAAGAAAGGGACAAGAGGGAACCAAAAGTCTTGAGGTAGAATCTACTTGGCTGAATAGCCAAGGAAAGGAAGGGCTAGGATTCAAACCCAGTTAGTCTGACCACAGAGTCTATATGCCTTATTACCATCTAGTGGGGTTCAAAGTATTGACTATGATAGTCATTACTGCTCTTATTTCATTGCATACATATGTCTATCATTGCATTGTATTGTTGATATCAAGCCCCTCTTCTACTTAGGAGTCCTAGCTTTATCTGTAACTGTGAAATGGTTATGGTGCCCCTGGCTGTCAAATCATTTCTAGTGATATGAGGAACAGGGCCCAGAAGGAAGCATTTCTTGTGGCCTGGTGGTGTAAGAGTGGAGCATCACTCATGGCTGTATGGGAGTGGTGATGGACCTTATCCAGGGTGGCTGTGTCACTGGTATAAGATGCAAGGTCAGGGCAAGGTGAAGCAGGACTTGTGTTGTGCATGACCTTGGGCTGTGGCCCTGAGCCAGGTTCCTGAGACTTCATGGCCATTCACTGAATTAGCTATTATCCCTCTGTTTTCTCCTTCAAAAGTAACATAGGTTTATTTTTAGTTTAATAATAAAAAAAAAGACTAGATGACAGAAACATTTTCTTTTTCATCTTGCAACCTATCCCTCCAAATTTGGAGTTTGCAATTTTTATAAGGTTTGTATGATGATAAATAAGAAATAGAGATGTTATTAAAATTGAAGTGAATTTCCTTTTGGGATGTGGAAAATAATGAAAAAGCTATTTCATCTGCTTTCTTTCCTATTTCAGAATATAAAGTGGAAGATGAGGCTGCTTGCTGTTTTGACACTGTCAGGCATGTCTCAAATGCCCTCCATACTCTCACGTTACTCCAACAAGGTCTCCCAGCCACTGGAAGAAAGGGTGAAAGGGTTCCTGTCCCTCCCCTCTGCTTTGTCCTTCCAAAGCTGTCAAAAGACCAACTTGTCCATGTAACATTTCGTTTCACCTGCAAAACAACCTTTTTCTCCCCTCTAAAAATATATTTACTAAAATGAACTGGTTTAAGAAGGAAAAGGTCCATCTAGGTTAAAGCTATGGTTTTTCCAGTAGTCATGTATAGATGTGAGGGTTGCATCATAAATAAAGCTGAGCACTGAAGAATTGATGCTTTTGAACTGTGGTGTTGGAGTAGACTCTCAAGAGTCCCTTGGACTACAGGAAGATCAAACCAGTCAATCATAATATTGAATATTATGATTAAATATTAGTCCTGAATATTCATTGGAAGGACTGATGCTGAAGCTGAAGCTCCAGTGTTTTGGCCACCTGACATGAAGAACTGACTCATTGGAAAAGATCCTGATGCTGAGAAAGACTGAAGGCAGGAGGAGAAGGAGATGACAGAGGATGAGATGGTTGAATGGCATCACCAACTTGATGGACATGAGTTTGAGCAAGCTCCAAGAGTTGGTGATGGACAGGGAAGCCCGGCGTGCTGCAGTCCATGGGGTTGCAAAGAGTTGGACACAACTGAGGGACAGTACTGAACTAAACTGAAGTAGGAAAAACATTAACACACCTTCTTGGGATACCTTGGAGAAGGCAATGGCAACCCACTGCAGTACTCTTGCCTGGAAAATCCCATGGGCGGAGGAATCTGGTAGGCTGCAGTCCATGGGGTCGCAAAGAGTCGGACACGACTGAGTGACTTCACTTTCACTGTTCACTTTCACGCATTGGAGAAGGAAATGGCAACCCACTCCAGTGTTCTTGCCTGGAGAATCCCAGGGGTGGGGAGCCTGGTGGGCTGCCGTCTATGGGGTCACACAGAGTCTGACACGACTGAAACGATTTAGCAGCAGTGGCAGCAGTGGGATACCTCATCCCCCAAAGATTATAATACTTTAGGTAAAGTCCTAACCCAAATCAGAAGCTTTTATTTGAGCTAAGTTTCCCCCTTAAATTTTTTCTTTTGTTTTTAAATCAAGTTAATTATGGACAAAATTTGGAGAATTCAACAACTCTATAATATCAGTTACATCAAAGGAAGCATTCTGTCCCCATGTGGTCACACCTCCTTCCCAGAGACAAACACTTCACCCTAAAAACAGACAGTTTTGTCATTTACATCATACCTCTCAGCAACATATTCCTATCGCTGTTTCTTAAGGGTTCAGCATGAGCATCATCTAAGCACTTCCCACAGAAAGGAGAATTTAGCAATCTTTGCTCCCCCAACCCACTTCACACTCTTCCCATGTGCCACATCCTTCTGATTACAACACAGTAGTACTATAATTTTAAGAGATAAATTTTCTGTGTGTTATATTCTTATCTCTATGCAATGGTCTTTATAGGTGATTTATTTAGGAAACTGGTTATTTTTCCTTTCCCTCATCTTTGGTTTTTCCTAATATTTGTCATATTTTTCATTTGCTCAGGATTGTATGTACAGATCAGTAAATAAATTCTAAATTCTTTGCCAAATGTTTAACTCTTCATTTGAGAATTCCATTTATATCAAGTTTTCCAGCATTTTCTTTCCAAGAGCCTCCTGACCTTCTTCAATCACCTTTGCCTTGTTCACAGCAATCTTCCTGGGACTTGCCTTCTTGTCATCTTAGGGGCTGCCTTCACCTCCATCCTTCTCTGCTCTCCCTTTTACTGTGTCCCATGTCATCATCTTATTCGATTATTCCCTTATTTTGTTGGAATACATCCTCCAGTGACTTCCTGAGAAATCTGAATGGAAGATACCTTTTTTGAGACTGTATTGGTCTAAAAATGTTTTATTTTACCTTTGTACTTTATTTACTTTTTAAATCTGTTTATAGTTTGTCTGGGAATGGAATTTGAGGTCGGAAATTATTTTCCCTTGGAATTTTGAAGGCATTGCTTCATTGTCTTCCAACTTTCAGTTTGATATTGGCCTGTTAGTCATTCTGATTCCCAAGGCTGGAAATTATTTTTGTGGTCCCTATTTTTGGAAATTTCACAATGATAGGCTCTGTTTTAGGTCTTTTTTTTTTTTTTTAAATCAATTGTTCTGTTTTACTCTATTAGTCAAGAAACCCACACTCTTTAGTCCTGGGAAACATTTTTTAATTATATTTTTTGCTGTGTGCATTCATCTCATTTCCTCAAATTTCCTAGAAATTCTATTTGATTATTAGATCTCTTAGACTTGTGTTTTAATTTACTTTATATTTTGCTTTCATTTTTCCTCTACTTTCTCAGAAATCTTACGTTTAAAATTTTCTGTTGTGTTTTTCATTTCTGTTATCTTATTTTTAATTTCCAATATCTCCCTTTTATTCCTTGAATATTCTCAGTTTCCATTTTTTTTTCAATTCTCCTATCTCCATTAATGTTTTGGAAATTTTTCATTCTATGTTTAGTCTTTCAGTTATCATCCTTAATTTTTTTTTAACATGCTTGCCTGATGTCACCAGAATGTAAACAAAATAATAGCAAAAAGGTGGTAATCTTGGTGTGCTTTAGCACCAATCATACTTCTCTCACTTCACATGCCTTTAGTGGTAATTCTCTCTTAGTTTTAGTTCTTCTCTTCTATCCAGAGGTGTTTTGTCCTCAGTCTTGTGACTGAGAAATGATATTTAGCTGGACATGGAATTTTAGGTTGATGATTATCTTACCTCGGCACTTTGAAGATGTTATTCTACTGTATTCTGTTTTCTCATGTTCGTATAGAGAAACATTCTATCAGTTAATCTATTCCTTTTCTTGCTGCTTTTGAAAATTCTTTTTGAGTTCCACAGTTCATTATAGTGTATCTCTGTGGATATCTAGCTATCCTGTCTATCTGATCTGCTCCTTATGCCTTTTATTAATTATAGAATATTCTCAGCCATTAGCTATTCAAGTGTTATCTCTCCATTAGTCTAAATATTGTCTCCTTTTAGAATTCATAATAGATGTGTGTTGGACAGTTTCATTCTGATCTTTACATCTTTCAACTTTCTTTTATATTTTTCCATTTATTTTTCTCTTTGTATTGCATTCTGTGTTATTTTCTCAGCTATACCTTCAAGTTCCACTAATTCTTCCTTTCTGCATATTTAGTTATTTAATTCATTCATTGGAGTTTTTTGTTTGTTTCAATGACTTTGTTTTTAATTTCTACTATTATTACTGGTTCTTTAAAAAAATCAGCCTGTTTTCCTTAATGTCTTACTCTTTTATCAACAGCCTATTTCTTCTTTTATACTTCTAATGATGTAGACAATCATTTTGTAATCACTTTCCAATATTTATATGATCTAATTTGTTTGAGAACAATCTTGTTATTTATTTCACCTGCTGACTTGACTTGTGGTAGATTTCCCCCTCATTGTGTTAGGATATGGTTTTACTGTGAGTAACACAAATAAGGAAAATAATGACTCACACAGTAGAATTCTTTTCTCTCTCATTTAAAAGTACTGGTGTGATATAAATTCACATGGTGCCATTTCACAGTCATCCTCAAGGTCTAAGATGGAGCAATAGCCATCACAGCCGTGCTCCAAATAGCAGAGTGGGCAAAAAGAAGGAACAGCAGTCACATGGCAGCTGTCTTTTGAAGAAATTTACTGGATGCTCTCATAGAATACTTTGGCTTATAACCTATTGACCAGAATTTAGTCATATGACTATTTCCAGTTGCCAGGGATCTAAGCAAGGAAGGATGGAAATTCTTGGGATAAGCAATAGAGAGTCTCCTCCATACCCAGATATTTCATACTGAATTATGTACCCACCCTTAGTGAGGTTTTATTTGTATAATTACCTGGATTGAAGGCCCAATCGTCCAGAAAGTTTTTGAGTTCTATTTCTAATACTAGGTGCCCCAAAGTGTCCCTTCTTTGTGATCTAACTTTTTTGTCAGTGTCTAGTTGGAAGGGCAGTATTACCAAGCAGCATTTGAACTCTAACATGTGCAAGGGGGCTTTCCTGATGGCTCAGTGGTAAAGAATCTATGCCACAACTATTGAGCCTGTGCTCTAAAACCTGGGAGCCGCTGAAGCACAAGTGCTTTAGAGCCTGTGGTCTGCAGCAAGAGAAGCTTCCATAATGAGAAGCCGGCAGAGAGTAGCTCTTGTTGGGTGTGACTAGAGAAAAGTTGGCATCACAAGGAAGACCCGGCACAGTCATAAATAAATAAAATTATTAAAAATAAAATATGGGGCTTCCCAGGCGGTGCAGTGGTAAAGAGTCTGCCTGCCAATGCAGGAGATACAGGAAGGAGATGTGGATTTGATCCCTGGGTTGGGGAGATTCTTAGAGAAGGAAATGGCAACCCTCTCCAATATTCTTGATATTCTTAACTGGGCAATTCCATGAGCAGAGAAGTCTAATGGGCTTTAGTCCATGGGGTCTCAAAGAGTCAGGACTGAGTGACTGAGCAACTGAGCAAGCATGCAAGTGCGAGCTATATCCTTATGATTACATGTTCTTAAAAAAGATCTTATTTTCTCTCTTCAGCTTAGTTCAGTTCAGTTCAGTTACTCACTCGTGTCCGACTCTTTGTGACCCCATGAATCGCAGCACGCCAGGCCCCCCTGTCCATCACCAACTCCTGGAGTTCACTCAAACTCACGTCCATTGAGTCGGTGATGCCATCCAGCCATCTCATCTTCTGTTGTCCCCTTCTCCTCCTGCCCCCAATCCCTCCCAGCATCAGAGTCTTTTCCAATGAGTCAATTCTTCGCATGAGGTGGCCAAAGTACTGGAGTTTCAGCTTTAGCATCATTCCTTCCAAAGAACACCCAGGACTGATGTCCTTTAGAATGGACTGGTTGGATCTCCTTGCAGTCCAAGGGACTCTCAGGAGTCTTCTCCAACACCACAGTTCAAAAGCATCAATACTTCTCTTAGAGCCCTGTAAAGATGAGCAACCTTATACACAGAAATTGGGTATATTTTTAAGTCACTTCTTTTACTCATGTTGTAACACCTTGAAGGTCCTGGCTTTATGCAACGAAATTTGTTCAAGTGTCAAATTGTCCAGGACCAAGGTTGGTCTTTTTGTTCCAATGTAGTCATTAAACCCAGATCTTTAGGTCAAGGAGACTGACACCCCAGGCCCCTTTTGACCTGCCTACCTATTTACCAAGGCAGTTATAAGGGTATATTTTCTTCATTTTACTCCCCTTTGGGATTTCTTTTACATTCTCACAAACTCTTACAAGCTCGTATACACCATGTTTATCATTTCTTTCCAACATGTCTAGATATTTAGTAGCAGGAAGATTTTGGATTACCGGTCTACACTTTCACACTTTTAATTTGAGTATAAAAGCTGACATTTTATTTCTGTTGCTTGCCACCAAGACTACTGGCAGACACAATCTGTGTTTTAGAATCTGCCCCCACTGGGACTGGGCCTGGTTTGTGTTGAGTCCTGAGGGTTAACACCGTGCTGGAGAGCTCTAACTAGAGAATGACAGGCTCCTGATGTGATTCCCCTTACTAGCGTAACTCACAAAGGGGAACCTATTCCAAGCCGACTCAGGAAGTTACCCCATGAACTCACTGCTCTCACATGCAAGCATTGTGGAACTCTGGCTTTAGCCCTTTCTCTGTCTGAATCTAGCAGCTTGGGAATGCAGAAAACCATACCAAGAAGCATACTTGCTATTTTGGAGGGACTGAAATTCAACCCATTGTTGCCAATTGCCCTGAATAATCAGAATTTGGCAGTAAGTCTTTGGAGCATAAGGATGACGACATATTTGTTCCATCAGGATGGGTCAGGCAGACCCCTAAATGCCTACAGCTGGGACCAGGTGCTCTCCTAGCAGGCCCTGAGCAGCCATGGGGCAACAAGAAGGTACTGAAGTGGGAGGAGGGCCCCTGGATGCCTTGGCAGGGGAGTTAGGCTCACCTGCTCTTTGGACCTGGGTCTGCTTCTCATATGATAAGTCCCTTTAAGCTCACTCTGCCCCAAGATAGCATCAGTTTTGTTTTTTTTTTTTATGAAGGAAATGGAGATTAAGTTGCTGGCCATGCCTACCATGTAGCGTTGCAAGGACCAGACACTTCGCAGATGTTACATATAGTGGGAGAGGTAATGTTACCATCCTAACTTTAAAAATGAAAAAACTGAGGCTCTGAGAGAGGAAATGAGTTCTCTGAGGTCACAAAGCCAGTGAGTGGCAGAGCTGGGGCTCAGATCTGAGGCTTCTAACCCCAGAACTCATTCCTTTCCACAATGTTCAGTTCAGTTCAGTTCATTTGCTCAGTCGTGTCCGACTCTTCGCGACCCCATGAATCACAGCACGCCAGGCCTCCCTGTCCATCACCAACTCCCAGAGTTCACTCAAACTCACGTGCATCGAGTCAGTGATGCCATCCAGCCATCTCATCCTCTGTTGTCCCCTTCTCCTGCCCTCAATCCCTCCCAGCCTCAGAGTCTTTTCCAATGAGTCAACTCTTCGCATGAGGTGGCCAAAGTACTGGAGTTTCAGCTTCAGCATCACTCCCTCCAAAGAAATCCCAGGGTTGATGTCCTTTAGAATGGACTGGTGGATCTCCTTGCATTCCAAGGGACTCTCAAGAGTCTTCTCCAACACCACAGTTCAAAAGCATCAATTCTTCGGTGCTCAGCCTTCTTCACAGTCCAACTCTTACATCCATACATGACCACTGGAAAAATCATAGCCTTGACTAGATGGACCTTTGTTGGCAAAGTAATGTCTCTGCTTTTCAATATGCTATCTAGGTTGGTCATAACTTTTCTTCCAAGGAGCAAGTGTCTTTTAATTTCATGGCTGCAGTCACCATCTGCAGTGATTTTGGAGCCCCCCAAAATAAAGTCTGACACTGTTTCCACTGTTTCCCCATCTATTCCCCATGAAGTGATGGGACCAGATGCACCATGTTACCACTGTGTAAATGTAAGATAAAAGCAGGAAGAGGAGGATTCACAGCTCATGAGTGCCTCCTCTCTGCCAACTGCTTTAGGCACAGTGTATTATTTACTAAGGTTAGAGGTTAATTTTCTTACATCTGTTTTACAGTTGAGAAAACTGGGTATCCAAGACTTCCCATGAACTACGCAAGGCAACAGAATCATTTCAAGAATGAAGTTTTGAATCTGGCAGCATCTGATCGCAAAGCCTGTGCTTATTCTCCCTCTCAGTTCCTTTTAAACATACTCTCCAGACATTGGCATGCTCTCCTAAAATCCATATGCATTTAGACAAGGTTCAAATCAATTAGTTCACACTTTGCGGCTGAGGCTCCTTTGTGCCAAAGGTGATCAAGGTGCTTCCAGTTTTATGCATTCAAACCCAATGAGGCCTCTTTCTCGACTTCTTGCATGACAGCCCAGAATTGAGAACCACGATGCATATGGTGTTTGCAAAATGCTAGTTGTGTATGGGTGTTTAAACTTTAGTTTTGCAGCTTTTAATTTATTTATGCAAGCAAGCCTCCTTTCATGAATTTTAATCTGCTCTGCCTTAAAGAAGTGCTTGCCAAATGGGACAGCATTTGTGATCACCACTAAGCCATTCTAACTGCTTGCAGGCCTGGGGAGAGAGGCAGCAGAGAATATTAGCAAGCTCTGAGCAGTCCCTGTGTCATCCCGGGCATTGTGGCGTAAAATGTGCTCCGTGTCTAGGAAAAAAAAAAAGGCCTGTGACTTGAGTCTTTGGTTATTTTTAATGCTGAGCGGCAGAGCCACAGGGAATATTACGAGTTCCAAGATTTCTGACAGAAGGGACCTGCAGCCGAAGTGCTTTCTTCAGGAGAGAGAGAGACACTGCTACAAGTCTTTATTCATTTATTTATCACGCTTCAGTTCCCTAAAAAAGAAAACACTTCTCCTGTGCAGGGGAAATTGCTTCAATGGATAGATTGCATTTAAATAATTTAAGTATAAAATTACTCGAACAGGCCGACTGATATTTCGAAAACGAAGCCGTCACAATCACTTAAGAGCGCCGGCAAAGTTCGTGATTTGGTGTGTAGATGAGGTGTGAGGAGAGGCTTCTGTCTGATTTGGGGAGGGGTTCCCTGTCCTGCCCACTGGCTGCCCCAAGTAAATGCGGTTTCTGCTCAGATCCTGCAGGAGAGGATGGGTCTCGCAGATACCAGACTCCTGAAAGAGAGGTGCATGGGTGTGTGCTAAGTTGCTTCAGTCATGTCTGACTCTTTGCGACGCCATGGACTGTAGCCCACCAGGCTCCTCTGTCCATGGGATTCTCCAGGCAAGAACACCGGAGTGGGTTCCCAAGCTCTCCTCTAGGGGATTTTCCCAACCCAGGGATAGAACCCGTTGGCAGGCAGGTTCTTTTTCACTAGCTCTACCTGGAAGCCTCAAAAGAGAGGTATCTGTTTCCAAATTTGGCCCAACCTTTTGGGTTTTAATTTTTAAGTGAGCAACGAGGAGAAGTAGAAAAGGCTAAATAGGTGTTCAGAAGATTCTTATATTGCCTGCTTGAGCTCACTGCCCAGCCTCTGTGGTCATTGAGTTCCTTTTTTGTGCAATAGGATAATAATGACAACCTCACAGGGTTCTCGGGGGCTAAATTAGCTTTCTGAGAGACCCCAGCATGATGCCTGGCACATAACTGTCCTTTGCATTCTGTCTATAGCTCATTTCTCCATGTATCTGGGAGGCTGTCCTACAGAGATGCCGTTTGGGCCTAGAGAGAGTCTTTCCATTCTCAGGAAGACTTCAGTTGTGCCAATGATAGGCTCCCTGTGGTTTGCCCATTCACACCTATGCAAAACATTCTCAGACAGTGGAGGTTCTCCCCTGGCCTATGCAGATGGCATTTTTTCAGTTGGTTTTATGTCCACTAGGACCCTGAAGAATCTGGCAAAGAAATGCCTCTGTGGTCAAATGCATTTGCAAAATGCTACCTTTGGCATGGCCTTGTTAGAGACTGACCATGCACACTGGCTTACTAAAGGCTCTGAAAAGTCCTGCAGGTGAGAAATCCTTTTACTTTAAATTCAGTTTAACTCCACATTTATCAATCTTATTTGGCAATGATAGCCTCCTCCCTGCCACCCGCCCCCCCACCCCCACTACCCCGCCCACCACACACACACCAAATGTCTTATTAATATTCTTTGGGGTAGGACTTACAGAAACACACTTTGGGAAACTCTCCTTCCATCTAGTTCTATTGCCTTCTCTCTTATTTCCCTCTGGACATATTAAAGGACCAGCTTCAGGGGCTTTCAAGGTCTTCTTCCATTTACTATTAACTAATTAATTAAGCAAAGGCACTAAGTGCTGAGCTTAAGATCAATAAAGCATCATCCGTATCATGCAGAGTCAAGACAGGAGATAGACACATCATAGGGAAGGGTTAACCCTTGTGCCTGCTGTTACTAATAACAGGATTAAGTGCTCGGTTGAGGGGAGACAGAGATGGGGATGACGAGAGACACCTCAGGACTGGCCTGGGAGTGGCAGGAGGTCACCTGGAGAAGTCCACATCCTCTTGTATGTTCCCATCGGTTCTTGTGGGGAATTTGCCTTGGAGGCGTTCGAAATTCTAAGGAAGCAGCATGGATGGGTGTGGGTGGCAGCGTCTCAGCGGCACCAATGTTTACTTTGAAGAGAAAATGTCTGCTTTGTAGGCAAATGTTTTCAGCATGGAAATGATCATTGCAATTGCTGTGGTTGTCACAAATGTTTCATCAGAGCCGATAAAGCAGCTGAGTGTTGGCAAAATCGATGAAAACATCTTGAGAAGTGTTCGCTGCCTACTTAGCCGTCTGTGGCTCATCTGGCGCGAGGGAGGAGGGGAAGGAGGCGGTGAGCTGAGGCCACACAGGAGACTCTGAGAGGCAGTGTGGTGTGCTAGATGGGCACGCAGGCTGTGCAGTCAGATTGCCTTGTTTGTTCTAAACTCAGTGACCTTGGACAGATTGCCTGACTTCTCTGTGCCTCCATTTCCTCACTTGGAAACCATGGATAATAATTGTACTGACTTCATGGTGTTGGGGCTGAGAAGGTGAAGAATCTGCCTGCAATGCAGGAGACCCAGGTTTTGTTCCTGGGTTGGGAAGATCCCCTGAAGAAGGGAATGACAACCCACTCCAGTATTCTTGCCTGGAAAATTCCATGGACAGAGGAGCCTGGCAGGCTACAGTCCATGGGGTTGCAAAGAGTTGGACATGACTGAGTGACTAACACTGCTTCACTTCATGGTATTGCTACAAGTACTTAAATGATTCAATAGATACTTAGCACTTAATAAATATTAGTTAATATAATAATTTAAGGTTCAAACCCCTTATACCCATTTACCTGATAAAGACCACTATTTATTTGACAAGTATTAATTCAGCACCTTCAATGTTTTTGAGTCCTCTTCCTGCTAGGCTAGACAGACTAATCAGACAAATAAATAAGATGCCTTCAGAGAATGAAAAATGTTATAAAGAACACACATTTCAGTAATTGAATGGAGAACGAAGTGGAGTCACAAATTGCCCACTCTACTCAAATGGGCAGAAATATATTTTACCTAAAACCTTTGCCATTTTTTTTGTGTTTCCTGATGTTTAGCATGGAAAATAGTTGACTTTCTTAGTCCAGTCTATAATTTTGATCTGATAATTCTGAAATTATGAATATCTGAAAATATCTGATAATTCAAAACCTTAATTCTGTAGGATTTTGCCGCCCTACCTTTGACTGCAAAATCAAAGTGAAAACTACGAGGAATGCATCTTATCTGGGACCTTGTGCTAGTCTAAGAGAAGAGTTCATTAGATCCTTGAGGCATTCTTTTACTGTCCTCCAGCTTCATTAGTCTTTGAAGCAATGTCTTCTTCTCTCCAATAACACGTATCCCATTTGTGCCTGAGTGTTTTCTTAGCTTTGCTTCTCTCTCGCAATGCAGTCTGGACTTGCTAGCCCTCTCTGGATAACTGATCTTTCTCTCAGATATCCTGGTTGACCCATCTAGGGCTCTGCCTCTGCTGAGACACCACAGCCCTGGCCTCCATTCTGTGTCCTCTGCTGGGAGTCATCCCTACCCTTGTTATGATGGACTCAATGGCAGGTCTTTGGCTTCCAAATTGACTGCCTTTTGAGTTTCAGGAACTTCTGAGTTTTTTTGTTTTTTTTTTTTTTTTAATACTAGGTGGAAACCAAGAGAAACCTAGCAGAGCTAGAAGCTAGCACCTCCTTCTACCAGCACTTTGCACTGTCAGAGTGGTAGGGGAGGGGACAGCTGCCAGCAGGTGTCGTCTGATTGAAGCAGGTCAGAAAACTCCCTGTTCATGCTCCCTTCACCCTAGTCTCTTTCTAAGTCGCTTCTCTTTAAGGTTCAGTCTTCAGATGAGGTGAGGGGTAGGGAACACATGTAAACCTTGACATCAGACCTTCTCTTTCTCTTCCTCTGCCTCTATTCTTTCTTTCAAAGTCCTTCAGGTAAGGGAGAATAGAATTCGCCTTCTGTCATAACCTCCTTGTACTCTAAGTTTAAAGTCTCATGACTGGGCTCCCAGTGTCTGCTCTGATATGTAAAGAGCTTGCAAGTCATCACTTCCATCCTTACAACTAGAAAAGCTGAGAAAACCAATAATCAATGACTTTTCTTAGGCCCATCAGAGAACTAAAATAACAAGGTAAACCAATACCCCAAGATCTGGAAAGACTGGTAAAACCAGAGAGATAAAGGTGAGATCTATTACCTGAAACCAAAGCTCCTAGAGCCCTGGAGCCATAGAGTTGTAGGAATAGTAAAATGGTAATGTTAATGACTTGCTTGAGACTGACTATGAGCTAGCAAGAGGGTGGAAAACTCTTGAGGGATGCAGTCTTAGAGGAGTCACATTTTCATGGTTTCTTCCTCTAGAAACCCTACCAAGTTCTCATGGTGAATATCCAAGAATTTGCTGTTGGCTCTGGCAGGGAAAGGGGAAGAGTAAGAATTGGGAAGCATATTCAGAGCATTCTCCATAACAGACACCAAGTTCCAGGAGGGATCCAGAAATGGCACCCCACTCTTGCCAGGAAAATCCCATGGATGGAGGAGTCTGGTAGGCTGCAGTCCATGGAGTCGCTAAGAGTCGGACAAGACTGAGCAACTTCACTTTCACTTTTCACTTTCATGCATTGGAGAAGGAAATGGCAACCCACTCCAGTATTGTTGCCTGGAGAATCCCAGGGACAGGTGAGCCTGGTGGGCTGCTGTCTATGAGGTCACACAGAGTCGGACACGACTGAAACGACTTAGCAGCAGCAGCAGCAGGAGAAAGTAGCCAGCTCCAGCCCTCTCTAGTTTTCCTGTCCCACCTAAGGGGGCAAAAAGCCATGACAATACAAAAGCACTGTAAACGTGACAGCCCAGCCCTTGTGGTCCACTGGTTAAGACTTCATGCTCCCAATGCAGGGGATCCAGGTTCTATCCCTGGTCAGGGAACTAGATCTTACATGGCACAACTAAGAGTCTGTATGTGGCAATGATGATTCCTGAGTGCTGCAACTAAAACCTCTACAGGAAAAAATAAATAAATAAATAAGAGAGAAATTCTTTCAAAAGAATCCAAAATTTTATCATAAAATTACACCTTGCTTCCCCTCCTACCGGCCTGAACATCACACCCACAGGGCTCCAGCAAAATAATGATGAATTTTGGTTGGAAGAACTGCAAGATTCTCTCTAAGGAAGAATACTTAGGGAAGCCCAAAGACATATGAGTCAAAGCCAAAGACACAGAAAGTGAAAATGTTAGTAGCTCAGTCATGTCCAGCTCTTTGTAACCTCGTGGACTGTAGCCTACTAGGCTCCTCTGTCCATTGAATTCTCCAGGCAAGAATACTGAAGTGAGTTGCCATTCCCTTCTTTAGGAGATCTTCTCGACCCAGGGATCAAACCCAGGTTTCCTGCATTGCAGGCAGATTCTTTACTGTCTGAGCCACCCTAGCACCTTCAGCAAACATTAAACATAGCCAAATCCTAGCCAACTTAACATAAATTCTCAATAAAGGTCTATTTGCTTTTGTTCCTATTACTCAATACAACATGTCTGGCTTGCAACAACAAATATTACAAGGCACAATAAAAGTTAAGAAAAAGCATGGTCCAAAGAGACAAACTGAGCTGGAGAATCAAACTTAGATATGACACAGATGTTACAGTTAAGAGGCAGTGCATTTAAAATAATTATGATTAATATGTTAAAGGTCTAATGGAAAAAGCAGACAGCATGAAAGAAAGGATGGGTAATATAAATAGGGATCTGGAAATTCTAAAAAAAGAATCAAAAGGAAATGCTAGAAATTCAATAGACTTTAACAGGAATGAAGAATGTCCTGATGAGGTTATCAGCAGCCTGGACACAGCCAAGAAAAATATCAGTGAGCTTCAACAGAAACTTCTGAACGTGAAATGCAGAGAAAAATGAGTGAAAAAAGAAAAAGAACAGTGGAATAACCAAGAACTTCTGGGAAATTTCAAGAAGTATGCCATATGTTTATTGAAACACCAGAAGGAGAAGAAAGAGAGAATGGAACAGAAGAAATATTTGAAGAAATAATGACTGGGAATGTTCCAAGATTTGGGACAAATAATGAATCACAGATCCAGAAAGCTCAGAAAATGTCAATAAACACCAATAGTCTATACCTGGGCATATCATATTCAAGCTACAAAAAAACAAAACAAAACAAAACAAAACAAAAAAAGGAGTAAGAGAAAATAAAGAAACCACAGCAGCAGATGGTTGTGGGAAAAATATTACCTATTAAGGAACAAGATGAGAATTGTAGCCAATTTCTATGAGAAACCAAAGCAGTAAGAAGAGAGTGGAGTGGAGTATTTTAAGTTTTAAAGAAAAAAACATACCAAACTAGCGTTCTGTATCCAATAAAACTATCCCTCAAAGGCAAAACAGAAACAAGGACATTTTCTGATAGACAAAAACTGAGAGCATTCATTACCAACAAATCTCATCACAAGAAGTTGCTCAGTCATATCCAGCTCTTTGCGACCCCATGAACCGCAGCATACCAGGCCTCCCTGTCCATCACCAACTCCCAGAGTTCACCCAAACCCATGTCGATTGAGTCAATGATGCCATCCAGCCATCTCATCCTCTGTCGTCCCTTTCTCCTTCTGCCCTCAATCTTTCCCAGCATCAGGGTCTTTTCAAATGAGTCAGCTCTTCGCATCAGGTAGCCAAAGTATTGGAGTTTCAGCTTCAACATCAGTACTTCCAATGAACACCCAGCACTGATCTCCTTTAGGATGAACTGGTTGGATCTCCTTGCATTCCAAGGGACTCTCAAGAGTCTTCTCCAACACCACAGTTCAAAAGCATCAATTCTTTGGCACTCAGCTTTCTTTATAGTCCAACTCTCACATCCATACATGACCACTGGAAAAACCATAGCCTTGACTAGACAGAACTTTGTTGACAAAGTAATGTCTCTGCTTTTCAATATGCTGTCTAGGTTGGTCATAACTTTCCTTCCAAGGAGTAAGCGTCTTTTAATTTCATGGCTGCAGTCATCATCTGCATTGATTTTGGAGCCCCCCAAAATAAATCTGTCACTGTTTCCACTGTTTCCCCGTCTATTTGCCATGAAGTGATGGGACCAGATGCCATGATCTTCATTTTCTGAATGTTGAGCTTTAAGCCAACTTTTTCACTCTCCTCTTTCACTTTCATCAAGAGGCTCTTCAGTTCTTCTTCACTTTCTGCCATTAGGGTGGTGTCATCTGCATATCTGAGGTTATTGATATTTCTCCCAGCAACCATGATTCCAGCTTGTGCTTCTTCCAGCCCAGCATTTCTCAAGATGTACTCTGCATATAAGTTAAATAAGCAGGGTGACAATATACAGCCTTGATGTACTCCTTTTCCTATTTGGAACTGGACAGTTGTTCCATGTCCAGTTCTAACTGTTGCTTCCTGACCTGCATACAGATTTCTCAAGAGGCAGGTCAGGTGGTCTGGTATTCCCATCTCTTTCAGAATTTTCCACAGTTTATTGTGATCCACATAGTCAAAGGCTTTGGCATAGTCAATAAAGCAGAAATAGATGTTTTTCTGGAACTCTCTTGCTTTTTCGATGATCCTGTGGATGTTGGCAATTTGATCTTTTGTTCCTACACCATTTCTAAAACCAGCATGAACATCTGGAAGTTCACGGTTCACGTATTGCTGAAGCAGGAACATTTTATAAGTAAGAATTCGGATCTTGTAGAAGAATATATGAAAGTAGATGAAAAATTTTCACATTTATTTTACTTTTGATTGATAGCTGTTTACTCTAATAATGGTAACAATGTATTTGGTGATTATAGCATAGCAATAAATGAAATGAATAATGACAATGCATACAGGAAGGAAGGGAGGAATTGGAAATACTCTGTATCTCTCTCCGTGAAGCAGTATATTGTTATTTGAGGGTGCAATTAGACTAGGTAAAATGTATATTGGAAACTCCAGGGAAATTACTTTTTAAAGAAGTATAATTGATATGCTAAAAGAGGAGATAAATGGGATCATATAAAGTGCTATGATGTTCTAAAAAAGAAAACTATAAAGACAATGAAAACATCAGTGGTCAACAGAGGCCTGGCAGGGAGACAGGAAGGGTTGAATAGATGATATCCAAGGGGTTTATATAGAGCAGCAAATTTATTCTGTGTGATGCTGTAATGGTGAATACATTACACTATACATTTGTAAAGACCCTTTATAGGTTTTACAGCAAAAGAGTAGTCTTTAATTATGCATATTAAAAATAATCTAGGCGATCAGGGATCCCAGGATGGAATGTAGAATGTGACAAAACAATATGACTGTTTTACAAATGTATGAAACAACTTCATTGAAAACATTGGGATAAAAAGGTGCTGACATAAGTAACTTTGGAAATAAGAGGATTCTGGAAGACTAAAGTCAAATGAAACTGTATATAAGCACTGTATTCTAGTCAATAAAATTGTTCCCCCTGCTAATTTTTGTTAACAATTCTGATACCACTATATATGTATTTGGAATTGAACAAATAAATGGATGGTGGTGACATAGTAATTTCCAAAGAGCAGAGCCTGGAAAGGGAGACAAAGAGAGTAACTTGTTTTTTTTTTTTTTAATCTGCGCTGGGTCTTTGTTGCTGTGTGCCTCTTTCTGCAGTTGTGCCCAGCGAGGGTTACTTTCTAGCCGTGGTGCGTAGGCTTCTCACTGCGGTGGCTTCCTTTGTTGTGAGCACAGGCTCTAGGCTTGCAGGCCTCAGCTTATTGGCTCTAGGGTTCTGGCTCATTAGTCATGGCGCACAGGTTTAGTTGCTCCAAGGCATGTGGAATCTTCCTGGACCAGGGTTTGAACCTGTGTCCCCTACATTGGCAGGTGAATTCTTAACCACTGGCCCACCAGGGAAGACCAAAAAAGTAATTTGAGGAAACCCAACAATCTTCTACTTCTGCCAAGTGATCATGGTTAATATCAACAATGTTAAATCATGTTAATGGCATGTGTTCTTGATGTCATGTGACGAAAATGGCACTTTACCTTTGTGGTCTTTCTCTGTAAAACACATAACATAGTCTAATAATGAGAAAAAACCTCTGGTGACTCCCACTCTACAAAATACCTAGCCAGACTCCTCAAAATTGTCTAGGTCATCAAAAACAAGCAAAGTATGAGAAAATGTCACAGTCAGAAGAGCCTAAGAAGACATGGAGACTAAATGTAATTCACTATCTTGAAGGAGATCCTGGAACAGAGAAAGAATGATAGGCAAAAATGAAGGACATCTGCATAAAATATGAACTTTAGTTAAATAATCTATCATTGTTGACTAGCTGTGACAAATGTACCATACAAGTGTAGGATGTCAACTGCTTCTTGTGGTGTATATTAGAACTCTCTGTACTATTTTAACAATTTTTCTATAAGAACAAAATTTCTAAAATAAAAAGTTTATTTAAAATTGTCAGCAATAACAAAAATTAGAAAGTTCTAAGAAGACAATCAGAAATTCTCTACTCTAGAAAATCACTGTGGATATCTGACATGATTTTCTTCTTTATTTTTAATAAATATGAAACGAATATATGCTAATTATAGAAACTCGGAATAACATAGAAAATATAAATTTTGTTGTGTTAAAAAAATGCTCATGACTTAAGCATGAGGGAGTGGGAGGGAATATAGGAAAACAATCTAGTCAAGCAGACTTGGCATGTGACATACTAAAAGGAGGGATTTAGAAATCTTTCTCTACAATCTTGAAAAGTCTAAGTTGCAAGCCCTGACTTTTTGCAAAATTCAAAACTCTAAAGGTAACACATCAACTTCCTTCATTCATTTTTTCTCTTGCTTCTGCAGCATTCTTAATTCTCCTAGCAATTCACCCCCTCATATCCCACCTCCACATGTTCATAAGAAGGCAGACAAAGGAGAAGGTTATGGACATAAAATCAAACAGGGAGACCATGCCAATATTTTTCAAAATATTTTTCCATTTTAAAAATGAGACAGCAAAAAGCGTTATTTAAAGTGGTCAGAGAAGACCGATGTCCGAGAAAGTGACAATTGAACTGAGTCCTTCATGAGTAGGAGAAAGCGTACACTGTGGATTTGCTTGGAGCAGAATGAAATAGGTGAGACAAGTGTGAAATGGGGAGAGATCAGATATTTAGATACATCATCACTGTATGTTCTCAGAGGATGGGCAGCCAAACTTTTAGAAGGGTGAAAACAGAAATAGATACAAGTGGTTCCTCAGAAAGAGGAAGTATCATGGGAAAAACTGTAAGAAGACATGGTGTATTCAAAGGATTTTGTTAGAGTCTGATTGAAGGAGAGTGAAAAGGAGAGAGGAGGAAGTAAAGATATATGGGCAGGAGCTGACCATGAATGCTATTTTAACAAAACTGAATCTTAGTCTTCTCTGATGGTGATGCATTGAAAGTTTTAGAACAGGGAAAGCATGTAGCTGGGTTTATGCTTTTCAATCATCACGTTGAGATGCTGGGGAATAAACATGGAGGACGAGGATACTGTGTTGAAGGAATCATCTTTCAGGACCTACTTATAAAGCCTACTTATAAAATCGCAAAGAGTCAGACATGACTGAGCGACTGAACTGAATTGAACTGATAAAGCCTACTATAACTGTACCTCTATTTTCCTTCTACTTGATATCCTTGTATCATTTTATTGTAGTATTTCTAAAGTCCATCTTGAATAAAAATTGAAACAATGTCCTTCATAAGTGTGTGTATATATATATATATATATAAAACAAGAACACTATTCGCCACCTCAGTGCTAAATCCCACTGTGGAATCCTATCCTCAGAGCTTAGACACAGTTACCACGTGGCTTAAGGGGTGACTGAATGGAAACAGTATTTGTGTTGAATGTGATAAGAGACACACTTTGCTGTTGCTTATCCTACATTCAGAACTCAGCACAGACCTGGGCACAGGAACAGGTTCTTGTAGTGCCAGGCCCTGCCAGATGCCTGCATTTAGGAAGAAAGGAAAAGAACATCCAGCCGTGGACCCTGTTTTCAAGCAGTGCTAGGCCAACGGCTGCTGTTGAAGAGGATTTGGGAAGGAACAAGGAGAAAAATCAAATTGAACATGTGAAATGTGGGAAATCATGATCACAACAGTAACCATAGGAAGTGAATGTCTTACTTCCTAACTCCCTTTTGTGGGTGAGACACTTAGCTCTTTGTGCTCCAGGTTCCTCATCCATTAAGTGGTGCTGAGGTTAAGGAGAAGATCTGAATCACACCTTCCAGGGCTTCATCTTTTTTCTGGACCCCTTTGGCAGTCTGTTGACCTTCCTGTTGGCCCTGGCTTTGTCTGTGCTATTTGAGAAGCAGATCCTGAATGCAATTAATTTATGTGGGAGATATAGGAAGTAATCATAGAATAATTTATTTGGTAAGTACAGGAAGTAACCATAGAGAAGTGGGAAAGGAAAGGCAGCTCAAAGGTGGACAACTGGAGCTTAATCCCCCAGGCTGCTCTGGGACAAGGAGGGCAAAACCACTTCTCAGCCTTTTCACACCCAAAGGGGGAGGGACCAGGGGTAGTTACATACCTGCCCCTGGCATACTGCCCTGGCACTTGCAGCCTGCACGCCACATGGGCACCAAGCAATGCTGTTTTGCTAAGTTGGTGGGACAGAGAGTTCTCAAGCCCAGAGATGCAAAGACTGGCAATTAGAAGCCAGCTGGAGCATCCAGAAAGGTCTGGGGATATGCAGAGGGGCACTTCCAATGTCTGCTACAGACCCCCTTCTCAGAATAATGTTTTGAAATGCAGAAAATAAAATTCATAGGATTACAAAGAAAACCAATTACATTGAAATTCAGTTCTATCCACAGACCCCTTGGGGGACCCCCGATTAAGAAGCCCTGCTAAGGTTTCTTTTCAACGTGAAATTATATGGTTTGATGACCTAAGAGCATGGATTGTGTTACTCTGCCAGGAGGTGGTTAAGTTCTGCACAATCTCTGCAGAAACTGTTTCAGAGGAAAAATGCGTTCGCCCAACCTGACAATCCCCCGCAGCTCAGGGACTATGAATGAGGCTGCTGGCCTCTCTCACTCTTTTTATTTTTTACAGTGTTTATTTTGCCTTGTTTATGTTTCTGTGTTTTTAATGTGTCCTTTGTTAGCCCTGAAAGCACCGCAGGGCAGCAATTTGCCCGCATCGCTCTGGTGGCCTCTCTGCCTTCCTCAGCTGTCCCTGGAGAGCTCCATCTTTAAGGTTGTGCATCTGAAGTACAAGGGCCCCAGAGCCTCTGCCATCCAGCCACAGCAGACCTGGGTCCATCCTGCGGCATCATGGTGCCAACAGGTGTCTGCATGCAGGGTGCCGGAGAAGGCGCCCCCCTGGGAGCGGCACGCCACGGAGACACCACCCACCTCCTAATGTGTCTCCATGGCTCTGTTACTCACAGCTAAATTACAGTATTATGACTTCATTGTTGAGTCCCAATTCTCCTAATTATAGCCTAGAGATCTATTATTTGATTTGGTAACACCAAGTGCTTCTTTTCTAAATCATGTAATCTCTTGTAGCTTATTAATGTCAGGTTTGCGCACACGCAGGGACTTGGTTGTTTGCCAGACAGAATCAAATTTTCAAATTTTCGCTGTGTTATGTTACAGGGCTTTGCTTGTTACAATCTAATTATATTGGCACTGAAATACCGAAAACCAATTTATATTAGAAAGCACTTTAACTCTTTCTTTGGAGTGAATTTACATGCAGAAGTGTCTGCCACACCATTGGTCTGTTTGTTTTTCCATGGGGAAATAGCTTCTGGGAAAGAGGTAAAACTAACAGTTCCTTTCTGTTAAAGAAAAGTCTGCAGTTCATGGACCAGAACTCTGAATGCAGCCATTCTCCTGTTGGAATTATGGGGAAGGAAGGAAGCAGGCTTCTCCCATCTCTCTACGTGTTTCTCCAGGCCTCTCTGTGCAGAAAGCCGCTTACCCCAGGTACTCGGAAATCCCTCTCCTGGTGGGTGTCACCTACTGGAAGCCCCATCCCTAGCTGTGGACTATTTTACCTCCTGCCTCCCCCTTTCTTCCCTTCACATGTATTTTCCTATGCGCTGTTTTTTACTAGGGGCTGGATGGATCCTTTGCTTTGAAGACCAGGGGGATTTGTTGCCTGTGGAAGTTGCTCCACCAGTGGGACCATCCTCATCATACTTCTTTGTCTTTTCAGGAGAATCCCGTGGCTATTTCCCCTGATTCTCAGGGTATTTGTCTCGCCACTCTGTCAGCCTCTCTAGTGATGACTGTGACTTTCTGCCCCCAAGAACGCTGTTCCTTGTCAGACTGTTATCACTAGGGAGTACAGTTTATATCCAAATTATCCAATATACTATCTTTAAAAAAGAGTCCCAGCTTCCTCCCAGCTTTTTTTTTTTTAATACTTCATTTTGTTTTAGAGTGGTTGTAGGTTCACTGCAATATCAAGAGGAAGGTGCAGAGATATAGCAATGTGCCCCCTGCCCTCACGCATGCATAGCCTCCCCCATTATCAACATCCGGCTGAGAGTGGGAGGTACTTTTGTGACCTGCCTTCCACTGTAATTCACTCAGTTCGTGCTCTTGTTCACTCCTTAACTCCAGCCACATTGTTTTGTTTTCTTTTCTCTCAATTTCTCTTTCCCACTGTAGGGCATGTGTACACATTCTGGCTGCAACACTCTTGGTATTTTTCACTCATCTCAGATAAAATGTCACTTTCTCAGAGAAAACTTCCTTTCCCTCTATTTAACCAGGTACCCCACCCCCATTTATTTGTTCTCAGTTCAGTTCAGTCGCTCAGTTGCGTCCAACTCTTTGCAACCCCGTGGACTGCAGCATGCTAGGGTTCTCTGTCCATCAACAACTCCCAGAGCTTGCTCAAACTCATGTCCATCGAGTCGGTGATGCCATCCAACCATCTCACCTTCTGTCATCCCCTTCTCCTCCTGTCTTTAATCTTTCCCAGCATCAGGATCTTTTCCAATGAGTCAGTTCTTCATATGAGGTGACCAATGTATTGGAGTTTCAGCTTCAGCATCAGCCAATGATTATTCAGGACTGATTTCCTTTAGGATGGATTGGTTTAATCTCCTCTTGGTCCAGGGGACTCTCAAGAGCCTTCTCCAACACCACAGTGCAAAAGCATCAGTTCTTTGGCACTCAGCTTTCTTTATAGTCCAACTCTCACATCCATACATGACTACTGGAAAAACCATAGCTTTGACTAGACAGACCTTTGTTGGCAAAGTAATGCCTCTGGTGTTTAATATTTATTCTACCTTGTATTTATTTGTTTGCAGATTATCTCTGCCCCACCTGTATCTGAGACTATAAGATCCATGAGGACAGGGATTTTGTTTTGGTTACCACTGAACTTCCAGTGCCTGGAACAGCTGTTGAGTATGTGAGTAAGTGCGTCCCAGGAAATGTGTATCCTTTGCTTTATGGTGGAGAAGCAGACCAGTTCCAGCTCTTTGGACTTGTCTCACATGCCCTCTGCCTTCCTTGCTCCATGTGAGCCAGCCTCATTCTTCCCAAGGTTATAATGTACGGCCAGTTTGCCACCCCAGAGCAGGAAGCCAAAGCCGTGGCAGCTTGGCACAGATGGGGCTCAGTGTCCCCATCCCAGCTTCTCTGCTGGAGTCTGAGTGGCTGACTCAGATTTTGTCTGAACCACACACCTCATCTTTCACGGCACTGTCTCTGGCCTTCCCCTGGACGTGGTTCTCATGTGGTGCTCGCCAGTGGGTTAGTGGCAGCAGAGTGGCCGTGTCAGGGATCGCTTCTGTTTATCTAAGTGAGGGATGAATTGGTGCGAGGTCAGGAAATCCCCCTTTCATGGCAGACACTGAGTCACAGAAGGGGACGGATGGATGGGAAATAAACAAGACCTCCCCTGAAGCAGGGAGGTGAGCCAGGCACACACTGCTCCACAGAAGTGACCCAGCAGAAGCAACGCAACCATGAACTTGCACCTACCACAGCTCTGATTAAGACAATTGCAGAGCTGATCTGTGGACTAAGGTGGCTGCTGAACCTCAATTCTAATAAAACATTGATCAAACTTATGGAATTAGTTGACCCATTTTCGTTCCTTTCTCTAAAATTTTCTCCGCAAGTGTGATGAGGTAAAGGGCTTGTAAGCCGCATGTATGTACAAGAGAAGTTCCCCCAGGAGGCAGAAAGCTGAGGCCCGTCTCCCTAAACTGTGGGTCTCCAAATATCCAGGATGCATTAAGGATTGGAGAGGTGCCCTCTAGTCAGAGTGGAGAAGGAAATGGCAACCCACTCCAGTATTCTTGCCTGGAAAATCCCATGGACAGAGAAGCCTGTCTGGCTAGAGTCCATGGGGTCGCAAGAGTCGGACACAACTTAGCGACTAAACCACCACCTCTAGTCAGAAATCCCAGCCAAAGACCACAGAACTCGGTAGACCCCTGTGCCTATTTCCCTGGAATAAAGGCTTTGAAACATATTTCACAAGCCCCTCCCGGAATCTCTCATTCTGAGATCCTGGCCTGTTTCTTTCTCAGGGCTACATCTTCACCCAAAATGCTTCCTCTGCCTGGAATGCTCTCGTGCCCCATACCATTTTTGCTTGTAGAAATTTAACCCATCCTTCACAACCTGGCTGAAAAATCACCTGCTCAGAGGAGTACTGTCAGATCCACCAGATCAGAATTATGCTGTGTCTCCACTGGCCCAGTATTAAGTGCCTTGTGCTGTTTCTAGCTTAGATGATTATATGTCCCAGTTTGCTTGAGACAATCTCAGTTTATGCTTGTTCTTCCAGTATTTATTAACGGCATATTTTCACTCTCAAGAATGTCCCAATAGAATAATAGATTGTGTGGTATGACTGACACAGCCTCCAGTGACTCCTATTGAGTCATGCCTCTCTAATCTTTTTCTCTTGCATGTGGGCATGCATGGTGACTTGCCTCTGGCCAAGAGAATATGGCAATGGTAACATTATAGCCACTCCCTTGATTATCTAAGACACCAAAGAGAGAGATTCTCCTGTGGACCCTGAAGAATGAGCTGCTGCCTATGGAAAAAGCCACAGGCACTCTGGCCAGGAACACTGGGCAGCCTCTAGGAGTCGAAGGCCTCCATCTTCCAGATGCAAGGAACTGAACTCTGCTTATGATCAGAAAACTCCAAAAAGGAAATTGCTGACTTCTTAATTGCAGCCTTTGAGACCCTGAGCAGAGGCCTCAGATGAGCTGTGCCTGCACTCCTGACCCATGACACTGTGAGGTATCAAATGAGTGTTGGTTTAGGCCACTGAGCCTGTGGTCATTTGTTTTCAGCAATCAAAACTGATATATGTGATTGCCCCAGTTATAACACTAACCAAGGTTCAAATGGCTTTGACAGACTGGTCAAGACAAATCTCCCTGACAGACTGGTATTTTCTTAAAGTTAGGTGCAGATCTCTCTAGTTTCTCTACATTCAAAGAGCAATAACTAATTCCATTCCAGCTAATGGACCAGGTAGCACAGCACGGTATCCTTCAACAGAGAAAGGCCTCTGGCTTCACGGTGTCCTTGTTTGCATCCCAGGTCCGTCACTTATGAGCTATTTGACTTTAAACAAATTACTTAATCTCTCAAATCCTCAGTTTTCTCAGCTGCAGAATGGGATTACAAAATAGTGCTTTTCTCAGATAAGATTATCATGAGGAGAAATTGAATTAATGTAATGTGCTCACAGGGCTTCTCAGGTGGTGCTAGTGGTAGAGAACTCGCCTGCCAATGCAGGAGAGATAAGAGACGGAAGTTTGATCCCTGGGTTGAAGATTCCCCTGGAGGGGGACACAGAAATCCACTCCAGCATTCTTGCCTGGACAATCCTATGGACAGAGGAGCTTGGTGAAGTATGGTCCATAAGGTCAAAAAGAGTCAGCCACTACTGAAGTGACTTAGCAAGCACCCACACAGACTCACAACACTCATCACAGTGCTGTATAAATTTGGTATGCCTTGTATTCCTTCTGTCACTTAATTCTTACGTGAAATGTGCTATGATTATCTCCACTTACAGATGAAGAAACGATGCGCAGAGACACTAACATCCTCAAAATTACATAGCAAGTGAGACAAGGGACTCAACCCAAATCCTTAACTGCTTATTCCCATACTGTTTACACTTACATCTTTCTTTTGGATGTACATTTTGAAAAAAAAAAAAAAAAGTGGAGGGGGGGTGCAGATTTTTCTCAGAATTCCTTAGTGGATTCCTTAAGAATGGGGGCCCATACAGATTTCAAGTTCGGATAAGGCTCATATTCAGGACCCACCCCTTTAGGTATTTCTGGAAGCTCAGGCAGACAATTCAGACAGTTTAGTGGGAGATGGCAACCCATAAATGAGCTCTGGGCCCATTAAGCTGACATACCACCTAACAAATGACAGGGACTTTTAGTCAATTCCAGTCTACTAAAAACTGGATATGAATGTAGGTGCAGACTATTGGGATCCGTAGATAATTTGCTACCTGCTCATTTTTAATGTGTTTGTGAGCATTCATGAGAAGCTCATTAATTGTGAGTGTCTGTAAGCTTATTGTGTTGTAAACCAAGCCTGACAGCACAATAGGCACCGATAAAAGGAAGCGTCCCCTTCGCCAGCCAGTGTTAATGCTGAGAAGGAGCAGGCGTGCAAATCAGTCCAGGGATAATTGACAAGATTGCTGGAATGCACACGAGCCCCTTATCTGAGGAGCTGTACATCCCTGTCCGTAGGTAGCTGCAGAGAGACATGCTGCTGTGATACGGGTGATGCTAACCACATTGACCACGGTGAGGCGACAGGGTCAGGCACTCAGGCCCGGTAATCAGGTAAATCCGTGAAGGCCATGGCCTGACAAGGCTGAAATCCATTTGTTATTCTTTGCTTGGAATGCCCTTGCTCCCTCTCTAGACTGGCAGGTTCCGACTCCTCTCTCAAGATGACTCAGTTCCTCCTTGAAGCGTTCTCTGACTTTGCCAGGGAAAACATTTCCTCCCCAGCACTCTGAAAGCCCCTTGTGCATCTTTCTGAAAGAGCTCTAAGTGGGTGTCTGAAATGCCTACCCCATGCTCCATACCCAAGTGGAAGCAGAAATCCAAACTCCTTTATGGATGCCCTCCAGAAAGAAACGTTTTTAAGGATACACTACTCAAGCAAAAGGATCCGTGAGCAATGCAAACTTTGTGAATAATATGGGGCCCAAGGGAGAAAATAACATTATTCAGTACCTGGCTTCCACTGTCCAGTTTGCTTCTTTTCCATTCTGGACCCTCTTCTTGCCTTGCAGGAACGGGCTGTAGAACCCAAAGCCCCCGGAGGCCACCTCTGCTCCTACCAAAGTTTTCAAATACTCACATTTATTTATTTTAACAAAGATGAGTTTCTAAGGGAAATTACCTTATTAGAGATTAAAATAATATACTTCCATTGAGCTTGTTATATGTATTCGTATGTACCTTATAGTAAATATGGGACTCCAGAGGGGGAAACATTCATATACTTAATAGATACACAATTGCATCCCTTGTGTGCATTCATGCTAAGTTGCTTCAGTCGTGTCCAACTCTTTTTCACCCCATGACCATAGCCTGCCAGGCTCCTCTGTCCATGGGACTTCCTAGGCAAGAATACCAGAGTGGGTTGCCATACCCTCTTCAAGAGGATCTTCCCAATCCAGGGATCGAACCCATGTCTTTTTGCATTTCCTGCCCTGGCAGGTGGATTCTTTATCACTGTGCCACCCTGAGTGCAGGGTGTCTCTTAGGGAAGCCCTTGTATGCCTCAGTGCAGGCTAAACTGCTGTAACCAAACGACAATAGAATCAAACAGCATATGATGGCTTAAACACAATGTGATCTTCCTTCACACTCACATGGTAATCCCAAGTAGGTCTCCAGGTTGTGCGGGAGTCAGCTGTCTCACATGCAGCAGCCCAGAGATCCAGTATTCTCTCATATTGAGTCTCTGTTGTCTTGTACGGTATGGCCCTTGTCTATAACAAAATGACAGAAACAGAAAGAGTATGGAGTAGGCTGTGTGGGAGGTTTCAAGCCTGAAAATAGCAAACATATGACTTCCATTCATATCCCACTGGCTAGAACTTAGTCGCATAGTCATGCCCAGCTGCAAGGGCAGCTTAGAAGTGCCTTTGCCATGTTCCTAGGAAGAAGGAATGGTTTTTTGTGGAGAACAGGCAGTCTCTACCATGTCCATCTAAAGTCAGTGCCCTTCCCTGTCTCCGCTCCTCATGCTCTGCAGATGACACGGATCACAACTGTGCTGGGGTGCACACCATCCCTTGCGCAGGCACCCCTCATAATTAAGCATTCATGAAGGGTTTCACATTTCCAGGTATTTTTTATATTTAACCATGTGTTTCCCCCTTACTTCCATAATGATTTTGGAGATATGTTACCAAATGCAGAATACAGGTCCCATGTACGAATACTTATATTTACCCCAACTTTGATGATAGAATTTCATTCTTCCTACCCAAAATCTGCTATATGGTAACCAAATATACAGTCGGTTTCTATGATGTCATACATTGATTTCAATAAATTAATGTTTTTAATGACTAATTATTAGGGAAATGCAAGTCAAAACTACAATGAGGTGTCACCTCACACTAGTCAGAAAGGCTATCACCAAAAAGATCTACAAACAATAAGTGTTGGAGAGGGTGTGGAGAAAAGGGAACCCTCCTACACTGTTGATGGTGGGAATGTAAACTGGTTAAGCTACTTTGGAGAACAATATAGGTATTCCTCAAAAAAGTAAAGATAGTGTTGTCGTATCATCCAGTAACCCCACTCCTTGGCATATATCTGGAGAAAAACATAATTCGGAATGATGCATGCGCCACAGTGTTCATTGCAGACTCATTTACAATAGCCAGGACATGGAATTAACCCCAATATCCATCAGCAAGAGGAATGGATAAAGAAGATGTCGCACATATATTCAATGGGATATTGTATATATGTATACAGACATAAAGAAGAACAAAATAATGCCATTTGCAACAACATGGATGGACCTAGAGATTATCATACTGAATGAAGTAAATCAGAGAAAGACAAATGTCATGATATCACTTATATGTGGGATCTAAAAAAATTGTACAAATGAACTTATTAACAAAACAGAAATAGAGTCGCAGATGTAGAAAACCAATCTTATGGTTTCCAGAAATAGGAAAGTGGGGTGAGGGGAGGGATAAGCTGGGAGACTGGAACGGACACATATACGTTACTATACATGAAACAGAACTGGTAAGGACAGACTGTATAATACAGGGCACTCCTCCAGTACTCTGTGAGGACCTACCTGGGGAAAGAATCTAAAGGATGAATGTATGTATATGTGTACCTGATTCACTTTGCTGTATACCTGAAGCTAACACAGCCTTGTAAATCAATTATATCCAATAAATTTTTTTAAAAAATTAATGTGTTGAAACACAGCATAGGGCAAATAGCCATTTTCCTAGTCCATAGGGATTGATTTATCCATCTGCCACAGCTGCTTGGTCATTGTGCTAGCAGACAGCCAGAATCCCTAACGGCAAGAGCCTCTTGAAGATTCGATTTCAGATACTTCCAGGGACTGCCTTTGGTAGGTTATAAGCTTACTCTCTCTCTAAATGAAGTTTCTGGGTAATGGGCCATATGGTGGTATGTCTACCTGACCAAACATTTGCTGAACTCAGTGAGCAGAGCTGCTGCAGCTGCTGCAGGAAATGACTGCCATGATTCACTTAAACTTGGGGTTCTTAAAACATGGCTGATATCTCCTCTTGGTGATTATGTACAATTAAGAATAACCCATTTTAAAGTCCTTTCAGCTATTGTCAAGACAGTTGGATAAAGACCATAAACAGCAAGGATACACTGAAAGGAAATATTAGCTCTTTGTTTTATCATTAACTAAGAATGCTTATAACTGAATACTATAGAATGACTAGGCAAAAATGGATTAAAAATATTCATTCAGCTCATATAACAAGAACTGGCTTTGGGTCAGCTTCTCAGCAATTTCTTGGCTTTCTCCTCATGGTCACAAAGTGGCTACTATAATACCATACATTAAATCTTCATATGCCATATAAAACAGAAAGTGAGGAATAGGCCTTGCCCTTGGAGTTTTCCCTCCCTTTTTATCAAGATGGTTCTCTGCACACTCACTCCAGCACACTGCTCCTTCAGTCTAATTGTTTATTTCTAGATCAATCACTAACTTCTGGGCATGGAATTAACATGATTGGCTTAGAATTAGACTGATTCACGTTCTGGGGATGAACATTTTGCTCTGAGTTTTGTCTGTTAGCTGAATAAAATTTAGATTCTTCTAGAAAGAAGCAGGGACCATTATGGTAAAAGCAATCAATGATATCTTCTGTCTTCCTCAAAGAGTATCTAGATTTTTCTCTGTACTAAGCTAGATTGAAAGAAAACATTATTGCTGAATATTATCACTGTGACATATAAAAGCTTTTTATAAAAACCATGCTTTGATGTTATAATCTCACCTTCTGCTGAAGCAGTTCTTTTTATTGCTAAAATAACAACTATAATTATTGAGTGCTTACTGTGTGCTCAGCACTATATTAAGTGATTTAAGGACATTATCTGATTAAAGTCACCAAATAAACAGGATGAAATTGGTGCTGTGAGATCTTCATTTTGCAGATAGGGAATCTGAATGGTTAAAAGTCTTTGTGAAAGCTCCCATATATGGTAAGTGGTGCAGCTAAATTTGAACTCAAGTCCTCTTGCTTTAGATTCTGAGTTCTTAACCATTGTATTCTATTAGTGTCGTTTCTACATTTCTAAGTGCCCTTTAACAACATAGCTGACAGACAACTTCACAGATTTCAAGACTTGAAAAATGTGTCCCTAGTAGGCCTTCTACAAGAAGATTAAAGCAATATACCTAATATGATTTTTGGTTTCTAGGAAGCTCAGAGGTATTTTTGCATTCATTTACATAATTTTCTTCAGTCAGAGATTCTTTATAAACTTTTTCTCTTCCCTTAACTTGCTCTTACTTTTTATACTTAACTTCCCTTTTTCAAATCTGTTAGCCCTAAATATCTATGCTTTCAGAAGTCATTTTGGAGGAAAAGGATGATGTAAACAAATCTAAAGGTCATATGATATATATGCTGAAGGTTAACAGATGAAAAACACTGAGGTCCAGAACTTATTTTCAAATGCATCAAACATAAGTTAAATTTATACATGGAGGAGGAATGGATGAATGGATAAATAAGTGATAAAGCAAATATTATAGATTGCTAATTGTAGAATCTGAGTTGCAAGTATATGGGTTTCACTCTGTAATTTTTCAACTTCTCTGTGTTAAAAATGTTCATCATAAAAAGTCAGGAAATATGGAGATAAGAATCTAGATTCACTTTTATAAAACAATCTTGCAAAAAGATAATTCTTCCTAAGTAACTAGAGGTAAGCAGAGACCAAAAAATGGTTAGTCTTATATACCAAGCTAAGAAATTGGGACTTAACTCAAGGCCACTGAGAGATCCTAGAGGATTTTAGTGGAAGACTAAAGTGTAAGACATAGGGTTTCCCTGATAGCTCAGTTGGTAAAGAACACATCTGCAATGCAGGAGACCCTGGTTCAATTCCTGGGTTGGGAAGATCTGCTGCAGAAGGGATAGGCTACCCACTCCAGTATTCTTGGGTTTCCCTTGTGGCTCAGCTGGTAAAGAATCTGCCTGCAACATGGGAGACCTGAGTTTGATCCCTGGGTTGGGAAGCTCCCCTAGAGAAGGCAAAGGCTACCCACTCCAGTATTCTGGCCTGGAGAATTCCATGGACTGTATAGTCCATGGGGTCACACAGAGTTGGACACAACTGAGTGACTTTCACTTTCACTATTAAAGTGTAAGATAGGCTTGGTGAAATGGAGGAGGAATGGGTGGAAACAAGTTGGAGGCAGAGAGATCAATCAGGGGATTCTATAACTGTCCAATGAGAATGAGACGACAGTGTCTGAGCAGAAGTGGTTACAGAGAAAGAGATGAGATTGGGGAAAAAAGCTAAGAGAGAAATGAGGAAGACTTAACACGCTAAAGAGGTCTTCTCCGGTGGCTCAGTGGTAAAGAGCTCACTGAAGAATCCGCCTGCCAATGCAGGAGATGCAGCTTCCATCCCTGGGTCAGGAAGATGCCCTGGAGAAGGGAATGGCAGCCCACTGTGGGGACATGGATATCAGTAGGACTCAGGCTTCTGACTTGAGGCGGCAGGGATGGTGAGGCTGTCCTCCAGGATGGGGTCCTGGGTGGAGCCTTGCTGTTAAACAGGCTGCACAGGGAAGACCCATCCCCTATCACAGATCCATTTCTCTCTCTCTCGATCCCCACCACCATGGTCTGAGATCGGTTGAAGTGCTAGATTTCTCCTACATGGGTATTTTTTTCCCTGTGATGTGATATGAATCCATGCTCTGCCTTCCTTATACGGTGAGAGCCTGCTGGGAAAGAGCACTGTAGATGGTTTGTGGAATGATCTCCAAGCCATCTGGATCACCAACTGTGGGAAAGCCCCCCAACACAGGCCCGCCTCTGACTTCTGGGTTCCTGGACCCATACCCCTGGTCTGCTGTCTCTAAGAAGCAAAGCCTGGACAGATCCATTTTATTATGAAATTAAAATTGTTCCCAAGGACCTCAAAGGGGAAAATGAAATTGTTTTCAGCTTTGATTGCGGTCATAATAAAAAAGCTATTTAGGGGGGGATTGTGTTATTCTTGGATAAACGAGGATCAAAAATACTTTTTTACAGTTTGCTATAAAGACAGCAATAGGACGTTTCACAAGACAAACACAATCAATGACTCAGGGAAGATGAGGGCATCTATATTTGTTCTTCCTTGGACATCGCACACGGTGGGTTGTTTGGTCTCTACAAGCTGAGGAAGTGGCAAGGCAGCTTCTGGTCGACTTTCCCAGTTCTACCAGATCTGTCAAGAGGTCAGAGCCCTGGCAGCTGGCCTTAGAGGGCCCTGCAGGCTGGATGATGGATGGGTCTTCCTCTCATTTACTATGCCCTGTCTCTCTTCTGGGTAACTTCTTCCCTGCTTCCTTGTGAAAATTAGTTTCTGGAGACAGAATCAGATTTCACTTACTTATGTGGAGCACTGACCATATACACTAGGCCTGCATAAACCATTCTTGCATGTTACCCCATTTGATCATCATAGCAACTCTGTAAAGTAAGGAATGACATTCTTATTTTCTACAACAGTAGAGTTGCCCCAGACCTCACGACTGTTGATTACAGATTCCTCTAAAGTTCTTCTACTCCAAGCTTCCTCTTCTTTCCTTGGGATCCAGGTCTTTGGAGGACACTGTCAATTGACACTGTCCAACGGAAACCATGCGTGGTTTAGTGACCAAGCCCTGGGACCTTGGGAAAGTCACTTTGAGACTTTATGCATCTTCATGTTCTCACTGGTATAAAGGGGAGAAGTCAGTTTCACCTTAGAGAAATGGACTTTGTAAGGCATGATTGTTAGAACATACATAAAATGTTTCAAAACAGCTTGAAACAAATTAGTTCCTTAATAAGACTACTTTGGCTTGTTCTAGGATGATATAATGCCTCAATTTTAATGCAGATGAAGAAAAAAGATTTTTTAAATGGTACTTAAGGAAAACCTATCCCATGTGATATCTTGGCAAAGAAAGTGGGGGTCGTTTGGGCTCAATGACCTTGGAGTAACTTACTCTATATGATGAGTCAGTCTACCTTCTCTCTCATCACTCTGGGCTTCAGCTGGTGCCCAGAGGAAGGAAAGAGCAGAAGCGTTTCTTTCTTCTATCCTGAAAACAAGAGGACAGTGTTGTCTGTCTCAAAGTGCATTATGTACTATTAGACCACTTGCAAAAGTCAGTCTTTAAATCAGTGTAGTATTCACCTTCCAAATGAACCAAGTGTGTAAGCATTTTGGCTGCTGAAAATTAATTTTAAAGAAAGGTTGGATTTTCAGTCCCCTGAGTTTTTGAGACATCATTTACCTCTTGGAATCTCCAATCTGCTCCCTTGTAAGTGCTGAAATGTAGACCCACACCAGCCTTCTAAACCTGTTTCTAGGAGGAAAGAAGGCAACAGGAACCATGTGTACACACGGTATACACAGTGTACACACAGCCCAGTGCTCTTTTCTGTCCCAATTACCTCTACTCACCTTTGATGTCTCAGCTTTGAACCAAGCTGGGGATCCTAGGAATTGTGCTGCATCTTATCACTCAGCCCTGGGTTTCTCAGGCCTGATATTGAACCCTTAGACTTGAGCAGATGCCAAATCATATGCCTCTAGCTTTATGCTGGCATAAAGTATAAGGGATCTTTGATTTTCCAATAATAAATAAATCAGAGATTAGTGCTGAAATCTTAGAAATCTGCCCCCAGTTTATTGCAAATCTCTTTATATATTCAGATACTTTGGATATACATTAGAGTCTTTGGCCCATATTTATGGTTTTGAACACTCTTAACTTTTTACTAATGCATCAATAATTGGGATGGGAATCATAAGGGACCCACTGTAGCTTATGCCCCAAATACTGGCACCTTTTGGCAATAATTCCTGATGATTTTGAGGAATCAAAAGCACTGTAGAAAAATCCACAGATTTTTCTCATGTGTTCTGGGAACTCAGAAGCTGTTGGAGAAGTAAAATTATCCTTAATGTCATCATCAGGAAGCATGAGGTTTATATGGACTCTCACCTATTAAGCAGGGTGGGAGGGTTAGTATTATGGAGATGCACGGGGAAGTTGCTCCTGGGTACATCCAGGAGCCCACCCTTCTGTCAATATCTTCTCTTGCATCTGGACCAAGTTCAATAAAACAACCTTCCTTATGCTGGGCCATCAGTGAGGAGGTGAGTCAGGGGCACATGAAGGCACAAAGAGTTCGCAACTGGGATGGGAAAAGAAAAGATGGATAGAAAAACTATCATCCTCATAGCTGACCTGCAGATTAGAGTTATGACACTGTACTGGGATCACTGGCAAAGTAGGATACACGTAGACCAGGGAGACAAGGATACAGAGGGGATAACAAACCATGCCATGAGGAAGTGGAAAAGTCCAGAGCTGATTAATGTGGAAGAAGAGATGACATAGGGGCAATGAGAGCTGCTTGTCAATAGCTGAAGGGTGACTATGAGGAAGATTTGCCCTTCACAGCCAGAGAAACCAGAACTAGAAAGATGCATGTGAACATCTTTCATCTTGTTGTTGGAAATATTCCAACAACATTTTAAGGGCCCCAGCAATCAAGAATAGTCCTGTTTATTGAGCACCTCTGTAAGCCAGGGTCTGTATGAGGCATTTTGTGTACCTTTGATTATGGAGTCCTCACCTTGTTTCTGAAAGTTTGTTTGATGAGAGAACTGAAAGTCAGAGAAGTTACGGAGCTTGTCTGAGATCCCAGACCAAGTGAAGCACTAGGGAAGAGCTTGGATTTGAACTTCCATCCCTTCTTACAGACCCTATTATGGTAGGTTATCAGCAGAGTCTGTGTGACCTCAGGTTGGGGGAACTGAAGAGGGATTCCTATGTGAACCAAGGCTCACGCTCACTCCTCTCTGAGGTCCCTTTCAGTTCTGAAGCTCTGTGCACAGCCCTGATGGCCTGAGGAGGCGTGGATGCAGTGCTGAGAGCTGGGAGGAGGAAGGCAAGAAGAATGCTTTGTGGGTAAGTCATCTGTTCAGCAGAATTATGTGAATGACAAATGGGCCTCCCTTGGGACTGATTCCCTCCAACTGTACCCAACAATAAAATGCTCCACAAAGAAACCTGACAATTTGGTTGCTAATTCAAAACATCCTTCTCCAAGCTGCCTCTAACTATAACCTAATTGTTGCAAGTTGGTGGTTTATTAAAAAAAAAAAAGAAAAGAAAGTAGAATCACATTAAATACAAATGTGCATTTTTTCTGCCATAAGTCCCTCTGTTTCTATATTCATTTTACCCTGTAGTCTTCCATGTTGCCATCAGATTCTTAATCTATGCACTAAACATTTATTTCTGTAAGAAGTCTAATGTAATTTCAAGAAATGAGAGGTTTTCCACTCTCTTACGAGTGGCAGCTCAGTAGTGGAAACAGTCTGGACACTGGAGCATAGGACCTGATTTTAGGCCAGTCGCTAGCTGGCTAATTAATGTAGATGACTTATTTAACTTCTCTGAACTTTTGATTCCTCATCAATAAAGTCAGTTTAGAATTTATACATTACAGTTTTGGAGGGAGCAGTTAATAGATGATTTTCTGTGAGAAAGTCTTTTAAGGTCTAGTAGAAAATATTGATGCTTTTTACTCTTTTCTAAGTCAAAGGACTTGAATCAAGAGGCATTGTTTTGGCTCATGGAATGGTTTTAGATTTACTTATTTAATGTCCATCTGTCATCCATCCATCCATTCATCTATCTCTCCGCCCACCTATCCATCCATGTCTCCATCCACCTATCTAGGTTTCTACTTAACAGGCTCTCTGTTATATACCAGATACATAATCAGGAGCTAGGCACATAGGCTTGAATCAGATATAGTATGATTTCTGCTTTCAAAGACCTTCTTTTCAGAGAGAGAGGAAGGCACATTTATATATAATTATGTAATGAAGTAACCATGGTACAAGGTTGTACCTCTTAAACCATGGGGGGAAATGTAACCATTAGAGAATATTTTGCTTTTCCAATTGTCTATTAGAGATAATGGTGACAATTGGGAGAATTTTAATTGTGAATCTGTCCTGGGGTGGGAAATAGAGCAAATATTAGGTGTAAAGACAAGAGAAACTTTCTCTGGCCTTGGAGGCTGGATGGGGTGTTGGGATGCCCTGGGAGCCTGGGAAATGATTCTGGAGGTTAGCACCTCAGACTCATGGAGCAGGCCAGGTGAGCTGTGCCCCTAGCTTCCAATTGTTCTATTCTTGGGCCTTCAGGATGGCCATTCCAGGGACAGTAATTGTGGGGGATGATACTTCATTTCTGAACTGCTTGCCTTGACAAGCAACAATTCAGAGAAGTGAGAATAACATGAGGATGCAGGCAGAGCTGATGCCACTCCACAAACCTGGGAGAGAGCTAGTTCTCAGTACAAGGTTTCCCTCAACCTCTGGCAACCCACTCCAGTATTCTTGCCTGAAGAATCCCATGGACAGAGGAGCCTGGAGGGCTGGAATCCGTGAGATCACAAAGAACTGAAGCAACTTAGCAGGCACGCAGGCCCTCAACCTCAGTCACCCTGCCACATCAAGTGCTCCTTGGAAAAATGAGGTGCCTAAATGTGAAGGATGAGCCTCGTTGCATGGGACTGGAATGATCTAGTTGTTAGCGTTCAGATCAAACGTGTGGATTTCAGCTCAAACTAGACTGAGCCGGAAACTAGAGTCTAAGCAGTAACTGGGGAACTAGACCCATGAGGTGAGCCTTTGCAGTGGGCATCAGGGGAGCAGGAACTTATTCTATGGCCTAAGTAGCAAGATTAGTCACACTTGCTGGCGTGATGGGCAGTTCTGCCCAGTGGACATTCTCATTGACTAGTGGCATGTTGAAGCTCTTTATTCTCTCAAACTTGGCTGGTTGAGATGGGCAGATGCTAGTAATTGTGATCGACTACTATCTTCTTCATGTCTTCACATACCCTCTTTTTATTCCTGTGTGTGTTCTCAGTCACTAAGTCATGTCTGACTCTGCAACCCCATGGCTGTAGGCCACCAGTGTCCTCTGCCCATGGGATTTCCCAGGCAAAAATACTGGAGCAGGTTGCCATTTCCTTCTTCAGAGGGTCTTCCCAACCCAGGGATTGAACTCATATCTCCTGCATTGCAGGAAGATTTTGTTTTTAACCACTGAGCCCCTGGGAAACCCTCTTCTTATTCCTATGTGTATACCAAAATAACACATATTTTGACGGGCTTATATAAGATTTAATTTCACTCTCCATCATTTCCTTCTGTGTAACTATAGGTGTCATTTGTGTTTCACTTATTATATGTCAGGTCTTACACCAAACACTTTGGATACACTAGTAATATATCTGTTAAGATTCTTTAGGTGGCAAGTAGCCAGAAGAATAAACACAAATCAGCTTCATCAATAGAGGGCACTTTGGCTTGTGTAAAGGGAAAGTCCTGAAGTAAGATTAGTGCAGGGGATCAAAGATATCAATAAGAATGGATTTCTTCCATCTCTTTATTCCACTTTTCACAGTTAGTTTCATCTTAAGGTTGGCTCCATGATCATGGGGTATCTACCAATAGGTCCTGGGTCTAAATTCTCTCTTGGTCCATGTCCACAAAATCTCTTCCCCAACTAACAGGCAATCTGGTTCCCATATTGGACCAAAATAAGTCAAAGCCCACCCATGAACAGTCACAAAGGAAAGGGGATAGAAGGCGCTGTTTGAGGTCTGCAGCAGCAATCTGTTTGGTCACTGACATTGTCTTTTTTCAATTCTCTTTTTTACTCCCTGTTCCTCTCCTCAGTATACAAGATCTGTTCTGGAGGAATCTAACCCAACATAGTATCTTTAGCCCACAACTTTGGTATAGGAATCTTTAGCCATTCATACCATACCTAAGAAAGTATCACAGACATAAGGCTTATGAATTCCAACCCAGGAAAGTGGTGACTACACAAAATGTGCTTTATCCCTTGCAGGCAGACTATAACCAT
The DNA here is from genome assembly GCF_001704415.2 of Capra hircus. NCBI lineage: Eukaryota > Metazoa > Chordata > Mammalia > Artiodactyla > Bovidae > Capra > Capra hircus. The sequence continues at coordinate 45,557,562 of NC_030822.1, read as the reverse complement.
GATCTTTTCCCACCCCCATTTCATTATTTCTTCTTTGGGTCCTGGGGTGATATAAGGAAGATAGATACAGATCTGTCTTTCTAAACCTTAGCAGATGCTTTGACTGAAGCTTCTACTGACTCCAAGGGAGCAAATTGTAATGGGTAAATACTTACAAAGCAATCCCAGGGAGGAAACATTCATAGAAACTTTATAAATGAGATTACCAGAAAATAGTAGCTTTTCTGATGTCCTCCCTATTACACTAGTCCAATACCATGACAACTCACATCTTGGAATATAGATTGGGCATCAGTGGAAGCGACTTCTGATACTTTCTTCTGATACCCCAATTAAGCAATTTGGATTCAAAAGATTTCTAACCTTTCCAGACTCTCTATAATAGAATGTAAACAAAGTTCCTTAGGGAGTGATAAAATATTATTCATGAGAAAAATGGAGGATATAATAGAAGCATTGTAAAACTGCTAGCAGAGGAAATAACATTTAAGAAAGTAATGCCATATCCCTGGTTGGCAGATTAAGAAAGAAGGGAAGTAAATCATTTTTATTCTTCTGCTCTTCATAACGGTTTGTAATTCTATTGACTCTTGGGTTTCCACATGGCTAAAGTTAGGCCTATAATATTCATAGAAATTAAAGCCTAGAAGGATTTGTTTTTGTGAGTTCACATGTGTATTCAGGTATTCTGAATTAAAGTCAGGAGTAAGTTGAATTAAGAAAAGTGCAAGTTATGATGAGAAGATTTATGAAGGGAAATGATTTCCCAGATCTTTACCATATAATTTTTTTTAATCTAACAACATTGCTCTGAAATACATTAAATAATACTTAAAATGTGTTACATAAGAAAATATCATTTGGATAGTCACTTTTGCCTGGACTTGATTGAAGTATCACAGGACCCCACTACTGAAAGTGCTTCCCCGGGATGACGATGTGGGCAGAAGGAAGGCGGAGTGGGAGGAATTCCACGTGTGTTACAGTGAACAAGCTAAACCTGTATGAATTCAGTAAATCGAGAAAGCAAACTATTTTTTTAATCCGCTTTCCCAGCAGATAAAATTGGCATAAAATGAACTTTAACAAACTTCTCATGTTAGAAGACCCAAGGATAACTTTCAACATATACACACTCATGAAACCATCTCCACAATCACTCCTCAGAATTTCCTTAGGACCCTTCATAACCCTTGCATGTGTGCGTGCTCAGTCGTGCCTGACTCTCTGAGCCCACCAGGCTCCTCTGTCCATGGAATTTTCCAGTCAAGAATACTAGAGGGGGTTGCCATATCCTACTCCAAGGGATCTTCCTGACCCAGGGATCAAACCCATGTCTCCGGAGTTTCCTGTTTGTCTCCTGCATTAACTGATGGATTCCATACCACTGTGTTACCTGGGAAGCCCCTGGTAACCCTTAGAAAAGAACTTAATTTTCAGCTCCTTTTCTTTAAGGGGTTTTCCAGGTGGTTCAGTGGTAAAGAATCTGCCTCCCAAGCAGGAGACTCAGGTTCGAACTCTGGGTCAGGAAGATCCCCTGGAGAAGGAAGTGGCAACCCACTCTAGTATTCTTGACTGGAAAATTCCATGGACAGAGGAGCCTGGTGGGCTCACAGAGTCAGCCATGTTTGATGGGTTCACATGTTGGATGGTTACTATTGGCTGAGACCAAGCAGTCTAAGAGCTCTCACTCTGAGGCCCTTGTTCTCCAACTACAGCTGTCACTTGCTGACTTCCAGGCCCCTGTTATTGAGGATTTGGAGACTGGATCACAATTTTTTTCATTACACAACCTCAGGTAATTTCAATATCTACATAAGTCTCTTGTCAAACGACCTGCTTCATAATCTCTGGGCTTCCTTGATTCATTTTAATATCCTCTCTACAGTAAAAGGGCTTCCCAGGCACTAGTGGTAAAGAACCCTCCTGCCAATGCAGGAGATTTAAGAGACGCAGGTTCAATTCCTGGGCCAGGAAGAGCCCTGAAGAGGAAATGGCAACTCATTCCAGTATTCTTGCTTGAAGAATCCCACGGACAGAGCAGCTGGGTGGGCTCCATGAGTCCATGGGGTCTCAAAGAGTTGGACATAACTGAAGTGACAACACAGAGCACATCCCCTCTATATGATTCAAACCCACATCTTATCACCTGGAACTGTCCCCTCAGAAAAGTGCCTCTTCTGCTTCTTACTTGACCACAGTAGCCAACCCTTCCCAGTAAATTCATCTCCGCCATGTTACTACCCCTGCACAGACTGTCTCCTACCATTCGCTCTCCTATTTCTTTGTCAAGGACCCCATGGTTGATCACTGCAATTACTTATCAGACATCCTCAGTTTCTTTGTCCTTGAATCTTTCTGCCATATCTGCCTGACGAAACCTCAACTCGAGACCTCTTTCATACTCTACTTCTACACCTGTGCAGCTGAGTAATGTTGGGGGGAAGAAATGAATGATCATAAACTTTGTTACTCTATAAATTCATGACCTTTAACCTTATCTTTGGTCAATTTCTTCTAGCTTCTTCTTTGAAATTATTCCAATCATCACTATTCTGCAAGCCTCCTACTTAGCCTCTACTTACCTCACCCATCCCACCTCTCAGCCAATAGCATTTTCTTACACTTTATAAAACTCACCATGTGCATGGGGCCTGGATGCTGGTATTTTGTAAAAACTCCCTAGGTGATTCTGAGGAGTAGCCATTCTTATGGACCACTGATGTCAAGACACTCTGAAAACACCTGAAATCCAGCTTAGGAAATCTCTCAGGTCTCTGGCTCTACATTATCTCTACTTATTCTATTCACCACCTACTCAGTAGCCCATGATTCCAGCCACTGGCCCAACTGGGCTCCTGGGTGGCTCACACGGTAAAGAATCTGCCTGCAATGTAGGAGACCTGGGTTCCATCCCTGGGTTGGGAAGATCCCAGGGAAGAGGGCATGGCAACCCACTCCAGTATTCTTGCCTGGAGAATCCCCATGGACAGAGGAGCCTGGCAGGCTACAGTCCATGGGGTCACAAAGAGTTGGACACAACTGAGCGACTAAGCAGACACATCTCTTTTTTGCTCCACTAGGATTTGATCACTTTAGACTACTGGCCTGGGTACTGCAATGGTGACCACAGAAGGTACTTGTGATAACCTCAGCTATACACACACAACTAATGGCATAGGGCAGCATGCTTCTGTGTCCCTGTCTATTAAGAAAGGGTATTAGACTGGCAAGAATGAACTGTAAAAACCTTTTAGAAACAGGCTGCTGAATTAGGGGAGAAGGCAATGGCACCCTACTCCAGTACTTTTGCCTAGAAAATCCCATGGATGGAGTAGCCTGGTAGGCTGCAGTCCGTGGGGTCGGCTGAGGGTCAGACACGACTGAGTGAATTCACTTTCACTTTTCACTTTCATGCATTGGAGAAGGAAGTGGCAACCCACTCCAGTGTTTTTGCCTGGAGAATCCCAGGGATGGGGGAGCCTGGTGGGCTGCCATCTATAGGGTCGCACAGAGTCAGACACGACTGAAGTGACTTAGCAGCAGCAGCAGCTGAATTAAGACTGTGTTATTGTTGTGTTGGTAGCACCACCACCAAATCCTAAGAACAAATTTCCTTCCCTGTAGAGCTTTGAGTTAATTTGCCAATGAGAAAACGCATGGTATTTGGAAGGTAGGAATGAACTTTTCAGAAAGTTGTGGTAGTCAGACACTACAGGTTTCCAGACCCCTCTCAGCCCCTTCATGGTCAGAGTGGTTGGAGAACATCCTACTCCGGTTCATCAGGATTCATTCTAGTAAATATTTCTCTGATCCCCAGATGGTAGATCCTTCTTGATCTTCACCTCCACCCAAATCTCCCTACATTTAAGTTCTAATTCCAATATCAATCCTCTTATTCCCACACAGTTAAATTTAGAGATTAAATTTTCTTGAGTGAATGTAGACTGATACAAGGGCTTAATATGCTGGACAGCAGAGAGTTTCTGAAGGTCTGGACCGGAAGGTCACACAATAAAAGAAATACTTGAGGTGAATTGCATATTGGGAACCCAGAAACCTATCCAACAGTGACGTTGACAACTAACTCTCTGATTTGAGGATGCCACCTGGAGCTGTCTGATTACCTGAAGCCTAGGCCAGTGCTCTTTTCCCACTGGCTCTAGTTGATGGTGTATCAGCACGCACATTTGTGTGGACCGGGGATGTGTGAGAAGGCAGCATAGCTCTCTTTGTTGTACTTGGTCCTGTTCTGTTGTGAGTCCAGGAGAAGGAGCTGACATGTGATCTAAACACCTAGCTCTGGCTCTTGCCAACCACGTGAGCCAGAGCAAAGTACTCCCTCTGCCCTGCCGGGCTTCAGTTTCCTCACCTGTTAGTTGGTTGAGCAAGTTAATTATCCCAGAGGTTCCCTTCAGTCCTAACATCCTACCACTTTCACTTCATGAATCCATTTGAACACAGCTGGATTTCCTTGGCTCAAAATATCCTACTAGACTGGGCCTGCAACAAGGCCTGCAAGGGCTAGGCCAGGTCTGGAAGTTGGAAGCTTCCTCCTTGGCCTCTGGGGGCTGATTTACGGTCACGACCTTGTTCTGGGATGGGAACTGAGGGCAACCAGAGAGATGAAAACCCACAGGCACTAGAGAAGCAAATAATTACGTCCACAAAGTCAGGGCCTAGGGCGGATGTGGCCATGCCAGCTGCTGACAGACAAATGGATGGACACATCTCACTGTTGCCTCTTGGCCCTCCCCTTGCTAGGAATCCTGCCACCTCTCAAGGTGTGATAATTAGGTTAAGAATAAGGCCTGAGTGCAAATTTATGGTGTCTATAACCATCCTATGTTTTCTCAGGGAAGATTCTTTCATCAAGCCTCTCCTTTCCCTAGTCCCAAGGCCCCAGGCCTAAGCCACACACAAATCTTGATTTCATCAGGAGCTCTCTGTTCCCTCAGCTGCTCCTGTTTTCCTTCTGAAGACACATGCTATTTCCTAGAAGTTTTATTGTTCCCCTGCCGCCTCATTTTCTCACGAGTTCCTTCCTGGGGAGCTGGGACTCAGCCAGCCTCTTTTGTGGTGAACAGGCCCGGTGCCCACAAGAAAGTCTTATTCCCTCTACATTATATCTTCTGTTGTCATTAAAATAAAAGAAAGACAATAAAAATCTCTCTTCCTCCTAGTTCTCTTTATAGATTTTCTCATTAAGAGAATTAACAGCAATCAAAGACAAATCCATAGCTGCTTCTCTTGAGACAAATCAACTTCAAACATTTTGCTATTCAAGTCAAAGATAGTGATTGCTGGCTGCCAGCACTGAGCTCCCAGAGTCAGCTTCTGTCCTTGCCTCGGCAGTACAGCCTGGCAGTTGGTGAAGGAGGAGGTGATGGTGTCTGAGAGTGCACTTTTGTGCCCATAAGCCACCTTCTTCTGGGTGGAACGGGAAGTCTGTGCTTGGTTCCTGACCAGGCTTCTGTAATGGGTCTCCAGAATTGCTCTTTCTGGAAGCCATCCAGACTCAGAATGGGTTGATGTAGAGAGCTCCCCATTCCTGGAAAGGTTTGCACAGAGAATAAGTGCACCTTGATGGGCTGAAAAATTACACTGGATGACTGCTGAAGTCGCATCTAACTCGGAAGTCTCCTCACTCCAGGGTCCCTTGGCACCTGTCTTGCAATGGCATCAGAAGAGAAGGTTTATCAGGGTAGGACCTGATAGGATGTAGAGCCAAGATACCGCCATCAGGGATGAAGAAGCCCCCATGATGGCTGTAAGAATGACTCCAGGAGTATCTAATAAGATTCCTTGTAGGTAAATCAGAACTTCTCAGGACAGATGTAAGGACTGCATAACATGATGTGGGCAACGCAATGGATAAGTTTCAGGTTCCCAGTACACCCTGAAGAACAGCTTAGAGTGACATTAGCTTAGAGTGACCTTAAGTTATATCAGAGCACACAATGATCTGAGAATCAGAAGAAGTTGGCTATTGTTCTATTTCTTAGTGTGACTTAGGAAAGTTATTTTTTCTTTCTAGGTCTTATTTTCCTACAGACTAAAAATTCAGGATTGCTCTGTATATACATTTTCCCAAAGAAAATTCCAGGTAAACTTAGTTCCATTAGGTACTTCACATAAAATGATTTCATGGTAAAATATATTTGAAAACACCACGTGTAACAATGCTCCTTAGAGAATGACAACACTGATGTGCCTGTGAAAGGCTCTAGAAAACCCTATAGTGAAAATATCCGTTTCTCTTTACTTAACCTTGTGTTTCCAGAATATCTTTAAACATAGGAGTCTTATCTTTAAACATAGGAATGATATAGTACAAGCCTTTATCACCCAATGGAACTAACGCTCCTTTGCACATTGTGTGTGCACTCAGGGAACCAGTGATCTAGGTAATCTCTGAGGTTCCTTAGTCCTAGGATAGTATGTGCTTCTCTAGTTAGCAGGAGAATCATCAACAAAAAGCTTTATTATAATGAGTATGAACAAGACCCATGTTGCCCACATCTCTGAGTTAATGTCTGCGTCTCTGACTAGTGTCTCTGTTATGGGCTTCTGCACCTATCCTTTCCTCTGCCTAAAACAATGTCCATGCTTCTTGACTAGCTAACAGCCTTCTCATCTCAGATTCAGTGGTACCTCCTCTGGGTTGCCTTCCCTGTGCCTCTGGTCTGCGTAAGGTACCCATTTTATATGTCTTTTCCTTCCCAGATCTGTCTACACCAGAATAAAAAGGATTGCATGTGGTAATCTCTTTCTGTCTTCCATGCCTATTAATGGGTTTGATATATAGGAGGCCCTCAATAAATATTTATGGAATGATTAGATACAAATTAAGTGATATTGGAAACTGCCGCCTTAATTGAGATGGGGGAAGAGTGATTACTACTAACAGAAAGGAGTGGAAACATTTTCTTGTTACTCTAAGGAAGTCATAGATAGAACAATATAAGAGTTTTTCAAGACAGAACTGACTGCTTCTCTTAGGACAGAGCTTCCCATGACTGAACATGAAAGTGAAAGTGAAAGTTGCTCAGTCATGTCCAATTCTTTGCGACCCCATGGGCTGTACAGTCCATGGAATTCTCCAGAATACTGGAGTGGGTAGCCTTTCCCTTTTCCAGGGATCAAACCAGGGTCTCCTGCATTGCAGGCAGATTCTTTACCAACTGAGCTATGAGGGAAGCCCTATGACTGAACATATTCACCATAAACATAAAAGAGTTGGTGGTGGTTTAGTCGCTAAGTCGTGTCTGGCTCTTGAGACCCCATTGACAGTAGCCTGCCAGGCTCCTCTGTCCATGGGATTCTCTAGGCAAGAATACTAGACTGGGTTGCTATTTCCTTCTCCAGGGGATCTTCCCAACCCAGGAATCAAACCCAGGTCTCCTGCATTGCGGGCAGATTCTTTACAAACTGAGCTATAAGGCAAGCCCAAAATTCAATTGGAATTTTGAATGAAATGACTTTGACATTTCCTGCTAATGCCAAAATTCTTCTATTTCATTTTTCCTTATTCTATATTCTGTGTAATTTACATAATCCTACAAAATAAGGGATCTTTTGTCATATATCTTTGGTTTTTGAGAAGTACAACTAAATTTAAATAATAATTAACTTTAGTAGCAATCTATTATATTAATAACAGCAATCTAATGCATTAATAAAAAATGCAGTTTAACTCTGAAGTCAAGGAACAATTAAACTACATTATGCAGCTCTCAATGATAATAGAGACTAATTTTTTAAGCTTATGGTATAATATTAATTAAAAATATGTAGATATAAACAAGTGTTACATGAATACTATGATTGCAACCTGGTAACATGAAGGAGAGAAGAAAGATGGGAAGAAAATGCACACAAATGCAGAGTATTTGGATAAGGAATATGGGACTGTTTTTTCATTTGCTTCTGCAAAATTTCTCTCCAATTCTTTCTAATGTGCTTGTCTTCTTTGTAAATTTTTTAAAGATAAAAATAAGATTGGAAATGACAGAAAATATGCTCGCTGGCTCTGCAAACATTATTTTGATTTTTTTCCAGCTGAGGTTTGGAGACTTGTTCAAAGATAACTGAACTATAAGAATAATTCTGGCCTCTCTCCTCTCTTCCAGCTGTCTTGAAATGTCCTTCATAAAGAGACAGAATGACAATGATCACCCTAAAATTCAAATATTTTATCTAGTCACTGACAACTCCCAAAGACCTAGAGCTGAAAACTAGGCTGAAAGTGAAAAGTTGAGAAGTTTGGACTTCATCTGCCCTCGTTTTCACTTGTGATTTGGGGGTTATGTTTTTTGAAAGATGGAGGGAGGGAGGTGGGGACAGTTGGCCCAGGTCAGCAACCCTTTTTCTTTGTCCTAAGACAAATCCCAAAAGCTATTACCAGAAAAAAGAAAAAAATAAGTTTCTGTTTGGCTTTCTGCTGCTCTGGCCATAAACAACAGTCTGGGATCAAGGGTGTTGTGGGCGCACAGGATATAATCTCCGCCAGGTTTTCTTCCCATAAACATCCTTTCAGCTGTCCTGGCCCAAGACATCTTTCCCTTTGTGAGGCTGCATGGTTTTTGATGGAGTGGACTGCTGCATTGCTCTCCACGGACCCAGCTACCATTTCTGACCCTTCAAGCCTGGAACTTCTCAACTCATTCATGCTTGAGATATTTGGACCCAAGACAGTTCCTGACTTGGTGGCTAAATATAATTTAATGGAATAGAGAGGCCTGACATGGTAGAAAGAGCATGGCTTCAGGGAGTCAGAACAATTTAAGTTTGAATACCAGTCCCTCTGCTAACAAACAATGTGACTTTGGTTCACAAGTTACTTAATTTCCAAAAGCCCTAATTCTCTTTGTGATTCCTACCTTGAGGGCTGCTTTGTGGGTTGAATGAAGTATCAGTGCAAAGTGACTAGCTCCTATTCCATTGGTCACTAGTGTCACAGACTCAAGTTTTGAAACCACAATTTCAAAATGTTTCTGATGAGCTAAACTGGGTCCTGAGGAAACTCACCAAGATGATGAGAGGTCTGGAAACCAGTCCCTATGAGGACTAAGTAAAAGAACTGGATTCATTTCATAGCGAGAAGATCAAGGAACTCTAATAACTGCCTTCACATCTATGATTCACTCAAATCTGAAAGAGGAAGCTGATTTGTTCTATTTTTTTTCCCTTTGTGATAAATATTTATTGGGTGTCTTCTATGTGCCAGATTCTGTGCATATCACTGAGGGTAGAGTGGGCAACAAGAGATCACCTCCTGACCTCCTGGAGCTTGTAATCTAGTTGGAAAGATAAACATTGAATGAGTAATTTTAAGCATGACTGGTAACAAAAAGATAAAAATAAGGAGAAAAGATGCTTGCTCCTTGGAAGAAAAGCTTTGATCAACTTAGACAGCATATTAAAAAGCAGACATTACTTTGCCAACAAAGGTCCATCTAGTCAAACCTATGGTTTTTCCAGTAGTCATGCACTGATGTGAGAGTTGGACAATAAAGAAAACTGAGCACCGAAGAATTGATGCTTTTGTATTGTGGTGTTGGAGAAGACTCTTGAGAGTCCCCTGGACTGTGAGGATTAAACCAGTCTATCCTAAAGGAAATCAGTCCTGAATATTCGTTGGAGGGACTGATGCTGAAGCTGAAACTCCAATACTTTGGTCACCTCATGTGAAGAAGTGACTCTTTGGAAAAGACCTTGATGCTGGGCAAGATTGAAGGCAGGAAGAGAAGGGGACAACAGAAGACGAGATGGTTGGATGGCATCACTGACTCGATGGACATGAGTTTGAGCAAGCTCTGGGAGTTGGCGATGGATAGGGAAGCCTGACGTGCTGCAGTCCATGGAGTCACAAAGTGTCACACACAACTGAGGGACTGAATTGAACTGAAGGAGAATCAGAGCACTTTGGGGTCTTACAACTGGTAAGAAATGGGATCAACAGATGTGAACTGTAAGGTGATTAAATTCCAGATAACAGTCAAAAGAAAGGCATATAATTACCTGTAGTCGGGCAGTTTGTGTACTGCACAGATGTTCTAGTTGAGGTGATGAGTGAAGATTGAAATCTCCGCCTCAAACTGTGCATCTATGGATTGCATCTGCTTCAGGAGGTGCTTTTTCTAATCTGCACAGAGCCATCATATGGTCTGGTAGTAGCCCTGAACCGAAGTCTACAAACTATGGCCCATGACAAATTCTGGGCTACAAATATTCTTTGTTGTTGTTTAGTCGCTAAGTGGTGCTTGATACTTGTACTATAGCAATCCCATGTATTATAGCCCACCAGGCTCCTCTGTCCATGGGATTTCCCAGGCAAGAATACTGGAATGTGTTGCCATCTCTTCCTCCAGGGGATCTTCCAGACTCAGAGATAGAACTCATGACTCCTACACTGGCAGGGAGATTCTTTACCAGTGAGCCACCAGGGAAGCCCATTCTTTGCTGCCCTTGTGTTATTTTTGTTTGTTTGTTTCATTTTTAGATTGGTTAGATGTTGTGTTTTAAAGTCTGGGAGATTTCCCTTTAGGATCCAGACTTTTGAGCCGTTTGGAAAAATTGGAAATCTGATAATACTGGCCCCCATATTCCTACAAGGAGGGAATTACCTGGGGATAAGTGATGGCTGCTCCATTTAGAGAAATAAAGAACTCCACTGACCCCAATCCTTTACCTCGAGTATTAAAACTTGAGCTTGTTGTTCCTCTTTTTTGTATACACAGAATTGCACAGAATGGGCTGCCTGCTGAGGTGATAGATTCTGTGCCTGGAACTGCTGAGGCAAAAGCAGCAGGATCTGGCTCAGAGATGTCATACAAGGGCCTCCTATATCAGGTAAGAAGTTCTGATCACCCATTAAGTAAGTTTAGTAGGTGCTTGAACTCCTGTGAATGAAAGTCTGTCCTTGGTCTCATGACACAGTCACTATATATATGGCACCAAAGTATATGAACCAAAATAAGAACTTTCTTTTGCATGTTTGTTTACATGAGCAATGCCAGACATCTGAATGCATTCAACAATCCTATATTGAATTCCTGATGGGAACCTGACACTACGCTGTATGATACAGAGGAATTACAAAGTTGGTATATTTTAGCTTTATTATCCAGTCTATTAAATGATTGAATAATCAACTAACTAACTAATATGGGCTAAATTATGTCTCCTCCCCCCCATAAAAAAAAGCCATGTACAATGGATTCCATCTCTGAACACAAAATGTGAATTGTGTCTTTCTAGTGACCTCAGAATGTGATTGTATTTGGAGATAAGACTTTTAAAGATGTAATTAAGTTAAAATAAAGTTGTTATGGTAGGCTCTAATACAATGTGACTGATATTCTTATAAAAAGAAGAAATTAGCACATGGACACTCAAACACATGGGTGACTATGTGAGGACATAGTGAGAAGGTGACCACTGGCAAGTCAAGGAGAGAGTCTTAGAAGAAACTAAACATGTTGACTCCTTGATCTTGGACTTCCAGCCTCCAGAATTATGGGAAAATAAATTTCTCTAGCTTAAGCCACCCAGATTGTGGTATTTTGTTATGGCAACTGCTATAAACTGAATGTTTATATTTCATCAAAATTCAAATGTTGCAACTAATCCCCAATGTGATGGTATGAGGAGGTGGGGCTTTAGGAGGTGATTAGATCACGAGTTTGGGAACATCATAAATGGACTAGTGCCCTGTTAAAAGATACGCCAAAGAGCTCCTTCATGCCTTCCACCATGTGATGACACAAAGAAAATAGCCATCTATAAACTAGGAAACAAGATCTCACCAGGCAGTAAATTTTTGCTGGTGCCTTGATATTAGACTTCCCAGCCTCCAGAAGAACTGTGAGAAATACATTTCTGTTGTTTATAAGCCACTCCATCTATGGTACTTTGTTATAGTGTAGTCCTAATGGACTATGACAGCAGGTCTAGGAAACTAAAACAGTAACTAATACAAAGTCTATGTCTTGCCCTCAAAGAGCTGATATCATACGAGGGAAGGCTTAATTTGTAAACATTTTCATCAATAGCCCAAGTGATCTTGTTACAGTGAAAATCAGATCACATCATTTTCCCTCTTCTTAATTCTCCAGTGGCTTCTCCTTGTATTCAGAACAAAAACCAAATTCTGACTGGCAAAGTGTTAATGTGGCCTAGTACCACCTAATGGTCCATTCAGTTTGGGACACCATCCCTCTTGCTCAGGACACACAACCACCCTGACCTCTCTGTTCATCTCACAGGCAGACATCAAGCTCTTTCCCACCTATGGCCTTAGCGCACTTTGTTTTTCCCTCCTGGAATATTCTTCCTTCTTTCCCATTCAAACTCACTCCCATTGCTTCTTCTCTCAGTTAGGGCTGGAGGACGGGAGTTAAAGGAAAAAGAAAGAGAACTTCCATTTTCTGAGAACATGTGAATGCCACAACAAGGCACTGAGTTCAGTACTTTGCGTTTGTTTTCTAAATAACTATGAAACTTTATGAGGTAGGTAATAACCTCACTGAACAGAGGAGGAAATCAAGGTTCAGAGAAGTCACAAAGCCTAAGTGAAAAGGGAGATGAAATCTGCACCCAAGTCTGGCTTACTGGAGAGCCCTCCGCACACTGTCACATCACACTGCCTGGCAGTGCGCCTGGCAAGTGGCGCCTGGTCACCTACTGGAGGGAACTGGCGGGGGCCTCATGGCCTGTTCAGAAGTCTTACAGCCTGGGAGTCTTTCCTTTGGGAGAAACAAGGCTCTCTACAGGCTTTTCCATTGAGTGCAAAAGACCACTGAAATCCTCACCATCCACTCCTCTCTGCTAAAGTTTAGAAATAATTTGTCCTACTTCAGAAGAGGTTCTGCCTGCAGCTAGGCTGGGAGAAAGGGAGATCGGGGAGGGCAATGAACAGAGAAAAGGAGAAGAGAGGGCACGGGGGACATGAAGCTGAGTAGCAGGGGTCGGCAGGGCACAAAGAGTTGGCAGTCAAAGCCCTTGGGTTCACTTCCAACTCCACTTGCGGTGCATTGCCAGTCACCATGTCACCCTGAACTTCAGCTGGAGAAGGGAACTGAAGGTGCTGCTTGTCCTCTGGGGTGCTCTGTAGAAAGCCTAGAGCATGGGTGGTAAAGAACCTTATAAACTGTAAAGTATCATAAAGATGAGAGGTGTTTACATTATTATTTTTTTTTTAAATGTTGAGAATGGAATGAACCCAGACTTAGTCCCTTGAACAGAGATAAGATTAAAGAGATTTGACTTAGCCACAGAGGGCTTTGTGACCTGAAAGGTGACACGGTATATAAGCCACAGGTATAGAAATTAAGCTCCATCCCAGCTGGACTCAGTGTACAAGGAGGTTCCAGCGGGTAACAGAGCTGTACTTTCTAAGCAACCAAAGTCCAACAGGTCATGGCATTCAGGTCAGAAGTGATCATTCACAGCATGATGCCAGCCAAGAAGCTGGGACACAATGATTCTGTCCTATATCCCAAGGTCGGGCAGAACCTGAAAGCTGTTGGACTATGGCCAACAACTAGGGTGGAAGGTATGCTTGGGTAACTGGTACCCTGAATGGGGAACTGAGGATGAAGGCCAGGTGGCTGGAGAACATACCGTGTGGATGTTGTGATTGCCTCCCAGCTCCCTCTTCTGCGAACAGCATGTTGCCTCGGCCACTGAGAAGGCCACCAGGCAGATGGGCCTTCAGCTGTCAGTCCCGCAGGATCTGCCCCTTGCCTAAGGTCACGCTCTTCCCACAAAGTCCACATTCAGTGATTGAGCAGTGCAGGAGTGTAAAGACCTGGTCATCTCAGCCCATGCTGGACAACCTTGATGGGCCAGTCTATGGAGATGGAGCCTTGCCTGAAACTGCCACTGGGCCTGCACTGCAGCTAGACCTCTTCTGCTAGTTTCTTGCCCTCCCTTCCCCAAGTGTTGAACCCAAGGGCATTTCTTAATAAACTTCCAGCCCTCATTTTGTAGGGATATGTGAACCACACAGAATACCAATTAAAGAAGAATGAAATCCTAGATTCTTGCTAGGATATAGGTGGGCAGAATTCTGAGTTGGTGAAATCTAGATGCCTCCAGGTGCCATTCTGGCTCCTTCTGATCATAGCTAATAGCAATTAACCTCAGAAAGAACCAGATGCTGTGCTGTATCCTCACCACAGACAATCTCATTTAATCATCGTGACAGTTCTATAGGATACTTCTTATCTCACTGCATGTGTGAAAAGTCTGAAATTCAGAAAAGAAAAACAAAAGGTTTGCACAGCAAGTATTCTTTTGTTTGTATGGGATTTGTCCCATAAAACCCTTCAATTTCTCAAGCTAGTATCTTCATGGGAGTTTTGTTGTTTTTTTTTTCCTCTGCCTTGGAAGGGTCTAATGGAGTTGGTTATATGCAGGCATCAGGCCACCATGGGTGATGGAGACATGGGCTTCCTTGGATTTTGGATCCAGGAACTGTCATCCTGCTTATCCACAAGGAGGTGGATTTATTTCTTTCAAGGCATAGCATGTGTGTGTGTGTGTGTGTACACTAATTTGCTTCAGTCATATTCGATTCTTTGCAACCCCATGGATCATGTCCCACCAGGCTCATCTACCCATGGGATTTTCAAGCAAGAATACTGTAGTGGGTGGCCATGCCCTCCTCCTCCAGGGGATCTTCCTCACCCATGGATAGAAAGTGAGTCTCTTAGTCTCCTGCATTGGCAGGCAGATTTTTACCACTAATGCCACCTGGGAAGCCCAAGGCACAGCAGCATAGGCCAAAGCTCTGATCAAAGGCAACAAAAATGTATAGTAAGGAAATCAATGCAGAATAAGATTAGAAGTCAGATTAGAAGGCTTATCCATGATAGGAAGGAAATAATATATGTTAAAGAAGCAAGCAAACAGGAATTTACTTGAACTTAAAACAAGTCAGACAGTTAACTATATGTGTATTATGTGAATTATTGGTTAAACTGTAAGAGAAATCAAGAGGAAAGGTTCACATCAGAGCATTATTTGGTTTTAGCTGTCCCTATGATTGCATTACTCCTTTATTTGGCAAGTTTTTTTGTTTTGTTTTATTTTGTTTTTTAAGTACTATCTTAGTCTTCTCAGGCTGCTTCAGCAAAATATTATTTCTCCCAGTTCTAGAGGCTGGGAAGTTCAAGATCAATTCAGCTCCTGGTGGAGAATCTCATTTTGGCTTTCCACTACCTTCTTAATGTGTTCTCAGATGGTGTGCATGTGCGTGTGTGTGCACACACACACACACACAGAAACTGACAGAGAGGGCCTCTTTGGTCTTTTCTTCAGTTCAGTTTAGTCGCTCAGTCATGTCCGACTCTTTGTGACCCCATGGACTAGCACGCCAGGCTTCCCTGTCCATCATTAACTCCCGGAGCTTATTCAAACTCAAGTCCATTCAGTCGGTGATGCCCTCCAACCATCTCATCCTCTTTTTTCCCCTTCTCCTCCTGTTTTCAATCTTTCCCAGCATCAGGGTATTTTCTAATGAGTCAGTTCTTTGCATCAGGTGGCCAAAGTATTGGAATATCAGCTTCAGCATCAGTCCTTCCAATGAATATTCAGGACTTATAAGACCAGGTCTTTTCTTATAAGAATGCCAATCCTATACAGTAATGGGGATTCCACTATCATAACCTCATCAAAACGTAAGTATCTCTCAAAGGCTCTCTCTCCACATACCATCTCACTGGGGCTCAGGGCTTCAAGATGAGTTTGGGGGAACACAATGCAATCATTTTCAAGTGCCCACTACCAGGCCCAGCTCTGGATAATTGAAATGTGTCAGTGACTGAAACTGATTAAACATTATGCATTTAGGTTACTTACGTTCATGAATGCATGTGTGTTGCAGGGGGCCAAAGAGCAGAAATACAAATAGATGTGGTAAATAATCTGTTTTAGAAAACAAGAACTGTTTAGAGAAAACAAAAATAGAACTATAACTGTTCTGATGTTGGAGTTGGTGTGAGACTGCACTGTTAAAAGCATGTTTAGGTAGGACTCACCAAGAAGGTGGCATTCTAGCAGAGACACCAAGGAGGGAAGGGGGTCATCACAAAGATATCTGGAGAAAAAGTGTCCCAGGCAGAGGGAACAGCCTGTGACAAGGCCCTAAGGTGGGGACAGGCCTGGGGTAAGGAGATCAGCAGGCTGAGAGCAGTGGGTGACCAGGGGACCAAGAGGACAATCAGAGAAGTAATGAGGGCAGGACTATTGACCTCGTTGGTCATGTGAGGGTTTTCGCATGTTCTTTGAGCAATCTGGAGTTCATGGAAAGCTACGTGATGAGGAATGATGTGCTCTCATGGTTTGGAAGGATCCCTCTGGCTGCTGCATTGAGACAGAGAGTGCCTGAGACAGGGCACTGCTGTCTGTCCTGCAGTCACTCCCCAAATGGAGGGAAGACACCACTCCTTGACCCTGCAAATGTGTAGATTGTCATGGGATTCTGAGTTCTCCAGGTTTAGGACTCTGACCCACACTGCTTCTGCAGGGATGGCTGTCCTGCTCTGCATTTCCTGGAGGAGATCAGGTCCTATGCTATGGAGATGAGACTGTAAGGTTTGGTCTCATCTCTATGGATTCAGATGCTGACCTTGTCTTAGAAGTGAACAGACCCTTCTGCTGGGTCCTCGCTGCCTTGGTCATGGTAGTCTTTACACTAAAGTATACTTTGTGCTTAAATTACTGGCTTTTTTTGTCTGTTTTCTAAACTGATCCTCATTTTTGTTTTAATCTCAAGCACCCAGCAGAGTATCTTACATAATGAGAGTTTCAGTAGATGTTTGATAAAGAAAAGAATTAATAAACTGGGCTTGTCTTCAGCTTCTCAAGTTCTTATAACACAATACATAGACTGAGTGGCTTAAAAAATAGCAATTTAGGTTCTGGAGGCTTGGAAATCCAAGATCAAGGCGCCAATAAGGTAAGTTGCAGTCTGAGGCCTCCTGTCCTGCCTTGTGCTCACATGATCTCTTCTTTGTATTAATGAGGAAGGAGCAACTCTCTGGTGTCTCTTTTCGTAAGGGCACTAATCCCATCCTAAGCTCCCCAACCCCATGACCTCATCTAACCCATCTCCAAATACCACCACATTGCAAGTTGAGGCTTCAGCATATAAATTTTGGGAGGACACTATTCAGTTCATTCATGATTCAGTCCATTGCAGAGCCAATGGGTGGACATTACAGGAAACTTCAGCCTATTTATTTTAAAAAGTTCTAGTTCCACCTGTTTTCATTTAAGAAAGCAACCAGAATCAGAGAGATGGAGTTAAAAACAAAATTAGTATGATGTTGATTAGAGAAAATAACTGAAACTTCTAACCACAAAGCCTCCCTAATTCCTCCCGCTCTGAGCTATACTTCCCCACGCAGCTCTGGTGGAGGTGGATGGACCATCACAGACACCTCGAGAGACTCCAACAAGAGAGAATTCAGAAGGGCAGATCTATGTGCTGGAGTCCTTCTTCCTCGTTTCATCTGCTCCTTGAGAAGCAGTTAGGGGTTGGGGAAGGGTTTATACTATTCCTTCCTTGAGAGTAAAATGGGAATTCATTCCCCTCAGTGAAAAATTGAGGATGAGGAATCAGTGTACTGTTCCAAATAATAGATGGCAAATCAGGCCCTAAATAATGGGTCCTTTGCTGGTTCCCTTTGCTTGAGACAGCCAAGTCCTGTGAAGGGTTAAAAGCAAGAGATGTGCTTCTGTTTGACGGGGAAGAAAAGACTCCCACAATTGAAGCTTTTACTTTAAGACACAATAAAAGATACTGACATGCTGTGTAAGCATTGTTCCTGGCTGTAGTTATTCCAATTATTTTTTATGTTTTCTCCTTAAATGAGAAACATATCAGACACTAACTCAAACACAGAGATACCTATTTATGCTTCAGAACAAACAGTTTAAGGGCATTATATACAGATGTCTAAATATTTAGAAAGTGTCTGTTTATGGGAGCAAAATGAAAAGTACCTGTTTTCATTTGAAGGATTTTATGTGAAATTTGCATGTTAAAAAAGGCAGCCCCGGTGGCAAAGGGGTGTTAGGGATGAGAAGTGTGTGCATAGGCATGGAGCCAGGGAAAGGGGAGAAAGGGGGTCCTGTGGGGTTGGGGCCTGCCCTTAGCTGCCACATGTCCTCCCCTGACCAGGAGTGGGAGAGAACCAGCAAACTAAGTCTGGAGTGATGCTTCTCTTTAGGGCAGGGCTATAAATAAATGCCTTAAAGATATCAGGGTATTTCAGTGATCCAACTCACGGAAGAAGTTATCTTCTCAGACACTCTTCTTAGCCCCAGAGGGACATTAATAGAGAAATAGAATTCTGACCACTTTAGAAGAGTATAGTAAACTGGGGGATTATTAAATGTACCCAAAACTGAGGCATCGTGGGAGCTCAGATGGAAATGCTATAGTCTGACATGGAGGCAGGTTTCAGTTCCATGTAAAGAAGAATATAATGTGCGAAGAAGATGTGTATGGCTTTGGGAGGTAGTGAGGACTCTGTTGCCTGAAGTATTCTCAAATAAGATGACTTTGATCAGAGATGTTTTAGAGGACTGATTGAACTGGACCTTTCAGTTCCAAGATTCTGAGACCATGTGATTCAGAACAGTAGAGGCTACCCTCTTGTCTTCCATGGCTTTTTTTTTCCTTTGGAGCATCGTGCTAGCCTGTGGGGTTCCCTGAGCTGGGGGGTGGGGAGGCTCAGCAGCTTACTGGATCTGGGTGTAGCTGAAAAAGCCAGAGCTCTTTGTTGAGCAAAGGAGATATGCTCCCTGTGTTGTCTGCCCCTTGGTGTCTCTTGGAAGACCTTGCCGGACCCATGTTCAAAATTCTACACTCCCTCCAAAAGGAGCTTCCTCTTGCTTGATATCGGGGATGGTCTCAGACTTCCCACCTTCTCCTGATGGACCAGTATTTCATATTGAGGGTTCTTAGCAGAGACATTGGCTGCAAGGTCTTGTGAGGACAGAGACCTACAGCACAGGGATAGATAGGATTTCTGGGTTTTCTCCCTTTCTGTGGCTCATCTCAGGATTCAGCAGAGATGTAGGGCTGCTTACCAGGGCATTAGAGAGCAGTGGGGACGTGCTGAGTTCCACCAAAACCTCACTAGTCTCCTCCCCTCAACCAGCCTAGCATCGTGGTTTGGGGAAGAGCATGAGTACAGAGTTGAGCCCTAAAGATACAGTGTAAATGGCTGGGGTGTTTGATAAGGGCTTGCCAATAGGGCAGAACCTAAGGACCAGAGTCCCAGAACACACTGATAGGGACATGCCTTATGCCAGAAGGGGACTAGACAAAATAGTGGGGGCAGAAGAATAGTTGGAGGTTAGGCATTGGGGGTGGTGTGGAGGAGGAAGCTTAGGTTGAGATGGGAACTCTTAGGATCAGCAAGAGGTGCTGATTAGATCAAGTGGAGAATAAAAAAGACATGAAATTGAGGTTTCCATCTGAAATCTCAAATAGTATGTCCACTCCGGTTCTCTTATCCTTTGGAAGGTGAGCTCCAAGGCTGAGCATTCATCCTTCCATTTATTTTTCAGTAGCATATATACAACAGGACCTATTTCTATTTTGGAATGAACTCTGTCTTCAAAAATCTGAGTGGTGGCTTCAAAAATTAGTGGTGGCTACCAATAATTACCACCCCCTCCCCAGAGGAAACAACTCCTCTGACTTCCATCACCACATGTTAGGTGTTGGGTGGCAAATTACATGGAAGTGTATATATGGAAGAGCTTCCCAGGTAGCTTAGTGGTAAAGAATTTGCCTGCCAATGCAGGGGATGCAAGTTCAATCCCTGGGTCAGGAAGATCCCCTGGAGAAGGAAATGGCAACTGACTCCAGTATTCTTACCTCAGAAATCCCATGGACAGAGTAGCCTTGTGGGCTCCTTCCTTAGGATCGCCAAGAGTTGGATAAGAATTAGCGACTAAATAGCAGCAGTCACCAAATAATAGTGGGGATTTTATACTCAATTTCTCAAGTCAGAGGTAGCTGCCATCTGGGAGTAGGCCGCAGAGACTAGCTGGGTTCCAAGGGCAGAACTGAAGTAACAAGAGAAAGGGCTGGCCAAAACAAAGCTGGAACCAAGTGACTAGAGAAACAACCAGAACTTGGGACCAAACAAGCCAGTCCTGTACAGCAGCACCTAGCAAGAAGCCCTGGCTCAGAACCTACTTCCTGCGGAGGTGTTTTAGCTGGTGGCAAGGGGGAAGAAGGTAGTTCAGGAGCCTGGGGATAACAGAGACCACCTCCCAGGCCTGGCCGATGGAGCAGTGACCCTGGAAAAATAGTGGAATCCTGAACTCATTGCTGGGGAAATGACTCACACACGAGGCCAATAAACAGGGTGAATCAACACTAAGCTCTGCTGGACTCGATTCTGAAGCTGCTTGAGGACTTCCTGCCCTGGCCAGGTTTGGTCTGGACCCGAGGCAGGGCCAGGCCTGCAGGTGGGAGCTGCCTCAGCCCCAGCTGTGGGTCCCTCTGGCCTCTTTCTCTCATTCGGGGAACTGGCCACACATACTGTCAACTACTGTTCATAAGAGATTGAATTCAGCTGTCATTTATTTTGTGCTTATCCTCACACCCAGGCATAGAGACAAAAGAGAGAGCCTCTTCCCTAAAAGAGGGCAGCAGTCTGTGGGAGAGCAGGCCTCCTGAGCAACGAATTGCATCACAGTGTGGTGAGGGCCTGATGAATTTGGATAGAGAGCTTGCGGGTCACACGGGGAGAACACGGATCTGCTCAGAGCTGGCATCCAATCAATACAGACTGAATGAATTAGCAGTTTATTGTTAGTGATATTATTATCATCATCATCTTTATTTTTATTTTGGAGTGGGGATGAAGAAGGGTATCATTTAAAAGGTCAAAATTTGATCCAGGCTTTGAATGACAAGTGAAGAAGACAAGTCCAGGCAGAGGGAATACCTCACACAGTGGGCTTGACAACAGGTGAGTTGTTAAGAGTGAGAAGGCCAGGGAGGGTGGGTGTAGTCATATTGAGCACAGGGTCTTGAAGACAGTATTAGTCAGTTTTGCTCTGTAACAAATACAGAATCACAGAACATAAAACAAAACAAAATCATGTATTTCTTGCATATGCCTGTTTAAGTCATTTCAATGGCTCTGTTTCAGCCTCAGGAGTAAATTCAGGTGTGCACCACACACCTCGCCCTGGGCCCAGTGCAAAGGGTAGCAGCTATCTGGGCTTTGTTCTCCTTATGGAGGGATTAGAAGCTCTCAGAATAGCAATAAAAAACATAGGGTACTTCTCAAATCTTGGGCTCAGAACTTAAACACTTGTCGCTTCTACCAAAGCATGTCACATGGCCATCTCCAACGTGAATGAGCAAAAAGATCTCTTTTCCATAGGAAGTGGGGGGAAGTGAGTTAATAGTTGCTTAAAAATTCTCTAACCTATTCCAAGTACCATGCAATTTTGTTTTGATTCCGGAGAAAATGGTGCTGGTGGTGGGGGTGTTACTGGCTTGTCTTTTAGGTGGGGAATTCCATTTGAATAGGAGTGTCCAGGAACACTTGCCATAACACAAAGGGACACTCTGTTCATACCTGGATGTTGTTAACATGTTCCATTTTGTTTACATATCAGAGTTTCTGATGAGCAGGGGCTATGATTCATTAATCTCTGTAGCCTCAGCACCCAGCACAGCTCCCAGCACAGAGCAAGGGCTCACAGTATTGGCTGAACAGATAAATGACCTCATATTGTCCTCAATGTGTGGTTAAAATTTAATAGGGAGTGCATGTTTCTCTGACCCCATTGACAGTTCAAGGTAAGGGTGGGGTGATGAGTGAAGAGCAGATATAATCTGCTTGGAGGTGGGAATGAAACTGCTAAGCAGGGAAACCAATAGCAGCAGGAAGCAGGTGGCCTAAACCTCACCTGCCATGGTCAAGAGGCCATTTGATAACGAGAGCCAAGACAGACTTCAGCATAATAGACCTCTTCCAAACAAACATCAGCTTGAAAGATAGAGGTTTCTAATGACAATGGCTAACATATATTGAGTGTTTCCTATGTGCCTGACACAATTTTAATACATTATATATATAATAGAATCCTCCCTTGTGCAAGTTATTAATGGAAGGCACTACAGAAGAGAGTAATAGTCTATTTCCATTGTTTTGGAGTTGCATTTTCATATTCTGCTTCCACGGCAAACAAGGACAGAAGAGGCTCGAGCAGTGTAAATACAACTGAGCAGTGTAAGCACAGCTGATAAAGTCAGGAAAATGATGAAAGCAAAGTAAGCTTGAGCAATCACAGATGAGAGACCAAGAATGCACTGCAAATAGCTTCAGCTCTGAGACAAAAACATGGCCAAGTCAGTGGACAACAGAGGATGAAGATAAAAAAGTGAAGGGACCAGAAAATCCTTCCTGGTCACTTTTGGTCCAGAATTCCACCAATGTCCTGGCGAGGAGTGACAAGTGTCCAGGAACCCTGCGTGGCAGTGTATCTCTCTCCAGACCCTTGGGGGCAAGACTGTCCTTGTTCACAGCTGATGCCCCAGAGCATAGCACATGCTTGGCGCATGGTACTAACAACACATTTTCAGGATCTGAACTGGGTCACATGAAAAGGGCTTTAAAAATTCATCAGTGTCAGGGAGCAAAACTTGCCACCCAAAAATCTTTAGCATATGGATTATTTCAGGTTGAAAGCAATTTCAGGCCCAAAAGACTCAGGACAAAACTGATCTTCATTAACTGCCTAATTGAATTTCAATAGAGGGAACTTTTCTACCCCTGGCAAAGGGCTATCAGCAGAGATATCTGCAAAAACTATGGGCTAGGTGTGGGGGGACATTCAGCTGGCCCTAGAGATCACCATCCACTCTGTGACCCATGGTCTCTGCAAGACTCAGCAAACATTTATGTGCCAAACATGTGCTTTTCCACCTCCATGTGAATTTCCTTCCTCTCCTTTGGAATCGCAAACCACTATCCCCAACATCCTCTTTATGGCTTTACCTGAAGATAGTATTTAAAGTAAGGCCTTTGGCCATTTTGGCAAATCACTCAGTTCTCCTGCGTCTCTTCCATGTAGGCATGTTATTAAACTTTTGTTTAATTTTCTCCTGTTAATTTGTCTCCTGTCACTTTAATTCTTAAGCTGCCCAATAAAATCTAAAAAGGTTGAGGAAAATCCTTCCCCTACAAGTCAGCCTCTCAACTAAGCTTCTATAGATGGTGCCTCTTCCTGTCCCCCTCGGCAGACTTCTCAGAGGCGGAGGCACTATCACGCCTGAAAGGCTTTTAACTACTCTTTCAATATCAATTGTAACTACTCTTTCAATATTAGAACGTAACCCCTCCCTCAGTCCTCCACGTGCTCCTCACTTCTGGCCCAAGGTCCTGGCTTCCAAGAAACAGCCAGATGGCAAAAGGCCATTGAAGAAAGGCTTCTTGTGCTCTGAGTAGTGCTAGACTGGGGGAGCTTATCTCTGAGGGCTGTTGTGAGAGCAGCTTGGGGAAACACAAGGCCAGTTCTTTGTCCTCCAGTGTCTGAATGGCATGAGCACTCAGTCCATCACCTAAGCCACTGGGAATGTAAAAGATGGTGCAAGCATTGTTTAACTGTTCTCCTTAGGTCTTCTTCGAGTTCTGTCGAGTTCACTTTGAATGAAGCCCCTCAGATCACCCCCTCCACCTTGGTCTCCCTTCCTCCTTCTTTCTCATCTTGTCTCTGAAGGGTCTGGGCTTCATCGCTGTGTTCTGGTCTGCAAGTTCTGTTCTGAATTGCTACCCCTTAAGTCCAAGTTGGAAAATTCTATTTATTTTTTAAAATACACACAAAGGGACTAAATCGACTCTATCAGATAGCTCTTACTTTGAATGAGGAGGATAGACAGCTATCCACTGGAAAGCAAGAGAGGGCTGGTACAGCCCAGGCCCTGCCAGAGATGGTTGACTTAGAACACCACTGCTGAAGCCACTGTCTCAGGACACTTGGGTGCTGCTGGATACTTCTATCACACTGCAGGCCCTGGACCCCCACAGCTGCAGCTGGAAATGATCCTTTTTTCCTCTTCATCTCATAATTTTCAGAGAAGCGTATAGGATGCTAACAAACTTCCCAAATAGGATCATCTGGTTAGCAATATCTTGATGTGTCAAAGTGCCAAAACTCAACTTCCTTGCAGTCGGGGATGTGGAGGGTGGTGGTAGGCAGGGCTAAAGGGATGAAGAAGGTGGAGCGCTTGGTTCTCCTACTAGGATAAAGCATCCATCACACAGGAGGGGGCCAACATGAACATTTCTTTCTTCCTGTGCTGAATGACTTTCCTGGGGGAAATTTGCCCTGTGGCTTTTGAGTTTTGACCACATCGACCTGTCCTTAGCAGATGAAGCTGGTTGATTAAGCAAGCTAAAGACAGTGTTACATTTAAATTGCCTTTGCCCCTTGAAGCTGAATGTTAGGAAATATTATGGAAGAAGGTATCAGGCCGCAACTAAAGAGAGGAAGATGAAGATTTCTCCATGACTGTTGTGATGGCAAAGTTGTGACAGAGAGCCAGCTCTTCAGCCAATCCCAGCAGGGCCCCTCCTTCCTCTGTTCATTCTCTCACTACACATATTTGAATATCTACATTGTGCAAGATACCTGCAACTATCCCGAAAATATACACCAGATTTATGGTCCTCTAGTGGAACAGTCAAGGGGCTAAATCACCAAAGACTGTTATTACAGCAGAAGCAGCTCCAGAGAATTATGTGTGCACATAGAAAAGACCGTGAGATTTGGGGCACTTTTCAGAGAAGAGATGTCACTGAACCCAGTTTAAAAACACGGGCCCATTCAAGAGTCTGAGAAATCCATGAATTGCATTTGGAGTAGAAGGAAGAGCCTTTATAGGAGCACAGAGGGATAAAAGCATCATATTTGGGGAACTCTACTTTTTTCTTTGGCCTGAGTGCATGTATACATGAGCTCCACATGGAGGCATAACAGGGGCAAGACTTGACAGAAAGAGGCAGAGTCGCTCCACATCTTGAGCCAATCACACGCCACACTCATGGCTTTCAGTCAGCTCATTTATATAATTGGACTAGAGTTCCTGGCTCCCTTCCCCCTAATTCCTAGGGCTTAGCTTTAGAATTATAAATGGGAACAGGAGGGGGACTTCAATGTCATTCAGTCCTGAGATTTTAAAATGTGTTCCTAGTTGCTTCCAGCTGGACCTTGGGGGTCACCTGCCCTCAAGAAGGAGCCTCAAGGTTATCCAAAGAGACAGAGATCCCCACCTCCAGCTTCAGGTGAAACAGCTGTGCTTTGCTTTGAGGGTTGGGTTTTCGGGTATAAATTGAGGGGAAAAGGGTAAAGTTCTGCTGCTAAAAGGTGAAGTCTGAAAATCGCTCGATGAGTCCAGCATTCTTACTTTGTTGCTGAGGAAAACTGAGAGGCAGGAAGGGCAAGGAAATGACCTGTGGGAGGCAGTGAGATGGGCAGTGGGCTTTGAGAAGAGAAGTCTTTCACAGTATGGAAGCCACAGTCTCTCATGCTGTCTCTCAGTCAGGCTCCAGGCAACAAGATCTTCCACAGCACTTAAAAGACAAAAGATCAAAGTGGAAAAACAAATGCTAATGCCCCCAACCCTGCTGCCCACCTGCTGGGCCCAAGAGGTTCAAAGCTTGCAGACCAGGGAGAAGGCCAGCCCTGCTCCCATCACCTGGGCGCCCTGCTGCTTCAGTGGCCCCCACCCCGGCCCCTCCATCCACGTGGCTTTCCAGAATGACTCAGGTCTCTGACATGCTTGGACCAACAAGGCTCCCAGAGGGCTCTCCCCAGTCGCCCCCTTACCTTGGGTTCTCTGTGTGTGTCTGGGGTTAACTGCAGTGGATCACTCTCCCATCTGTTCAGAACATGTTTACAGGGTGTAGTAGGCAGAGAAAAGGGCTGGAAAGTACACATACTTCAAACTGCTGAAGAATTGTGTTGAATTTTCTGTGTGTTTTTAGGCAACCCACTTCAGTTTTCTGGCTCTCAGCTTTCTACTTTTAGAAATGAGCAGCTGGAGGAGTTATTTCCAAGGTCCTTATTGGCTGACGAATGCAGCTCAGCCTTGTTCTTTTCTATTCTCTTAAAGTATTCTTTGAGGAGAGTTTTCCCATGAGGAAAGTGCTTCAGAGAGGAAAATATGTCAGGTATATATTCCCTGTGGTTCTCTTTAGGACCACTTTGAGCACAAGAAATTATAAAAGCTGGAAGGGGGAAGAAGGTTCTGTAGTGGGAATCCGATCCTCTGAAGAGTGAAAAGGACCCACCGGGCAGGGAACTGGGCTCTGAGCCCCTTAGGGAAATCCTGGAGTCCCAGAGATTACTTGATTTACTCAGGGTTCCTGTCTAGCCTCTGGCAACTAACTCTGCTGGACTAGGGAGAAATTAGAGTAGGGACACATCTCAAGATTAAGTAGCAAGTGCAAAGTGAAAATTAGTGAGAGGTCAGCATATATGTGTTTTGTGCTGTTTCTAATTCTTGCTTTGGATGTTCTCTTTCAATGTTCACACAAAAATGCAGGTAACTCACTTTTATACTATTATTTTTTTAAAAAAGCCTCCTCCAGGCAGGCTGTGTACACTGGGTCTACACAGATAGTGCCAAATGGGTTGTTTACACCCTGTTTCTGATCTGATTAATAAGTCCTATTCAATACTAGATTGCTACATATTTGTGACGTCCTCCCAAACTTTCGGTACTTTTCACTTGGGGCATCAGAGCAGGAGTGTAACAGAGAGATGAAAACCCTCAGAAGTCTTCTCTTACTACACCCAGGTTTACTAAGCACCCACTGTGTGTCAGATCTTTAGACACGGTGTCTGCAGTCTCTAAACATCACGTCTTCTACAGTGTGGTGCTGTTGAAGGAACTGATTCCTCAGTATTATCGAATCCAGTAAAGGGCTCAATGAGCAAAAAGGCTGCAGAACAAACCAGGTCAAGTCCTAGAGTTCCTTAAGCTGTCTTAATGCTCCTCCTCTCCAAAATGTTTGCAATTCCCCGGAAGGGAAAGGAACTGCAATAGGGAATAGAATCCTCCTAACTTCTATTTATCCAGAATTCCCTTCATCACTCATCTTTTGGGAAAAAGTTACCTTCTCTTTGAAGTTTTCATTTTCAGATCTTTATTTAGAATTGATGTTAACGTCTTTTGTGTTTCTACTGCTATTTGTACATCGCTATTAACAATCTCCATAACACTTTTCTCTGTTTGTCTGTTTAAAATGTCTTCTCCAACCAGACTCTAAAAAGGGACCAAATATAATTTGTCTTTGCCTTCTGGTGCCTAAGGGTGTCTGGCACATAATGGGGCTTTGCAAATACTTGTCAGATGAAAAACTGAATGACTGAATGAATAAACAAATAAAAATGAATGAATAACCAAATCCATTCCTAGCCTCCTGTTTCCTGAAGGCACCACTAAGTTATGTTTCCTACCTGGCTCCTGGTGGCATTTGTTTTCTGGAACCCTTGCTATAGGTGATAATTCATTAGAACTGGGATCAGCTGGAGTGTCAGAAAACTCTGAATCGCAATGACTTCATCGGTATGGAAGTTGATTTCTTTCTCATCTGAAAGTTCAGAAGAAAAAGGCAGGGTTTGTGTGGTAATCCACGATATGCTTTTATCTTACTGTGCATGACTTCCATTGCCAGGGGCACTTTAAGACCAAGGATGGTTACTTCAGCTCCAGCCAACACATCTGTATTCCATGCTTCAGAAAGGATGACAAGAGGATGAAGAGCACACTACTTCCCTTTAAGGCCACTATTAAAGATTGCACACTCCTTCTCTAGCTAGATATCATTGATCAGACCTAAGTTATATGATCATACTTTGCTGCAAAGGAGGTTGGAAAATGCAGTCTTAATTTGCGTAGCCGCCTAAAAAGTAGGGATTGTATTACTAGAGAAAAATGGAGATTGAGGGACGACATACAATTTTTGTCATAAGAGCCATTTAAGATTTTTTGGTTTTGATTTTATCTTTTGGCCATGGAGTGACTGAATCAAATCAGTAATTTAGAGAGCTTGATACGGCGCTTGGAAAGGAGATGGGATCGCAGAAAGGAGAGTGAGGCAAGGAGACCAGTAGGAAGTAGTTGTCCGTATCCAAACAGAGATGAGGAGGACAGGGACTAGGACTATTCTAGGTGGGTGGAAAGAAGACGGATTTGTGAAGAAACTCTGTGGTCAATTACCCAATGCCTTGTGACTGTGGCTGTGGCATGAGGAAAAAGGAGTCACGAATTAGCCCCCAGTTTCTGACCTGGGGCCCATGGAAATAGGACAGTCATTTACTTATTTGGGGGAAATACAAGAAGAACTCAGAGGGTGAGAACTGTACTGAGAGCGTTGAATTTGATTTGGGACTCTTGAAGAGCCAGGCCACCCCCTAGAAGGAAAGTCTTGGGGTCACAGGGGGCAGTCAGTAGGGGCTTGGCAGTTGGTCCAGCTGGAATGAGTACCACAGAGCCAGAAAGCTCCGTTGGAAACAGGAGCTCAGATCTCTGTCCTCTCCCTGGTACTGGGGTCACCACCCTCTTGGTGGGTCCTCATTGTCTTAGGGGCTGCCAACTGATTTTCTGGAGTTTCAAGACAAGAGTAATTTCAAATTCCCTCCAAGTAAGAGAAGCGTATCAGTGTGTGCTAGGAGTCTCGCTGCTGCCACTGCTGCTGCGGCTGCGGCTGCGGCTGCTGGAGAGGGGAGGGGGCTCCCCAAATCCATAGCCAAGCCTCTGGGCGGCATCCTGACTCTGGAGGGAGGAGCTGGGGTGGCTGGGGAGGGGCAGCCACGTGCCAGCTGGCGGTGCCAAGTGTAGGAGCAGCACGCCTGGGGTTCTGCCATGTGTTTGTTTATTTGGTTTGGCTGATGTAAAACACACACACACAGACTCACAGCCTCAGGGCCTGTGTGCAGAGCCCACATTCAATCCTCAACTAAAATCAGAAACAGCACAGGAAAGAAAAGGAAGCCAAAATAGGAGAGTACAACTGGGGAGCAGAGTTCGTTCGTTCGTTCATTCAGCAAATGAATGCCCGATAGTGCAAGGGACTGGGGCTGTAATAAAATTCAGTCCTTGAGGAGCTCAAAGCCTGCGGAGGGGGACAGAGACAAGGACAGAGGCCATCTCAGCACATAGTGAGAGGTGCTTGATACAGATGATGGTGCATCTCTGATCTGGTCATTTCCTGGATTAAGATCTGCATGCAATTCCCCATATATCTAACCAGCCTTTCACAGGCCCAACAATGCCACCCTCAATCCCAGCCCTGCTCCAAGCTGGGGTGTGCCAAGCAGGGCCAGAATTGCCCTTCTCCTCAGGTCTCCTTCCTCTGAACACTCATGTTCCCTGTTCGGCAGTTTCTTCCTTCTGTTCTCTGCCACTTCCCCTTAGCCTTGGGTCCACTTGAACCATCTCCGGGGGTGGTCCTCACAGCCCATCCTTTGGGTCCTCCCTGCATTTCCTTGTTGCCAGCACTTCTCAACAGTCTTCATAGTTCACCTGCCCGCTTCCCCTGTGGCCTCTGAGCCACTCGAGCAGAGACAGATCTTGTCCACATCTCTATCCTGGCAGTTAATCAATGCCTGGCACAGAAACACTCTTAATAAATGCCTGTCCAAATGAACGGACATAATTCAGTGCCACTGTGGATTGCCTCGATGTGCCGCAATTAAAATGCACTTGGATACTGGAGTTAAATTTTGAACTTGAATTCTGTCACCTCTGACTAGCCATGACTTCTCTCTGAGCCTCAGTTTATTAAGCTGAAGCTGATACTGTCTCATGAGAGTGACTTACATGCAAAAGCTTTTTTTCACCTCCAGTTTTGCCTGGGATTTTCCTGGTTCTAGCACTGAAATTCCTGCATCTCAGGAAGTCCTGAGGAAACTGGGAATAATCTTTCCCAACATATAAGGACTAGGACTAGACAAACCCAATACGCATCCAGATTGCCATATTTCCTAGTGAACTTTGATGTCCATTAACTTGCTCACTTTGACCTTGTGAGATGGTGGGGGAGAACAGGAAGTAATAGTCTTACAGAGCAAATGTCTCTGACTGGAAAACAAGAAGGGTGGGAGGGAAGCAGGGAGAGATGAAGGCTGTGTTTGATGATCTGCTCTGAAAGGCAAGGAGGGAAGCCATTGATTAGTGAGCTTTGTTTGATCTGCTCAAGGATCAAAGGGACAAATACCATATACGAAGATAAAAGTTGACCTGGAAACCCTGCATCCCAGCCTGCTGGGGTGTGAGGCTGCCCTGGATCCATGGGTCATGGAGGACTCTCACAAAAGCCATAGGCAAGACTGCAAACCCACCACTTCCTTAACTTGACCCCTGACCGCTTCCCTACCATTGTGTTGCAAAAGGGCTTCCTTTAGTCTCCTGGGCTTCCCTGGTGGCTCAGAGGTTAAAGCGTCTGCCTGCAATGCGGGAGACGTGGGTTCAATTCCTGGGTTGGGAAGATCCCCTGGAGAAGGAAATGGCAACCCACTCCAGTATTCTTGCTTGGAGAACCCCATGGACGGAGGAACCTAGTGGGCTACAGTCCACGGGGTTGCAAATAGTCAGACACAACTGAGCGACTTCACTTTCACTTTCTTTCACTTAGTCTTCTAGGTCCTTTCTGGGATATGGGAGCTCAAGGTTTTAAGAGGGTTCAGGGCTATCACTGCAGGGATTCAGGATTACTTTTGGCTTTTGAAGAGCTCTCACAAGTAACCAGATAATGTGCACTGAATACTAGGATTAGGTTGAGCTTGGGGAGCTGAAGGTACACCACTGAAAAGTCCCTAAGCCTATCCTGGGGGCCACAGAAGCAGCCAGCCCCCTGATGTCTCAAGGAATAAAGTGATAGCTGGAAGAATGTGATGCTTTTCTTTAGAGATGTAGCAGAGGAGAAGCACATGCAAAAAGCCAAGGAAGTGGCCGACACCATCGTACATTAAGGACCAGGCAATATTGACTGAATGCCTAATCTGTGCCAAGACCTACATCATCTCAGAGGGTCCTAATGGCATCCAATGGGGTAGGCTCCGGGATTATTTCATGTCACCAAGGAGGAAAATGAGCCTCATAAAACTGAATAACTTGTCTAAGGACAGCTGATGTCTAAAGCCAAGATTTGAACCCAGATCTGCTTATTTGAAAACCTGGCTTGTCATATCCATGTTAAATAAATGCCCTCCTGGTCCTGGTAAGGACTGAGGGGTGAGGAGTAGAGGTAGAGAGACCAGCCAGGCACAATTGCAGTGATTTTAGGTAGCTGGTGAAATCTCCCAAGCAAAGGTATGCAAAGATGAAGTTATTTTCTATAAATTTAATTCCTAGTCCACTCTTGGCAGAAGCTGAATCTTAGCTTAGTCATTTCTCCCTCTTTTCCTTCTCTCCATGGCTGACCCTAAGTTCTGTGTGAGGGTGGAGGAGGTTATAGGAGCAGCCGAAGGGGTGAGGACTGGATGGGGATCGGGGAGAGGGGCAGTGGCTCAGACCTATTGATGCAGGTGTCAGTTGGGACATTCAAGCTCTTACGTGGCCTTGGTCATTGATCCACACAGGCCATTGTGTGGCCTTTGCATCTTCTAGACAGCAAGGTCGATTTGGTCCACGGCCTTCAGATGATTCTTTTGGAGGCTCTCTGACCACTATCTATGGAAAATTCAATGGGCCTGAGTTAGCCCTTATCCTAGATGTCCCGAGTAGTTACACCTACTCTTCTGTTCCCTTTCCCTGGTGGATCACAGGAGAACTCTCCAGGCTGCCATCTTCCCAGGATGAGAATGGGAAGTAGGGCACAGGGTCTCCTTGCTCTCAGAAACAAGAACTAAAGGGAAGAGCTATCACACATCCGCTTCCCAACCCTGGGTTCAGTCCAGGCAGGTAGAACACAGGGACCCATCATAGAGACCCACACAGGCATCAGTTCAGTTCAGTTCAGTTCAGTCGCTCAGTCGTGTCCGACTCTTTGTGACCCCATGAACTGCAGCACGCCAGGCCTCCCTGTCCATCACCAACTCCCGGAGTTCACTCAGATTCACGTCCATCGAGTCCGTGATACCATCCAGCCATCTCATCCTCTGTCGTCCCCTTCTCCTCCTGCCCCCAATCCCTCCCAGCATCAGAGTCTTTTCCAATGAATCAACTCTTCGCATGAGGTGGCCAAAGTACTGGAGTTTCAGCTTTAGCATCATTCCTTCCAAAGAAATCCCAGGGCTGATCTCCTTCAGAATGGACTGGTTGAATCTCCTTGCAGTCCAAGGGACTCTCAAGAGTCTTCTCCAACACCACAGTTCAAAAGCATCAATTCTTCTGCGCTCAGCCTTCTTCACAGTCCAACTCTCACATCCATACATGACCACTGGAAAAACCATAGCCTTGACTAGATGGACCTTAGTCGGCAAAGTCATGTCTCTGCTTTTGAATATGCTATCTAGGTTGCCTTATTAATTTCCTCTCTGACTCTCTGCCAATTCTCTCAACTTAGTTAAGCTTTATGTTTTCAGTAAATATTCTTTCTAATCTGTTGTTGAGGCTAAGACTTGGGCTGTTGAATCCATAACAAGCTTGCTTTACATCTCTTTGCATTGCTGCTATAACTACCTTTCTTTGAGGAAATGGATGCTCAGCCTTTAGCTCTAGTTTTAATGGAAGAAATATCATGGGGTGTATAGAAATAACAATAGGAATAAAAACACTAAGGTTAATATTTCGAATTATTCCTCTGTTAATACATACAGGGTATTTGAGGGTCTGATTAGTAACAGTGGCACTGGGGAAAGCAAAGAAGGGATGGATTAGAGAAAGCATTAAGAATCAGAATCCAGGACTTTCTTGGTGCAGTGGATAGGAATCCGCTTGCCAATACAGGGGTCACAAGTTGGATTTCCTGTTCTGGGAAGATTCCATAATCTGAGGAGTCACTAAGCTCATGTGCCACAACTACTGGGCCCACACTCCAGAGCTCGCAAGCCACAATGAAGAATTGCAGAGAAGCCCCCACAACTTGAGAAAGCCTGCACAAAGCAATGAAGACCCAGCACAGCCAAAAGTAAAGAAGTAAATTTTTTTAAAAAAGAATCAGAATCCAAATGTTTTGCTGACTCATGAGATGTGTTACTAGGGTGAGGTAGGAGGTGATAGAAATATTGGCCCTGCTCAGAGGAATCTAGATCCCCAGTGCAGTCTTGGCAGAGTAAGTGTCAGGGTGGGAGGGGCTTGCCAGAGAGGCCAAGGAAGCAAGTGTCAAGGCACATCATAGGAAGACTGTGGATGCAGGATTAGGATACAGGATAATTCCAGTACATCCTTGGTGGTCCTGCTTTCCTTAAATCACTGACAGACAAATGTCATGTCAACTTTGATGATGCCCCCAGGCTGCAATACTGGTAAGAAGAGTTGGATTTAGTAACTAACCTCAGATTCCACTAACCAGGGGTAATAATGTTGAGTGGAAATCAGGAGCGGGGGTGTTGCTTGCTTACACTTTGTGTTGTTGGTCGAATGTGTGCAGGTATATGTGAAGCCTCCTAAAGCACTCTTCTTAGAGAGAAGCCAATATGTCACGTGAAACACTGGCCTGGTGGGCAGAGGGTTAAGGGGCTCGGCTTTGCAGAAAATGTGATTTGTATCATCACTACTACCCTTGCTTTCCAATCACTGTTTGACTGTTCTAAGCCTGAATTTCTATGCCTGTTCCTTGCTTGTAGACTAATAGATGCTAGCTTCTGAATCCCTCTTTAGTCCTAGAATTTTGGGGGTGTGTGGCTTTTTCTTTCACCTACAAAGCCTCTTGATGAAGGTAAAAGAAGAGAGTGAAAAAGCTGGCTTAAAACTCAACATTCAAGAAACTAGGATCATGGCATCTGGCCCCATCACTTTATGGCAAATAGATGGGGGAAAAGTGGAAACAGTGACAGATTTCATTTTCTTGGGCTCCAAAGTCACTGCAGATGGTGACTACAGCCATAAGATTAAAAGATACTTGCTCCTTGGAAGAAAAGCTATAACAAAGCTAGACAGCATATTAAAAAACAAACGAACAAAAAAAACCAGCTATCATTTTGGCGACAAAGGTCCATATAGTCAAAGATGGTTTTTCTAGTAGTCATGTACGGATGTGAGACCTGGACTGTGAAGAAGGCTGAGTGCCCAATAATTGATACTTTTGAACTATGGTGCTGGAGAAGACTCTTGAGACAGCAAGGAGATCAAACCAGTCAATTCTAAAGGAAATCGATCCTGAATATTCATTGGAAGGACTGAGGCTGAAGCTCTAATACTTTGGCCCTCTGATTTGAAGAGCTGACTTATGGGAAAAGACCATGATGCTGGGAAAGATTGAGGGCAAGAGGAGAAGGATGCAACAAAGGATGAGATGGTTGGATGGCTGATTCAATGGACATGACTTTGAGCAAACTCAGGGAGATAGTGAAGGACAGGGAAGCCTGGTGTGCTGTAGTTCACGGAGTCTCAAAGAGTCGTACATGACTTAGCAACTGAACAACAACTTCCTGTTTCTCTAGTTTCTTTGCTGGCATCGGTGTATTATTTTTATAATGGAAACATTTGCTGGTTGATTAAAGAGAAGATCTCAAGTGAAATGGCAGCAAATAAGTGAGACATTGCTT
Organism: Capra hircus; assembly: GCF_001704415.2. Classification (NCBI taxonomy): domain Eukaryota; kingdom Metazoa; phylum Chordata; class Mammalia; order Artiodactyla; family Bovidae; genus Capra; species Capra hircus. The sequence goes on along the minus strand of NC_030822.1, from coordinate 45,522,852 downwards.
TACAAAGGGAATATCTTAAAGGCTTGATGTCTGTGGCTTCAGGTGGTCTGGAGATGGAGGCTCAAGTCCTGGTCTCATGGAAACTGGAAATCTTGTTTGACTTACTGATTTATCTTCAGTTATGCCCAGTATTAGCAGAGATGTGGCACTCTTGGCTGCTCACAAGTGCCTTTCAAGTTGGTATAGTATATTGTTAACTTTTAACAACATCCTTTTGATTAGGTGAGGGGGTGGTGGTTAGTATTCTCCTCATTTTACATCAAAGAACACTGAGGCCTAAAGAGGCAACACATTGCTTGCTGGAGGCCATGCCATCAGTCTCAGTTACTTATTCATTTTTTCACCTCAAATATTGCCATGTGCCTAGAGTATGGCCAAACTCTAGGTTAGGTACTCACAGTACCAAAACAAACAAGATCCAGAACTGAACACAGTTTCTTATATTCTAAGAGAGAAGACAGATGCACAAAAGATCATTATAAGCCATCTACTGTACTCAAAAAAAAATTATTTATGGAGAACTTGTTACTGGAGATATAGCAGCAAGCATGTCGAAGCTGATACTATCATGTTCAGAAGTAAATAAGTATATATAATATATTAGGTGGTCGTAAGTGCTACAAAGAAATGCCAGTGAGAAAAAGGGACAGAATGTGACAGGGGTGGGACTATGACATTTTAAATAACAACTAGAGAAGTCTTCTCAGTGAGGTTGCAGTTGAGAGATAACCAAATAAAAGGAAGGAATAAATCCCAGGAGTCCTGGAGGGAGGACCATTAAGTGCAAAGATCCTGTGGCAGGAACAGGCTTGATGTGTTCAAGGAACAGCAGGAGAGGCGGTGGGACTAGAGAGGAATGGACAGGGGAGGAGGAGGTAAGAGATGAAAACAGACTGAGCAGAGGGCCCCGGCATGGAGTTCCTGCAGGCATGGCAAGGACTTTGGGCTTTTTATTTTCATCTTTTAAATTTTTTAGTAAGATGGGAAGCCACTTTTTGGTTTTGAGCAAAGAAATGATGTGATTTAATCATGTTGTGACAGGATTACCTTTGTTATTGGGTTGAGGAATAGACCGTAGAGGTCAAGACAAGAAGTATGGTGACCAGTATGGAGACTGGCCCAAGCTGCAAATGAGCCAGAGGACAGGTAAGTTGTGACTCTGTACCAGACTGGTAGTCATGGAGCTGGTGATGGGATTTGGGACATAGTTTTACTAAATTTGCTCTTTTTGGGGTACTGGCTGTGAGGAGAAGAGAGAACTACATGGGGATGTGGGGCACCAAGGAAAGGTGCTATCATTGGTCAAGTTCTCTGGGAGACAGATTCTGAGTCTCTGATATTTGGGTGCATAATGCTTTTGGGGGAGTGTTTTCAGGGACAATACCTGTGAGAGAGTAAAAAAAGATGGAGAGAGGGAGACTTGCACTGTGATGCAGCTGCAATAGAGGCCTCAGCTGATCCCATGGAAAGTTCTGGAATGGGGATAACTCTTTATTATTACCCATTTGAGGCAAGGAGGCTGCCCCTTTATACTCCACATCATTGGATGCTAGCTGTCCCCAGGGAGGCGGGGTTCAACGCTACCTCTGGCTGAACAAACAATTTCTAAGCCAAGAGCAGCCAATACTTCCAGCAGCTGATGGAGTGTGTATCTCCATCCTGAAGGGAAACCTGGGTGACAAACCACACTGTCCGCTACAGGTGCCCACTCCAGGCTGGTGGGGGCAGGTCAGAGAGGACTTCTCAGAAGAGATGATACTGGAGTGATTTTAAAAGACCCCATGGTATTCTTCTCAGTCATGTGATTTTGATCATGCAAGAGAAGGTGTTTGAAGAAGAGCCAAACTCAATTTGGTTACCAAAACTGGCTTATTTACACTCACTTGTGAAATTTTTACGAGGCCATTACATGTATATATATCATATATGTTATATATATATACATATATATATATGTTTAATCTATTAATTCAAAGCATGTAGCTATTTTCAAAGGCAAAATTACCATTTCAACTGGTTTAAATTCCTGGCAACTAAACATTCCTCAATGAACAGGATTTTCTAACATGCTAATATTTTTAATAGCTCTTAGGGGCATAAAGTCTTTTCCAAGAGCTGACATATATGCTATTTGCTACAATTTTGAATGTTTCCTCTAGATTTTTCTACAGAGGAGTTGGAGAGTGGCTGGCATCAGGATCTGTAGAATAGTCTATTAATGTATTTAAAGGATATTTATGAAAATTATTCTCACCCTTCTGAGAGGAGAATATCAGATTTGTGCTCTAGAAGCCGGCAGATTATATTGTAAAGATTGCCTTCCCATGTATGCGTGCATGCTAAGTCACTTCAGTTGTGTCCAACTCTTTGTGACACTATGGAGAGTAGCCTGCCAGGCTCCACTGTCCATGTGATTCTCCAGGCAAGAGAGCTGAAGTGAGTTGCCAGCCCTCCTCCAGGGGGTCTGCCCGCCCCAAGGATTGAATCGCGTCTCTTACATCCCCTTTACTGGCAGGTAGTTTCTTTACCATGTATAAGTAAGCACATATATGTGTGTGGTTATGTACTTGTATCTTTACGTGTACACTTGTATATGTAGGCAAGTATGATGAGTATGAAAAAACAAGCGTGCATGAATGTTTTGGTGTGTTTTAGTTCGCATGAAAGTCTGCATGTCTTGGGGAATGTATATAATGCGTGTATGTCTTGGGGGTGATTTGGGTGTGTGTATAATATAGAAGTGTGCATGCGTGTGTAATATATGCATGAGAGTGAACGTGTGTGGGCACGTCAAGAATTCTTCTGCTACATGAGGTAATCAGATCTCATGGTTCCAAGGCAGAAATACAAATGCCAAGGTCAGGTTTCTCGCCTGCAGCAACTTTCCCATAGTGATCCTGCTCCAAACATTTTCCTTAGGGGTTCCTCCAGTTTTTTCCTCTCTTCCCACCAGGGGTCAATGCCCAAAGGGGCCTCAGGCAGCTTCCTTGCCTTTAGAGCTGACTCTCTGATGTCTGCCCCAGGATCCTTGGCTGAGGCAGTCCTGTCATGTTAGACCCTCTGCTGTCACTGCCAAAGTGACAATTGATGATCAGAACTGGGGCTGCCCAGAAACCCAACTTGTCAGGGCTCTTTGATCTGCCCGGCCTTGGAGTGGAGCAGAGCCTGGCACAAGCGCCTTTGATGGGACTGGCCAATAAGGGAGCGGAGGCTGGCCCTACCTCATCCCAGCAGTCTTTGATGCCCATCCCTCCTTCCAAGGATCAGCCTATACAAGCAGGCACGTGGAGTAGAAGCCAGTCACGCTACTGCCTGTACCTCAGCCCCTGGAAAGTCATCTCTGAGTGTTTGGCCTGGTGATACTTGTGTCTTGGGAATGCAGAAGCCCATTCTTAGAAACCTTGCTCTTTAAATCAACCAGTATTTACAGAGCATTTACAGAGTCGGCAGGGAAAAATCGTTACACACACAGCCTGTCAAATCAGAAAACTTGGATTAAACATGGCTACTTATTAATTGTTTCAACTTGGGTGTGCCCTCTGTGTCTTTATATTCTCATCTCTTATGGAGCTGTTGTAAGGGCCAAACTAGACAGTGCAAATAAAGCACTTTCTAAGATACCTATCAAGCCTGCATAGACGTTAGTTATTATCATTGCAGGAGACTATGGTCCAGTGGTGAAGACACATATACTCCTAAAATTGTATGACCTGGGTTGAAATCCCAGCTCCATATCCTGGTTGCATCCTATCATCCTGATAGGATAATTAGGAAGATTAATGAGCTCAGTTCAGTTCATTTCAGTCGCTCAGTCGCGTCTGACTCTTTGCGACCCCATGAATCGCAGCACGCCAGGCCTCCCTGTCCATCACCAACTCCCGGACATGAGTTTAGTTCAACTCATGTCCATCGAGTCGGTGATGCCATCCAGCCATCTCATCCTCTGTCACCCCCTTCTCCTCCTGCCCCCAATCCCTCCCAGCATCAGAGTCTTTACCAATGAGTCAACTCTTTGCATCAGGTGGCCAGAGTATTGGAGTTTCAGCTTCAACATCAGTCCTTCCAATGAACACTCAGGACTGATCTCCTTTAGGATGGACTGGTTGGATCTCCTTGCAGTCCAAGGGACTCTCAAGAGTATTCTCCAATACCACAGTTCAAAACCATCAATTCTTCTGTGCTCAGCTTTCTTCACAGTCCAACTCTCATATCCATACACGTCCACAGGAAAAACCATAGCCTTGACTAGACTGACCTTTGTTGGCAAAGTAATGTCTCTGCTTTTCAATATGCTATCTAGGTTGGTCATAACTTTCCTTCCAAGGAGTAAGCCTCTTTTAATTTCATGGCTGCAATCACCAGCTGCAGTGATTTTGGAGCCGCCCAAAATAAAGTCAGCCTCTGTTTCCACCGTTTCCCCATCTATCTGCCATGAAGTGATGGGACCAGATGCCATGATCTTCGTTTTCTGAATGTTGAGCTTTAAGCCAACTTTTTCACTCTCCTCTTTCACTTTCATCAAGAGGCTCTTTAGTTCCTCTTCACTTTATGCCATAAGGGTGGTGTCATCTGCATATGTGAAGTTATTAATATTTCTCCCAGCAATCATGATTCCAGCTTGTGCTTCTTCCAGCCCAGCGTTTCTCATGATGTACTCTGCATATAAGTTAAATAAACAGGTGACAATATACAGCCTTGACGTACTCCTTTTCCTATTTGGAACCAGTCTGTTGCTCCATGTCCAGTTCTAACTGTTGCTTCCTGACCTGCATACAGATTACTCAGGAGGCAGGTCAGGTGGTCTGGTATTCCCATCTCCTTCAGTATTTTCCACAGTTTATTGTGATCCACACAGTCAAAGGCTTTGGCATAGTCAATAAAGCAGAAATAGATGTTTCTCTGGGACTCTCTTGCTTTTTTGATGATCCAGCGGATGTTGGCAATTTGATCTCTGGTTCCTCTGCCTTTTCTAAATCCAACTTGAACATCTGGAAGTTCACGGTTCACATACTGCTGAAGCCTGTCTTGGAGAATTTTGAGGATTGCTTTACTAGCATGTGAGACGAGTGCAATTGTGCGGTAGTTGGAGCATTCTTTGGCGTTGCCTTTCTTTGGGATTAGAATGAAAACTGACCTTTTCCAGTCCTGTGGCCACTGCTGAGTTTTCCAAATTTGCTGGCATATTGAGTGTAGCACTTTCACAGTGTCATCTTTCATGATTTGAAATAGCTCCACTGGAATTCCATCACTTCCACTAGCTTTGTTCATAGTGATGCTTCCTAAGGCCCACTTGACTTCACATTCCAGGATGTCTGGCTCTAGGTGAATGATCAAATGCCTAGAAGAGCATTTGGCCTAGAGGATATGCTCCACAGAAATTAGTTTTTTAATAATTTGGTACAAGGGCCAACGTGGAAAGGGTGTATGAAGTCCTTTGCCTACCTCTGGAATAAATCATCAATATTTTTTCTTCTTTATTTCCCTGAGATTGTATCTACTTTTATAATTTAAACTGTCACTCCCTGACTCTCAAAATTCTGAATCAATCATGTCACTCCTCAGCTTAAATTTCTTTAAGCTGGATTCCATTATCCAGGAAGTATTCCAAACCACATAGAGGGCATCCTAGGCTCTGTACCACCTACCCTCTGTTCACCTCCTCAGAATCATAACTCATGACTCCTCCTCTCTTCACTGCTCATGCCTTCAACTCCCACAGCTATCTGCCAGTCACAACAAAGTAGGCTTGTGTTCATCTTTATGAGCTTGTCATTGCTCTCCCCTCTTCTGAAAATGCCCTTTCCTCCACTGTTGGCCTGTAAACACCTTTTATTCTCACATCTCAAGACCCTTCCTATACAAAGACTTATATTTAAGATCCCTTCTATACATAGCCTTTTTTGATCACTTCCCACATAGTAGAATTGGCCATTACTTTCATGCTCCCTGCCTTGATCTAGGACTTGTCTTGGCTCCTGTGACATGGCAGGGCACTTACTGTTCTACTCCTTTTACAGACTATATGCTTCTTGAGTGGGACCCTGAGCTAGTCCCTTCTGGATTACCAGTCAACACTGTGCCTTCACAAGACACTGAGTAGAGTGCCTGCCACACGGTAGACACTCAGTGAATATCTCCTCAGTGGATCCTTTCAGTTTCTTTCCATCTCTCTCTCATCTTTCAGGGCCAGGAATCTCTTGGACATCCTCCTCTAGAGTCTTTGGCTCCTCAAGCTCAGCTAATTCATGATCATTTTTGCCACATTTCCTCAAGCTGCTCTTCCTTAATGCAATGGGTGTTACCATCCATTCACCCAACCTTCTAATATGGAAACTGAAGAGTCACCTTTGAAGCCCTTGGTTACGGTCCCTACAACACACTGCAAATCATTACGAGGACTTACTGATTTGACCTTTTTCCTTTTTCCCTTTGCCTCTCCACTTCCTCTCTGTGAAGGGTCCATCTCTTGTGGTGGTAAATCTCACCACATTCCTACAGAACTTAAAATATTTCCCATCATTTTCAGGATAGCATTCAAACTCCTGGGCATCACTCATCATCACCCCAGGATCTGACCCCCATCTCTCTTTCTACAGTCAATTCTCCTATTGTGTCCAGTGCTCTTGCTATGCCTGACCACTCACCCTTCCAGAATGTGCCAAATTATGTCCCCCACTCTCTCACTAGACAGTTATTCCTGTGTTACGTGGAATTTCTTTTCCCTACCACATCCCTCCACTCCAATATACCTTCTGTCCCTTGAAGCCCAGCACAAATGCCACAGTGTGACAGACACTTTTCCAGATTCCTCCTTTATACCCTCCTAACTCCTCCCTCTGCCACCATGCAGAATCTCTCCTGGGGGTTTTCCACAGCACTTAATAATTCGATGGCCATGCTGTATTACTTATTCATTTCTTTTAAATGTGTTTATCCCCCTGTCTATACTATCAACTCTTTGAGGACAACTGTGTGAACTTAGCTTAATAATTCCCTCAGAATCTCAGATTCTTCATCTAAAAAATGAGGTGGAACATTTAATGCAAAGATGGGTTCAATAAAGGACAGAAATGGTATGGACCTAACAGAAGCAGAAGATATTAAGAAGAGGTGGCAAGAGTACCTGGAAGAACTATACAAAAAATATTTTCATGACCCAGATAATCACGATGGTGTGATCACTCACCTAGAGCCAGACATCCTGGAATGTGAAGTCAAGTGGGCCTTAGGAAGCATCACTATGAACAAAGCTAGTGGAAGTGATGGAATTCCAATGGAGCTATTTCAAATCATGAAAGATGATGCTGTGAAAGTGCTACACTCAATATGCCAGCAAATTTGGAAAACTCAGCAGTGGCCACAGGACTGGAAAAGGTCAGTTTTCATTCCAATCCCAAAGAAAGGCAACGCCAAAGAATGCTCCAACTACCGCACAATTGCACTCGTCTCACATGCTAGTAAAGCAATCCTCAAAATTCTCCAAGACAGGCTTCAGCAATACATGAACAGAGAACTTCCAGATGTTCAAACTGGTTTTAGAAAAGGCAGAGGAACCAGAGATCAAATTGCCAACATCCGCTGGATCATCAAAAAAGCAAGAGAGTCCCAGAGAAACATCTATTTCTGCTTTATTGACTATGCCAAAGCCTTTGACTGTGTGGATCACAATAAACTGTGGAAAATACTGAAGGAGATGGGAATACCAGACCACCTGACCTGCCTCCTGAGTAATCTGTATGCAGGTCAGGAAGCAACAGTTAGAACTGGACATGGAACAACAGACTGGTTCCAAATAGGAAAAGGAGTACATCAAGGCTGTATATTGTCACCCTGCTTATTTAACTTATATGCAGAGTACATCATGAGAAATGCTGGGCTGGAAGAAGCACAAGCTGGAATCATGATTGCTGGGAGAAATATCAATAACCTCAGATATGCAGATGACACCACCCTTATGGCAGAAAGTGAAGAGGAACTAAAGAGCCTCTTGATGAAAGTGAAAGAGGAGAGTGAAAAAGTTGGCTTAAAGCTCAACATTCAGAAAACAAAGATCATGGCATCTGGTCCCATCACTTCATGGGAAATAGATGGGGAAACAGTGGAAACAGTGGCTGACTTTATTTTGGGGGGCTCCAAAATCACTGCAGCTGGTGATTGCAGCCATGCAATTAAAAGACGCTTACTCGTTGGAAGGAAAGTTATGACCAACCTAGATAGCATATTGAAAAGCAGAGACATTACTTTGTCAACAAGGGTCCATCTAGTCAAGGCTATGGTTTTTCCTGTGGTCATGTATGGATGTGAGAGTTGGACTGTGAAGAAAGCTGAGCACAGAAGAATTGATGGTTTTGAACTGTGGTATTGGAGAATACTCTTGAGAGTCCCTTGGACTGCAAGGAGATCCAACCAGTCCATCCTAAAGGAGCTCAGTCCTGGGTGTTCATTGGAAGGACTGATGCTAATGCTGAAACTCCAATACTTTGGCCACCTGATGCGAAGAGCTGATTCATTTGAAAAGAAAAGTTGAGGGCAGGAGAAGGGGATGACAGAGGATGAGATGGCTGGATGGCATCACTGACTCAGTGTACATGGGTTTGGGTGGACTCTGGGAGTTGGTGATGGACAGGGAGGCCTGGCGTGCTGTGGTTCATGGGGCCGCAAAGAGTTGGACACGACTGAGCAACTGAACTGAACTGAACTGAGAGACATTTCTGGTTGTCACAAAAGGAGGGGGTGCTGCTGGCATCTAAAGGTGGAGGTCAGAATTAGCCACCCATGACAAAGAATTCTCAAGCCAAAAATGTCAATAATGCTGAGGCTGAGAAACTATGATCTAACCTAATAACTCTGAAGTTTCCATAGGTTTGAGTATCAACTCAGTTTAAAAGGGTTTAACTATGTTAGTTGGTCTGTATGCCAACATCTAAAAAAATCTAACTCTGTTTTCTCCTGCTGATACCGCCATCAAGGTGTGAGGAGTTTATATCTGTGACAAAATAGTTCATTTGTTCTATGTATTCAAAGATCATGCATAGTTTAGTCTGAAAGTTATGGGAAACATAAGAAAGTGCCAAATCTGTACCTGTAGGTATATTCATATATATTTCATTCCATTGTAACCCAGATAACTACCCTCACATTACAGATGAAGAACTTGAGACTCAGAGAAATTATCGGCTTACAAATCACACAGCTGGTAAGTGACAACTCAGTGCCTATCATTCCAAATGAGAATATATGTCTTTAAGCTCATTAATACTTTCTAAGATATGCAAGGAAAACTTCTGAATCATTAATGATAGTAATGAGGTGAGGAGGGTAATTAGCATTTGCCATATCTATACATGGCAACCCACTGCAGTATTCTTGCCTGGGAAATCCCATGGACAGAGGAGACGGGCAGGCTACAGTCCATAGTATCGCCAAAGGGTTGGACACGACCAAGGCAACTTAACCACATATATCTATATTATTAGAATTTTCAGTAAGCATATATTACTTTCATTTGAAAACTAATACATTTTAAAAGACCCAATTAAACAAATCATTGACATTTTTCTCATATTAATTTTAGGATTCATCCTTGACAAAACTGTAAAGTAGCAGATGGTCTCTGATGCATGTACCCATTCTCTTGCTTTTAACCCAATTTCCTACCAGTGTCCTTATGCCAAAATATGTTTACCTACCTAGATATCAGAAAAGATGTTATAGTTCTTCACATTAAGATTTAATATGCTATTATCTGATGGTGTTCATTGAGCATAGGATAGTATCCTAGGTCGAAAGAATGACTGTGTTTATCTCTAGTATCAGAAGGGTAGAAGAGGTTTGGGAGCAAGACTTTTCTTCTTTTGTGGTCCTGCAACCATCTGCCCAGACAGTTCTTAAAGAGAGGATCTGCCTTGTGAGCCCACTGCCAAGAATGGCACACTTACTGGGCAATGGGGCACTGCCCTAAGTGGTGTACCAATGCCAGCACATGTGTGAGGCTGCTTGTCATAGAAGAACAATGCCCAGACTCCCCTTTCTGGCATCCGAGGGTCCCCAACACAGACCTCTCCTCCAGCTTTATCTCCAGTGAACTACATTCATATGCCTGACAGCTCATCCCATTTGCCCTTCTCAAATGCCACCTCTTCTATGAAGTTCCTCTTGGTTTTTCCAATGAGATGGAGCCACTGCTTCCTCTGTCTCTTCCCACTTTACCTTTGGATGTGTATTCAACCCTCCTCCCTACCCTGCACACCCTACATTTACTAAACTACTGAATTTCTTAGGGAAAGTGTTCTACATTACACATTATTATATTTGTGGTAGACAGCCTACCACATAGTAGGTTTTGATACATGTTATTTTTCCCCTTTATTATATACAAATCAAAGAGAATCTACAATTCCCTCAACCCAAATTTCCCTGCTTTAGAAAAGATAAAGTAGTATGGGAACTTTACAAATGGGAACAGCCACCTAGCTGACAGTGGAAATAAATTTGGTATTCCCCCAAGCAGAGCCTCAGATAAAGATTTATTTTTAGAAATTGTAAGGAGATTGTTTCAGTAAGGAGGGATTGGGGAAGAAAAGTCAATAAATGGATGTATTGTTGTTGAAGCTGTCTCTTTGGGTATTAGGAGCTATATTCCACTGGAAGCTTCAGAATGCCTCCCAGCATGACTCATCTGTGGGATAGGAGGCTGGGGATTTATCTCCCAGCTCCTGTGTCCTCTCTGATGAGATTTTCTTCCTTGAGGTCATTAACTCCCCTGTAAAGCTCTGTACTATAAAGTCAATTTACTTCTCATGGAGCTAGTGAGGACCCCAGATCAGAAAATGAAAAGACGTACAGTGCATGGTTGAGATGGGACCTGACTCATTTGAGGTGAGTCTGAGTTTGCATGAAGCATCCATGGAAAATGTGGCCGAGGAGGGTTTAGAGGATGTGACTTGAGGGACTGTCCTTGGTTGAGATTCCAAGGTATAGACTTCAGGTGGAAAAGTGCCAGTTTATTGAAAAGTGTCCTGGAGAGCAAGAACTGAGGTAGTGAGGGAAGCAGAACTGAGCAGAAGCGGACGGCGAGTGCTAATGCACTTGCAATCAAGGCTTCTGCTGAGCTTAGAACGATCTCTGGCGCTGAGACGGCCCTTCAGAGGTGTTCTGAGTCGAGACAGGGTGCCTCAACCTTGGCTCTCATATAGCAACTAGTAATTGCATGAGTGCTGCCCCAGAAAAATGATGAACTAGGCTTCCCTTCAGCAGATGGCAATTCCAAGAAAGGGTCTCAGTGGAAGTCATCAGCAGGTGACCCTTTTAGCTGCTGGGGGAAGGAGTGCTTTGGTTATGGAACAAGGATCTAGGTGGTGCCCACAGAACCCACTGAAGGCACTTAAGTCATTGTAGAGTCCATCCTTGGCACAGTTCCGGTCAACTTGCATCTCCCATTACCTCCATGTCAACTGAGCCTCCAAAGTGTTTTCTAGCTTAAAATTCCAAAACCATTTAATTCCGAAGGCTTAGTTGAAAAAACTCCCATCACCACTGTATTTTTAAATTGATTTTTGTCATCTCCCTCTCCTCTGACTTCTTCTAGATTTCCCTCCCTCTTGGTCAGCATCACAGTTGCTCAGGGTCTCTGTCCCTTTTGCTTATCTAGACTTTCATCTTGAGGAATCCTTGCTCTTATCAGGCTTTAGATGCTGCCATTGTCCATTCACCACTTCCACTGGTACAGAAAAATCAAAAGACACCCTTGTGAATCCTCTGGGTTCTAGCCACATGCTTCAGCTTTGCATGCATGCTAAGTTGCTTCAGTCATGTCCAACTGTTTGTGACTCTATGGACTATAGGTCACCAGACTCCTCTGTCCATGGGATTCTCCAAGCAAAAATACTAGAGTGGGTTGCTGTGCCCTCCTCCAGGGATCAAACCAACATCTCTTATGTCTCCTGCATTGGCAGGCAAGTTCTTTACCACTAGCACCACCTGGGAAGCTTCAGCTTTAGCAGAACACTTATTTTGTTTCCCTCTAGTAATGTTATTTCCCAGAGAACTGAAACTGTAACCCAGCAGAACCTAAGATCTCAGGGACAAAAGACACAAATTTTGCAGATAAGTAAGAGGGGGGCCAATCCTACTTTTACCATTTGGCCCCTATACTTTTACTTTACAGCTACTGGAGATTGTAATAGGTTCAATAATGGCCCTAAAATATATCACAAGGCAGTGCAAATGTTACCTCTTAGGTAATATTTGAAAAATTACATATGTGTGTGTGTGTGTGTATGTGCACGCGTGCATGTGTATGTGTGTATTGGTCTCTGTTTTCAATTCCTGGCAAACAGCTTCTAAAACCCATGTGATTTCTTAAGTAATAAGAACACTAGAAACACCTCTTGCCCTAATATTTATCTTGAAACCTATTCCTGATACAGGGCTCCTAACAACCCTTATAATTTCTTAAGTGATAAGAGCAACAAGAGAACCTTTTTTTTCTCATGAGGTGACTCTATGAGTCACCTGGGTGGGCTCCTGGATGACTTATGTATGGGGCCTGATCACCAGAAAGACCAAGTCATGATTACAAGCTTGGACTTTTCAGCCCCTAGCCCCCTTCTCCAGAGAGGAGAAGAGCTGGAAATGGAGTGAATAATTGATCATACCTATGTGAGGAAGCTCCATGAAATCCCACTAGTAAGCAGTTCAGAGAGCTTCCAAATTGGTGAACACATCCACACTGGGAAGATAATACACCCAAATCACAGGGACAGAAGCTCCAGTGTTCAGGACCCTCCTAGACCTTAGGTATCTCTTCACCTGGCTGTTCATATCCACCCTTTAATCATACCCTTAATAAGCTGGTAAACCTAAGTAAGTATTTCCATGAGTTTTGCGAGCTGCTCTAACAAATTAATCAAACCCAAAGAGGGGATCATTGGAGCCTCCAATCTATAGCTGGTTAATCAGAAGCTCAGATGATAACCTGGGCTTGTGATTGGCATCTGAAGTACATGTGGAGTGGGTGGCAGGGGTTGTCTGTGGGACTAAGCCTTTAACCTATGTGATGTGATGTTATCTCCAGGTAGAGAGTGTCAGAACTGAGTGAAAACATAGGACACCCAGCTGGTATCACAGAGAATTGCTTGTTCTCCACACATTTGGTGTGAAAAACCTCCTCATGTTTGGTAACCAGAAGTGAAGAAGTATTCGGTGAGAGTAGTAAAGAAGCCTCATAGGAAGAAATATATGCTAGGGAAAAACTGTTTTTTTCAACACAGGTTAATTATTTTTTATGGGAAAAGTGTATTTGCAGATATGATTAAATTAAAGATCTTGAGATGGGGAGATTGCCCTGAATGCTCTGGATAGGCCCTGAGTGCAATCATAATTGTTTTTATAAGAGAGTGGCAGAGGGAAAAGAGATACAGACAAAAGAGGGGACAATGAGAAGATGGTGGCAGAGACAGGAAGATGTGGCCACAAGCCAAGGGTCGCTGGCAGCCACCAGAAGTGGGGAGAGGCAAGATTCAGCTCTGGAGTCTCTGGAAGGAGTCTGACCTTACCAGCACTTTGATTTTGGCTGGTTGATACTGAATTCAGGCTCCTGGCCTCTAGAGTTGTGACAGAATGAATTCTGCTATTTTTAAGTCACCGAGTTTTTGGCAATTTGTTACAGTAGCCTCAGGAAACAGATACAGGGATGTTGTGCAAATACATCACTCTTTGGTTTATTCTTACACCACGTACTAGAAAAGAACAACCTAACATCTCAGGGTTTCACTCCAAACTGGTGTCTTGCTGAGTTTTTAATGGACCATTCGATTGTTTCAGTTGACCTAAATTCTCTGATTCTGTCTGTAAAATAGATATTTACAGACATCTCAGCAATAGCATTTCTGAGCCCACCAGATCTAAGGCAATGAGAACTGGTATGAATTTACATGCTCATGCTCAGTAGCTCAGTCATGTCTTTGAGACCTCATGGAAGCCCACCAGGCTTCTCTGTCCATGGAATTTTCCAGGCAAGAATACTGGAGTGGGTTGCCATTTCCTACTCCAGGTGTGAATTTACATTAGGTCCCTCTTCTCCAAGATGCAGAACAACTTTGTTAAAGGGAGACAAATGGTAAATAAGATATTAAGCCAAAATCTATCCTCTACTTCTTGTACTTTTTCTGCAGAATTCTCAGATCAAGTAGATTTCTCATTTTTAGTTATAAGAATATGCCTGATGGTAGTTGCTTTAGTTATAGAACTTTACACTTTTCATATGTTCTATTTTCCACCCAGATGTCATGCTGAATTAAGAAGTAAAAACATCTGAATATCAGCAGGACCCTTTGTTTTCTCCTTCTCTCTCTCTTTTTTTTTTTTTTTTCCCTCCAGTGTGGAAGGATCATTATAGCTTAAATCTTCCTCTGCAAAGCGAAATGAGTCCATCAGTTCTTCCACCCGACAGAGCCTGGGCTTGTCTTCCTCTTTGTAGCTCAGAGCCCATGTCCTTCTTGGCAGGAAGAAAAAGAAAGGCTATTGAGTACTTTATTCTCCGTCTGTTTGATAAAAAAGCATGTTTGTTTTTGTTCATAGATTTAAAGCCCAAAATGGGCCAGTCCTGTAAATAAAACATGGGCTCTCATTTGAAAAATTTATTACAAGGAATTTTGTTTATGATTTCATCTTCTCCAGTAATAATTAATTAGAGGTCTTCTCTGGCCCCCAAAGACCAACCATCATTCAGACTCTACAGAAGGATGATCCAACACAGCCTCTCCCAGTCTCTCATCCACAGCCAAAGGAGCCGTCTCAATGTGCTAGCACATTAGCCTGCATTGGGGAAGTTGAGTTGATGATGGAACTCGCCTGTTCACATGTCTGGGCCATATTTACTAAGTCTGTATGTGACACTGAGGATGGAAAACACTGTCAGGAAACTTTTCCTTAAAACTATCCTGATAGCTTATAAGCACCATGCTCCTCCTCCCTCCTCAACTGCTGAGAATGGAAGGTTATTCAAACTGGTTGGTTTAACAAAGGCAAGGCACACAACCCACATATACGCCATCATACAGGTGATAATAATGGCTGAAATTTAGTGAACGTATTCTATGTGTTGGACCTTAGTCTGAGAGAATTCTACACGAATCATCTCAGTCCATAAAACAACTGTTTCAGTCAGGGTAGACTGAATTATGCTGTGGTAACAAATGACCACTAAATCTTCATGGTTTTCAAGGACAAGGTTATTTTTCTCTCTTGCTACAGGTCCACTGCAGGTTGGTGGGGGCTCTGACCATGTTGCTCTCACTCTGGGACCCCAGCAGCCAAGCAGGTAATATTTAGAACATGGCCTTTGTGGCAGAGCACAAGAATATCCCAGAGGATTTCACATCAGTAATTGACACTCATCATTTCAGTTCACAACTTATTGGCCAAAACTAACTGTATGACCCTTCCTCTTACAAAGGGTTCAGGAGGTGCAAATTACTGTGTGACCCAAAAATGGGGATTGAATTGGGGAGGCAACCAGAAATATTTACTGAATAGAATTAGTAACCATACAACAACCTTGAAAGGCTTTTAATTCTCACCTGCTACCGTCACTTTATAGGTTTATAGATAGTAGATTAGAAGACTGAGGAATAGAAAGTATATGTAACTTTCTTGGGGTGATGCATCTAATACATGGGGGCAGTAAGGCTTCCCGGGTGGCGCAGTGGTAAAGAAACTGTCTGCTAATACAGGAGACACCAGAGATGCAGGATTGATCCCTGGGTTGGGAAGATCCCCTAGAGGAGGAAGTGGCAACCCACTCCAGTATTCTTGCCTGGGAAATTCCATGGGCAGAGGAGCCTGAAAGGCTAAAGTCCATGAGGTCGCAAAGAATTGGACATGACTGAGTGGAGCACAGCAAAGATTCGGACTCAGGAAACCTGACAACCCCTCCCCCGACCCCCACATGTTCACTCAGCCCTGTGCACGCACATACTTCACCTTACACACTCACTCACATCTTGGGGTGCCAATTTAGTGGGTCCAGAGCCATTAAGTCACTGTTTCTTTCATATGAATCCTAGAGGTGAGGGTGAGCCAAAGTCCTTAGAGAGAATTGAAGGTCACATCAGAGGACTGTTTAATCACTAAGTCCAAAAGGCAAGGTCAAGGCCAAGAAAAAGAAAGAAACTAAAAGTCAAAGGTCAAGAACAAGAAAGGGGAATATGGTTGGCAATAGAGAGAGGTTGGTCCTGTGATGGATGTCAATCACAAGAGAAGCTTTTGTGATTTTTTTTTTGTGTGTGTGATGCAAGTGCCTGACTTAAGCTTTGATTGTTGAGACATCCACTTCAAAGAGGCATGCACTCTAAGGATGTATCTTAAATAAACACCTTGCCAGCCACAGGACAAACATAGGATGCCTCCCTGGACCAAGGCTCCTTTGTTCTAGAGATCTTGGTTGATTTCAATGACTAGTCATTTGGGTCACTTGTTTTTCCCTCCTCCAGGGTTTTACGTTCCTGCTCTTATGTTTTAAATTAACCAGTATAGAGTGAGTCCATGAAACCTTTAGCACCCCACCCTCAACCCCAATAAAAGCAGAACCCCAGGGCTGCATGCTCTTTCTCTACTTGCAGCCTCACTGTGTGGCCCCAGGGTGCTCTGTAATTTCCAGGTCTTGTAAATAATAAACCCCTGCATACTTTTTTCAAGGTTTCTTGATGGTTATTGCTGAAGGGCATCTTATAACTTTAATAAGAACCACAGGCCTGGTTCAGTCATATCACTGGTTATTGATAGGCTGAAACTGATGTGAAACAATTGGCATGATCAGCAGGACTGCAAAGTTTTTCTTGCAATTAACTGAGGCTAGTGCCCTTTATCTGCAAGTTGCTTCAGTTCAGTTCAGTCCAGTTCAGTCACTCAGTCATGTCCAGTTCTTTGCGACCCCATGGATTGCAGCACGCCAGGCTTCCCTGTCCATCATCAACTCCCTGAGTTTGTTCAGACTCATGTCCATTGAGTCAGTGAGGCCATCCATCCGTCTCAAGTACTTACTAACCACCTAACTCAGTTCTTATATGGGGAAGGTGCGCTGCTTGCTGGAGGTCTGTTGTGCTGCTTATGTGCTTCTGCATATTGCCTGTGTCGTGTGTTGCTTGTGGTATCCAACCTAAAAGGTCATGGCTTCCATAAAAATCCAATGATCTCCCCAGAGCAGCATGATCAAGACCATAGGATCTAGTAAGAAGGTTAGATCATTAATTATAAAGGCCTTAATTGACCAGTAATGAGCAAAAGGATCCTTCACGCCTCAAGGAGAAGGAGAACCAAGGAGGGTAGACTGGATTGCAAGGCCATTTTGTCACCACTTAGAGAGGTTCTGGGCTACAGGCATGAGGAAGAGATTTCCATAGATGAGGAACTCAGGACACCTCCACTTGCATCACAGAGTCAGCACGTTGTGCCCAGACTATGTGTCCTAACCCAGAAGAGTGAAAGAGCTTTGCATTTGGAAAATGACACCACCGGAGGAAAGTTACAACACAAGCCTATAGTCTGCATTACCACTTCACTGACTACCATCACTCTTTGTCCCTTGGCCCATTAGGACATTGTGAGTCTGATCTCTGGCATGAGGTTGCTAAAAAATTAATGGACAAAAGTTCTAAATATCTGATACCAGCTCCTCCTAAGAACCCCATGGATGTACAGCAGCTCCTTGATAAATGCAAAATGCCATGGGAACTTCCCAGGCATTGCTCAATACTATGGCATATCAACACGTCAAGACTCTAATTTTATACTCCAGAGATTTTCCAGAAAACTCTGTCCATCACATCACTGGAAACAAACCCCAATACTGGAAAGGTCTTTTGGTATAACCTAAAAAGGAAAATGACCACCTACAAAGATGGGTCATAGTGACATCATCCAGAATTTTCTGGCAACAATACACAAGATGAAGGTAATGAAAAAAATCAAGAAATAGAAACTAGAATCAGAAACTGTACCTTAACTGAAATGCAAACCTTTCTTAAAGATTTTATGTAGCAGGAAGAAGAGAGGTGACGTAGTGGCTACTGCAGGTTTTTCATTTGTTTGTCTGGGATAGTCTCTGAATTGTTATTCATAGCTACCAAAGTACATCAACTAGCCAGTCTTTCTAAAGATGCTAAAATTCATATTTTCTTAAAGATTCAACTGGGCTGTAAGCTCATTTCCTCTTAGATACCACGAATCCTGAGGTCCCTCAACTATCCCCTGAATGGGAAAGAACTAAGAAACCTGCCTCACCAGGCATCTCTGTCACCCGGGGAGATGTTAATAGGATTGTTGAGAGCCCTGGTGGGGAAAAAAGGAAAAGGTGAAGGCAAAGAACATTAAAGCTATATTTGTACCAGGGACCTCCCTCTCCTCACTTGGATATTTATTGCTTCGTGCTGTGCACACTTCCATCACAATGATCACTGTTAAGGCTCACAGTGAATGGGAAATATTAAAATGAAGCCTCTCTCCTGCTGCACAAAATTGACATGGTCCAACAGGTTTATCATTTCCATAACCACAGTGACCCAGATGACCTCCTCTTCATTTCTAACTCTGAAGAGGCCCCATTTGACCCTGAGTTCAGAGAATTATTTTTACAGAAACTTCTCCTAATTACAGGGCTGTACTACTACATCTTAACTGGGACTGCCAAAATCATTCAAAAAGCCCTACAAGTCTTACAGAGAAACTAGATATTTAGATCTTCTAGTAGATATGTCCTATTTTTCCATGAAAAATTGTATTAAGAGGAAGTGTATG
This sequence comes from Capra hircus, assembly GCF_001704415.2. Taxonomy (NCBI): domain Eukaryota; kingdom Metazoa; phylum Chordata; class Mammalia; order Artiodactyla; family Bovidae; genus Capra; species Capra hircus. Next base: position 45,504,057 of record NC_030822.1, on the reverse strand, counting down.
TTTCTAGAAATTATAAAATGCACTCATAAAGTTGCCAATTTTAATGATGATACACAATTGCTTACTTCCTAGTTTTCAATGGAAATTAGGTTTTCTAAGAGTTATGAATTCTAACATATGTAATTAAAATTACTATAAAAATGAGGAAAAGAGCTTTGTATGCAAGGAAAGTAAGATATGTTTGGGGGTAAGAAGTGTGGTATAAAGAGGCACGTTAGTTAAAAGGAATTAATTTTGTCCTAAGACTGGTTATTTCACAATGGAAAAGAATAAAAACAGAACAAAATCTGAATGTAAAAAGTGTTATAAAAGGTTTGGGGGAAAGGAATCTTGGGAAAGGAATTTTACATGTGATCAGGCTGGCTAAGATTGAAATTGATCTAATTAAGTTTTTAAGAATAAAGAAAGAACAAATTTTAGTATCAAAAGTACACTGGTACAAAATTAGAATTTGGTTTTCTCTTTGTTTAAAAGGACAAAGTTTGCTTGGATTATTGGTCTGCTGTTAATAAGTGATCATGAAGGTTTTGTTCATTTGTCTGTTTTTCCTTTTGGGTAATCTATCTGGAAAGCAGACTTTGTGTCTTACCAAATTAATTTACTCTGCTTCAAGTTACCTTTATCTACAGGCCTTTGATTACTTAGGTAAAGATAGTCTTTTCAAAATTAAGAGCTAAGTTTTGCTTAGACCTATGCAACTTCCCGCGTTTGCCTTTAAAATCTTTTATTATCACTTTGGTTAAATTAGTAATTAGTATTATTTCCTTATTATTTGTGATCTATTTAGTGAAATGTCTAAGATGTTTTGAAATATTTGACAAACTTCCTAAAATCAAATTCTAAATGAAAAATTTGGGCCTTGAACTAACTTTGGAATTATCCAGAGGACCCCTGGGGCATCTTTTTTTTAAAACTTTTTATTTTAGATTGGGGGATAGCCAATTAACAATGTTGTGATAGTTTTAGGTGAACAGTAGAGGAACTCAGCTATATATATCCATGTATCCATTCTCCCCTGGGACATCTTAAAAGATTTGTTCTCTCTCTTTGTAAAAAGGTGGGCTTCCCTGGTAACTCAGCTGGTAAAGAATCTGCCCGCAATGCAAGAGACCCCAGTCAATTCCTAGATTGGTGAGATCCCCTAAGAAGGGGTAGACTGCCCACCCCAGCATTTTTGGGCTTTCCTGGTGGCTCAGCTGGTAAGGGATCTGCCTGCAATGTGGGAGACCTGGTTTCGATCCCTGGGTTGGGAAAATCCCCTGGAAAAGGGAACAGCTACCCACTCCAGTATTCTGGCCTGGAGAATTCTATCGACTGTATAGTCCGTGGGTTCCCAAAGAGTCAGGCACAACTGAATGACTTTCACTTTGTAAAAAGGCAGATGTTAAACTAATTAGGCTTATTGTATATGTTAAATTATATGTGAAGCATTTTCAAGTGATGCTAAACCTACATTATATTTGTGTGAATGTATGTTATAGTATAAGAAGTCTAGAAATTGCTTGAAAAATTTGATTTGTTCTGCTATAATATTATCCCTTCTAATTCTAATTGTCTAATTATCCCTTCTAGTGGTCATATGTTCAAGGTCACAGAAATAACCAAATTTAATAAACTATAATCCAATCTTCAGTCATGACCATTTTTAAGTCTTTTGTCATTTAAAGTTATTGTTTTATTCTGGTGCTTTTGCAAAAGTGCTTCATCTCCTGTGAGATTCATGGAAAGGACTTAACAAGTACTCTAGAATACAGGTTTTTGGTAACTTTCAGATCATACTACTGAACTGAGTAAGAAAGAACAGAACTCTAGGGAAACAAAGAAATAAAAACTGATGGCTTCATAAAACCACTAACAGATGATCAAGATTAACAAGAATTAATTATATGGGACTGAATGAACTGGTGAGGATGATCATAAATTTTTATAAGTTTTTGTTTAAAATATTGATGGTTCTTTAATCATTTATTTTCCAAAAATAAGGATATCTTTTAAGCTAAATATGACTTACAATTTGGTAAATTATACCTTTGTAAGCAAAATTGAAACATTCATCTTTTTGTCCTTACTGATCTCTCCAGAATTAGGGATCTCTTAGTGAATATTCTTAATTTTGTGGCCATAGTTATTTGCATAAGTTCAAAATGAATCTACTCTACCTGTAACTGAGAACATTTTGAAACATTGGTGGTATTACCAAGGCTTTGACTAGAGAAAGAGAAATGCATAGACTCAGATATGACCAGAGCACTTTATGGAACTAAGGTTGACTTTATGAACTCAAGAAAGCTCCTTGAAAAAATCAGCCTGGTATTCATAGGATTCCCAGAAGCCTTACCAGGAGGTCCCTTCCTGACAGGCACAGGAGACTAAGGATAGTTTGGAGACCTTAAGAAGAGAAGAATTTACCCAAATCTATAAGTATTGTCTGATGTCAAGACCTTAGTTTGGCTTCTCTTCTTAGCCTCCGAAGGCTTTTACAAATTCAGTCTGAAATTTCTTATGAAAAGCTCTAGCAAAGCAGACTTAAAAAAGTCTATGTGGCCAATCACTATTTTTGCTACACTTCATGGTATCTGGTCCCATCACTTCATGGCAAATAGATGGGGAAACAGTGGAAACAGTGTCAGACTTTATTTTTTGGGCTCCAAAATCACTGCAGATGGTGATTGCAGCCATGAAATTAAAAGACGCTTACTCCTTGGAAGGAAAGTTATGACCAACCTAGATAGTATATTGAAACACAGAGATATAACTTTGCCAACAAAGTTCTATCTAGTCAAGGCTGTGGTTTTTCCAGTGGTCATGGATGTGACAGTTGGACTGTGAAGAATCAGCTGTGCCAAAAAATTGATGCTTTTGAACTGTGGTATTGGAGAAGACTCTTGAGAGTCCCTTGGACTGCAAGGAGATCCAACCAGTCTATCCTAAAGGAGATCAGTCCTGAGTGTTCATTGGAAGGACTGATGCTAAAGCTGAAACTCCAATACTTTGGCCACCTCATGCGAAGAGGTGACTCATTGGAAAAGACCCTGATGCTGGGAGGGATTGGGGGCAGGAGGAGAAGGGGACGACAGAGGATGAGATGGTTGGATGGCATCACAAACTCGATGGGCATGAGTTTGAGTGAACTCTGGGAGTTGATGATGGACAGAGAGGCCTGGCGTGCTGTGATTCATGGGGTAGCAAAGAGTCGGACATGACTGAGTGACTGAACTGAACTGAACTAATGTAAGTAACCAAATTAAGTTTAGTGAGACTATACATACTTTACCAAAAAAAAAAAAATTACTTTGATTATCTCTGATAGAAATGCAGAGAGAAAAAAATTATATTATGTAGGTATTAAATTCTAGTGTTATTAATTGTCATTGAGGTTTTGTTTTCTACCTGTAAATCAGATTGGATAGTGAATTCTTCTTGTTTCCTCTGATATTTGGCTACAACTTTCCAAACTACTGTTTCCAATCTTTCTCCCACCCTTCTGAATTGGAACCATTGAGAACTGAAACTTCCCTTTTCCTGAAGCCATGCAAGCTAAACTAACTGGGTCTTGAGATAAACTTCAGAAAATCACCACAATAGCTCATGTACAGACAATGTTTATACCTATTGTGTATGAGCCACTCAGAAAGATCATCAGAGACAATCTGCAAACCAGGAAATTCTATCAGATTGCTACTGCCTGCCCTCACTCCATCGGAAGATGCTTCAAACCCAACATCTAGACATCTTGACTGGCTGACTTCAGAACTCAGAAACTGGGATTATAATCTGCTCTAATCATTAACCATTTTTTACCTTGGTTGTTTCCACAGAAATGCCTTTTATTAAATAATTTGATGCAAATACTTGCACCGTATAAGCCTAACTTTGGAAATCCATCTGCATCCGTACCTCCTGAAATGAAACACAAATTTTAACTAAATTGACCTATTCTCAGTATGAAAGACTAATTTGATGAGATATGGAATAATCTACCAACACAGGACAGTTTGAAACCTACATAAACCAGATGGCCCAGCATGTTAAAATATTTTACAATAAAGGCTATCTCAGATAAACACATTGCCAGCCACAGGACTAGATAATGAGTCAGACTGCCTCCACCAAATTAAGCTCTTTTGTTTTAGAGATCTTGGTTGATTTCAATAACTATTTGGGCCACTTGTTTTTTATTCTCTTCTCATTCTTTAAATTGCCATTCTTACGTTTTAAATTCACCAATAAACAGTGAGTCCAAGAAACCATAAGCCCCCACCCTCAACCCCAATAAAAGCAGAACCCCAGACATGCATACTGTCTCCCTCTCCCTCTCCCCATGACCTCACTGTGTGGCCCCAGGTGTGCTCTTTAATTTCTAAGTCTCATAAGTAATAAACCTTTATTTTTGTCAGTTTCTTGATGGTTACTGCTTAAGGGCATCTTGCAATTATAATAAAAACCACAAGGGCTGGTCCGTGAGGTTGTGAGACTGGCACAACAGTCGTGTGGGTGGGCTTTGCTGAGTTCAACATCTAGGAAGGAAGCAGAGCATGAGAAATATTTTTCGAGGCTGATCCTCTTATCCTGCCCCTACTTTCACTGGAAGGGTGGTGCATCCTTCCCAACTTCCAGGAGGTGGGGAAAGAATCCAAAGATAGTAAACGAAATCTCCTTTAAGAGCCAGACTTGACCCTGTTGTTGCTGTAGGGGTTGTCTTAGGGGTTAGTCCTACCTGAAAACTGGCCTGCCCCCTTATCAAATGAATTTCCAAGTAGAAACACTACTTTTCCATGATTTCCTGTCTCTATGATTCTACCTTCTTGACTTCCTCATTCTTGCTGCCGGTCAAAGGGCTTTTTGAGCTGTGTCTGACGGAGTCTGACCTATCTGAAAAGGATGACTGAAAGAATTTAATAAAGGGACTATTTACAAAGGAGTAGACAGGGTCAAGGCAACTAACAAGAGATGCTTAAGCACCCTGAGGCTAGCAATTTGGATTGCTGTTATTACTCTTGGGTAAGGGGCAAGTGGAGACAGCAGTTACCAGACCTGGGGAGGGCTATAGCTATAGGACAGACTTCCTGATAGAGGTGAAACCTTCAGTAGAAAAACGTGGAAGGAAGGAGCTGGGGGAATAAGTACTTCAACTTCTCTCTACTTCTACCTTCCAATCTACTGATAAAGGCTCCCATTGGCTGAACTCAGTTGGAAGACAAAGGGTTGGGGAATCTAGGTAATGGGTCTGTAAAGTTCAATTTCTCAGGGTAGAGAGCAGGGTAAGAAAGGTAGACAGAGGAAAAAAAATACCTGGTAAATATGCTTTTCTGGGTTTCCGCTCTTGATGCTTCTGACGAACCTCTTTCCGTGAACTCACATCACAACCATCATTCCCTGTGGTTACTCCCATTGGCAGTGACTACTGACCTCTGATTGCTACTCTAGGGTCTGTCACTTGCTCACCCATTGAGTCAACCATTCAAGAAATTTCAAGCACTTATTTTAAACCAGTTTTAGATACTCTTGATCCAGTAGTGAACAGAACCAAGTAACTGCCCTCATGGAATTTGCATTCTAGTGAAAACTGACCATAAAGAAGTTTACAAAGAACTATATTAGAGAACACTAGCTGAGAAAAGGAGGCAGGGCAAGAGGGTAAAGTGTGATGGGAGCTGATATTTTTAGATAGAGTTATCAGGAAAGTCCCTTCAGTGGAGGAGACACGCCTAGCCACTATGTACCATGCACATAGGGGTGCAATGCATACATCATCTCTGTCACTCAGGAACTTTCAACACCTTTAGGAACAAGGCATTGCATTTAAAAAAATGAAAGGAGGGAATTCCCTGGCATCCCAGTGGTTAGGACTCTGTGCTTTCATTGTTACGGTCCCAGTTGTTATATATATATTTTAATGTTTATTTATTTTTGACTGTGTGGTGTCTTAGTTGAGGCAGGCAAGATCTTTATTAAAGAATGCAGGCTTCTCTTTAGCTGTGGTACACAAGCTAAGTTGTCCAGCAGCATGTGGGATCTTAGTTCCCTGACAAGTGATTGAACTCGCATCTCCTAACCACTGGACTGCCAGGCAAGTCCCTGGACCCAGTTTTGATCCCTAGTCTGGGAGCTAAGATCCCACAAGTGTGGCCAAAAAAATAGGAAAAGTTTTTAAAAAATTAAAAATCAAAAGGCAGCTAAGCTCCCACAAGTGTGGCAAAAAAAAAAAGTTTAAAAAATTTTAAAATTGAAAGGACAAAAGATAGTCAGCAATTCAAAAGGAATGTTTTACAAGTTAAGAAAATGAGGTACTCTTTGAAACCTTAGAGTTCAAAGGAAGAAGTCACCACTCTAGAGAGATCAAGGGAGGCTTCCTGGAGGAGGAAGTGCCTTGAAGTTCCAGGATAGATGGGGTCATTGACACAGAGAGGATGTGTGGGGAGGAGGGAGGCCAGTGTGGGCAAAGCTACAGACGTGACAGTGAGTTAGTGACGATGGGGGAAAATGTGAGAGAACGAATGAGTTTTACAGGCTGCAGGCAAGGATTCTACATATGCTTTGAATTACCCTTCAGTCAACTGGCATCAAAATGTGTTAGAGTAATGGCAAGTTTAGTAGCAGGGTCAGGCCTAGGTTGAAACGTTCTCTCTGCTCATAACAAACTGTGTAACTTCATGCAAGTTTCTCAACTTCCTTGAATTTCAGTTTGCTCATCACTAAAGTGGGGGTGGTGGGGGTAGGCCTTATTGAGATGATTAGAAGTGAAATAGTACTCTTGCCTGGAAAATCCCATGGACGGAGGAGCCTAGTAGGCTGCAGTCCATGGGGTCGCTAAGAGTCGGACACAACTGAGCGACTTCACTTTGACGTTTCACTTTCATGCAATGGAGAAGGAAATGGCAACCCACTCCAGTATTCTTGCCTAGAGAATCCCAGGGACGGGGGAGCCTGGTGGGCTGCCGTCTATGGGGTCACACAGAGTTGGACACGACTGAAGCGACTTAGCAGCAGCAGCAGCAGCAGGCACTAAATGTCTATTATGCTTCTCTTTCTTGGCCTAAGAAATGAACAATAAAAGATAAGCTGTTTGTCTGGACCAAAAAGAACAATTAAGTTTCAGGTAACAAGTCCACTTTGATGTAATGAAAAACACAGGCTCTGGAGTCAGATAGCCTGGATTCTAAACTGGGCTCCCCCATTTACCAACAGAATGAACAGGGGTAAAACTGTAAGTATTTTCTCTGGGCCTCAGTTTTTTAATCTGTAAAATAGGATACTTGTTGTAACTATTATGCCCTGTTATAAAGAGTCAACAGCATGATAAAAAGCTTAGCATGGTCCCTGGCACTATAAGTGTAGCTATCTATCATGTCTTTATTCGAGTAACTGTCATTATTGACTCAGAACCATCTATGAGGTGCTCTGATTCCCATCTGTTTCTGGAAGAAAGCTTCTACCCTGAGGCTAGAGGTGGTGGCTGTGAGGAGGATGGTATATGCCCACCTCCCTTTGGTGAGATGTGAGAAGGACCCTCTTACATGCAGGAAAGAAAAGAATGTGTGTCAGTGTGTGGCAAGCAAGTGTGCCAGCCAGTGCACAAGCAGCTTCACTCTTGCCTTAGCGCTTACCAAGCCAATGAATTACAGAGCTGGCTGCACCCATGGACAACCACTTATTGACACCATATTAACACTTGACATATTAACATATTAACATATTGACACATATGAACACATCTCTCAACAGAGAGATGTGAGATTTAGGTCCAACGAAGGGTAGTGACAAATGACCTCTAATTTTATCCAGTCCTGGGGTTGTAGGATATGGTGAAAGTGTGTGGCAGAATTACAGTCAGATACAGATCCACTGAACATCTGGGCTTTTCTTTTTTCCACCAGCATCTTCCCTTTGCTCCTTCCAAAATGCCCTGCATTTTTGGGACACCCTTCCTGAAAATAGCTACCTCAAATGCAATACTGCCTTCAGGTTCCACAAGATTCTTTCCAGCAGAGAGGACCTGGAAGACAAGGAGCTGTTGAGGAGTAGATGGGGCAAGAAATTCAAGCAAGGAACAAGGAGCAAGGAGGCGCTGGAGATCCCCTTTCAGCCTATAGGTCTCCAATCCGAGAATCAGGCCAGGGAAGGGGCTGAGGAGAATTTTTAATTAGTATGAGCTTGAAAAAACCAAATAATCTTATCTTGATTGCCTTGTACTCTTTAATTCTCACCATTATAAAATTTTGGAACCAAAATTGATAACTGAAGGAAGAGGGGAAGAAGAAAAAATAACTGGTGCCACCACCGTGAAAGCTGCTGAAGAGTCAAGAGAGTGGATGAACAAAATACAAGAGAGTTGCCTGAGGCATCCCTTCAACGAAGGGCCTGGTACGCTGATTGCTGGGAGCGTCATCAGCAGGCAGTCTTCAGAGACTGCTTCAGTTACGGAAAACCACCTCACCTCACCCCTTCCAACGGCTGATAGAGGCAGAAGCATAAAGACCTGACTGTCCTAACCCAACTCTGCACATTCCAAAAGCCAGTTCTAGTTCCAGAGATCCCTGTGGGATTGGCCATGGCTGTCTTTGGTTCTCCATTACAGCTTGATTTCTCCCGCTTCCCAGCTACTGCTTTCTTCTCCTCACTTCTGCTGGCAGTGATGTCAAGGGCACTACTGCATAAATGCTCTCTTCAAACCCACAGTTCTCTCCCCCTCTCTACTAGTATTTATTCAGGCACAGGAGCTGTGGAGAGAGAGAAGGAAGAGGGGAGAGGGGAGAGAGAGGGAGCAATATTTCCTGATTTCAGGCCACCTTATCCAGCCTATTTAATCACCTTTTTATTCATGTGATAATAGTGACATATGGTGAGTGTTTACCCTGTCTGCGCACCGCACTGTGCTGAGCATTTTATGTGCATTATCTCGTTTACCCTCCATAACAGACCTATGATCTATGAAGTAGATCAATTTTATAATATATTACAATGTAGAAAATGAAGCCCAGAAAAGTCAAGCAACTTTTTCAAAGTAAAGCTAATGATAGAGGATTCAAACCCAGTTGGTCTAGTCCCAAATCCTTCGTTCTGAAATTATGCAGCTCAGGGTTATTCTAAGCAGTCTCAGTTTGGGGAAAATCTCATCCCCCTTACTTCACTTACAACCCTGGGAAATACAGAAACAGGATTCAGCAGAATTCTGATTCAATGAGTTGGGGTAGGCAAATCAGGCAAAAACATCCTTGTGGATGGCTATTTACTTTACAACACTACCTGCTCCATCATCCCCAAGTGCTTCTGATTCTACAGCCTGGACCCGATAGATCAAGCATGGGACTGTTTTATCCAGCTCAGCAATGGTGTGTTTGCCAGGACACAGCCCTACCCAGTAGCTTGAGTGAAGACATACCACACTCCATTTTCAGAGCGTATGAGCTTTAACTATTCAGGAAACTTGCAAAAGAAAAGAATAACTTGACCCTCATTTCCAATAGTTTTGAAGCACACTTAGAAATAAATTTACCTAATAGTACATATATTGTTGTTGTTGTTGTTTAGTTGCTAAGTTGTGTCCAACTCTTTTGAAACCCCATGGGCTGTAGCCTGCCAGGCTCTTCTGTCCAGGGGATTTCCCAGGCAAGAACGCTGGAATGGGTAGCCATTTCCTTCTCCAGGGGATCTTCTGACCCGGGGATCGAACTTGCATTTCCTGCATTGGCAGGCAGATTCTTTACCACTGAGCCACCTGGGAAGCCCAGTACGCATATATCAATATCTATGCTGTATCAATATTTTTAAATTTAAAAAGTATTTTAGCTTTTATTGAGGTCTAACAACATGCAATAAAGTGCACAAGTTTGGGGACTTTTTATGGTGGTCCAGTGGGACCAACAGGGCTCCGTGCTTCCAGTGCAGGGGGGTGAGTCTTCAATCCTTGCTCATGGAACTAAGATCCCACATGCAGTGCAGGATGGCCAAGAAAACAAATAAAATTACTATGAGAATAATAAAATAATTTTTAAAAAACCCACAAGTCTTAAATATTCTGTTTGATGAGTTATAACAACAGTGTATGCCTGAGTATTGTCCAAAGCAAGATATATAATATTAAATCACCCCAGAAAGTTTCCTCATGCCCCTTTCCAGGCAATTCTTGCCTTTCTTAAACCTAAGAGAATGCCCTAACCACTTCTCTGATTTCTATCACTGTAGATTAGTTTTGTTTGTTCTTAACTGTCACATAAATGGAATCACACAATATGTATCTTTTATATTTGCCTTCTCTTACAGAACATAATGCTAATGAAATTCATTTATGTTGGATGTATTAGTAGTTTATTACATTTTGATTTTGGATATTGTGTTTATCCATCCAAAATATACACTATTTATTTTTTCAGCTGTGGAATAACATTAGTTTGTCTCCAATATTTGGCTTTATGAATAATTCTACTATGTATATTCTTACAAAAGTCTTTTGTGGACAAACTCTTTAATTTTTCTTGGGGAAATATCAAGGGGTAGAATGGGTAGATCACATGATAGATATAGGTTTAACTACTTCTGAGACCTCAAAACTATTTTCCAAAATGGTACTTTTTACACTCCCATCAACAAAGTATGACAGCTCCACATGCTCCACCCCCTGAGGAATGCTTGATATTGTCAGTCTATTTAATTTTATTTATTTTATGTGAATGTGCAGTTATATCACATTATGGATTTTAACTTCATTTTTACCTGTTGATTATCTTTTTTATATGCTTATTTGCCATCCACACACCATCTTTTGTGAAGATTTGCTTAAATATTTTGTCATATTTTGTTGGATTATTTATCTCATTGTATTACAGACATTTTTTATACATTCTAGATACCTGTTCTTTTTCTGATATATGTGTTAGAAATACTCTCTCCCAGTCTGCGGCTTGCCTTTTCATTTTCTTCATGGTGTCCTTCAAAAAACAAATATATTAAATATTGATGAAGTACACACTATTAATATTTTCCTTCTGTGGTTCATATGTTTTATGCCTTATCTAAGAAATATGTTTTCACTCTAGGACTTTGAATGTTTTTTTCCTATTCTTTCTTCTTAAAGTTTAATTGTTTCACTCAAATTTAGATCAGTGATTAATTTCAAATTAACTTTTGTACATGGATTTTGGTGAGAACCGAGGATCATTTATTTCCATATTGATATCTAGTTGTTCCAGCACTATTTCTAAGAGAGTAAACAAAGAAAACAAAGAAAAATATATGCTCCTTTCCCCACTGAATTCTACTTGGTAGTTTTGTTGAACATAAATTGACAATATAAGTGTGAGTTTATTTCTGGACTCTGTTTTCATTCCTTTGGTGTTTTCCAAATTTGATTATTATTTTGCAAAACCATATTCTCATTTTTAAATTAATTTTTATTGGAGTATAGTTGATTTACAGTGTTTTGTTAGTTTCTGCTGTGCAGCAAAGTAAATCAGTTTGCTGAGGGAAGGAAGGGAGAGGATAAATTGGAGGATTGGGATTGACATAGCACTATTTATAAAATAGTACTGTCTTGACTACTTGACTTGTCTTGACAACTGTAATGTTATTATAAGCTGAAAAGTTAATGCAGGTCCTTCAAATTTGTTTTTCCTTTTTCAAGATTATTTTGGCTATTCTAGATTCTTTTAATTTTTATATTAATGTTAGAATCCTTGCATCAATTTTTTCAAAAAAGTCTGTTCAGATTTCAAATGGGATTACATTGACTCTAAAGATCAATATGAGGACTACAAACACCTTAATAATATCATATTTTCCAATTCATGAACATGGTATATACATTTGTATTTATTTATTAATTTGTCAGCTATTTTTTGTAGTTTTAAATATAGAAATCTTGCATGACTTTTGTTGGACTTATTACTATAAAATTAGTGTTTTGTCATGCTCATGCAAGCTTTAAAATAATTATTTTCCCTTGTTTATCTCTTATATAGAAGTAAAATTGATGAATTCCTCCTGTCCCTTTCCAGGCAAGCCTGGCCTTCACTGCATTCACCTTCTAAGACTGTCCTAACCACTTCTCTGACTTCTATCATATAGATTAGTTTTGTTTGTTATTAGCTCACATAAATAGAATTATATAATTTTAATGTATTCTTTATGTTGGCCTTCATTTACACAATATAATGCTTTTGAGATTTGCTTGTGTTGGTTATAGCAGTAATTTATCACATTTTATTTTGAATATTGTTTCTAAATTAGTTTCAGTAGTTTTGTTTGTAGATTTTTACAGTATTTTCTATGTATATAATCATTCCACATGCAAAAACACAGTTTTATTTTTCCTTTCCAAACTTCACACTTTTTAGTTCATTTTCTTGCCTTGTTGCACTGACTAGGCTTACAACACAATCTGAATTGATGACGTAAGAACAGATACCTAATATTAGGGTAGAAGTGGGCATAGTTCATCAGTAAAATGTTAGCTTACTTTATCAGAATGAAGAAGTTGCCTCCTCTTATGAAAGAATTTATGTAAATCATCTTTTTTTAATTCCTTAAATATTTGATGAGATTCACCAGTAAAGTCATCTGGGCTTATAGTTTTCCTTGTGAGATTTTGATTATGAAAAAAGTTTAGACCAATTTAGATTTTTTTTTTTTACTCTTGTATCCATTTCTCTTTGAGTCAGTTTTTCAAGGCATTTGTTCATTTTACTTTTTTTAAATTCAACTAGTTGTTGAATTTATTGACAAAAATTTGTTTATAACTTTTCTTATCTCTTCAATATGTCTGAGATCTGTGGTGTTCTCAATCTTTTATTCATGAAGTTACTAGCTTGTAGGGGGATTGTCCTTTATTTATTTAACGTTCTTACTAGCCTTCAGTTCGGTTCAGTTCAGTCACTCAGTCGTGTCCGACTCTTTGCGACCTCATGAACTGCAGCAGGCCAGGCCTCCCTGTTAAGAGTTTATCAATTATATCAGTTCTTTAGAAAACAGTTTGATTTTGTTGATTTTTCTCTACTTTCTCTATTTTCCATTTAACCAAAATTTCTCTAATTTTTATTATTTTTCTTCTATTTTTAATCTAATTCTGTCTGCTTTGTCTTGATCCTCAAGAAGAATGCTTAGATCACTATTTTTACATCTTTCTTCATTTTTAATATAGACTTTATTTTTTTCTTTCAAAACTAGTATACAGTAAAATTGACTTTTTCTGGTATAAAATTTTATGAGTTTGACATATGTAAATATCCATATAAGCACCACACAAGCAAGATGTAAAATACTTTCATCGCTCCCCAAATTCCCTCACGTTATACCTTTCTATAGTCACTCTCCTCCCATTGCCAACTCCTGACAACCACTTATCTGTACTCCATCACTGTACTTTTTGCCTTTTTGATATTATCATATAAATGAAATCACACAGTATGTAACCTACTGAGATTGACTTCTTTTTCCTCAGCATAATAACTTTGATAACTTTTAAGATTTATCTGAGTTTTTTATGTATCAATAGTGCATTTCTTCATAATACCAAGTGAAGTAGCACAGTTTGCTTATTCATTTACCTGTTGAAGGACATTTGACTGGTTTTATTTTTTGGTGATTATAAATAGAGCTACTATAAACATGCTCATATAGGTTTTTGCATGAATATAAGCTTATAAAAGGTAAATAGCTAGAAATGGGACTCATGAATAACAAGTAAGTACATATTTAACTTTATAAGAAACTGTCAAACTTTTCCAGAGTGTTATAACATTTTGGATTCCCATCTGAAATATATGACAGTTCTAATTGTTCTGAATTCTCACAGTACTAGTTGTTCTGAATTCTCACAAAATCTTGACATTGGAAAGCTTTTATTTTAAAGCAAACCTATTGAAAGATAGGTTTGCAGTGGTGTCTTACCATGATTTTAACTTGCATTTTTCCTAATAGTTATGAATAGCTTTGAATAGCCTTTCATGTTGTTATTAGCACTCTATATATCCTCTTTAGTGAAATGTCCATACAGATCTTTTGCCAATTTTAAAATTCTGTTTTTGTTTTTTTTCCTTTAAAAAATTTTTCTCTTGAATTCTGGAATTCTTTACATAATCTGCATAAAATGCCTTTGTTAAGTCTGTGATTTGCCAATATTTTCTCCCACTCTGTAGCTTGTCTTTTCATTTGTTCAAAGCACTTCACAGATAAAAAGTTTTTAATTTTCATGAAATTTAATTTGTGAATGTTTCTTTTATAAAATGAATGTTTAGTTTCATGTCTAAGAGTTCATCATCATAACCAAAATCATACAGACTTTTTTCCTAAATCTTATTCTAAAATTGTAGTTTTATTTTTTACTTTTAGATCTATGATCCAATTTTAGTTGATTTTTATATAAGATGTGAGGTTTGAATGTATTGTTTTCTGGTTTTGTTTTGTCTTTTTGTAAGAGGACTTCAAATTGTTTCAATAAAATTTGCTACAGTTTGTTGAAAATAGTATCTTTTTTCCACTGTAACTTTTACATTTTATCAAATATAAATTAGCCATATTTGTGTGGGTCTATCTCTGGATTCTCTATTCCATTTAATTGTTTATTCCTTCCCCATTACTATTGTCTTGATTACCACAGTTTTATAGTAAATCTGAAAAAAAAAAAAACCAGGTAATTTATTTGCCCAATTTTATTCCTCTTTTCAAAATTATTCTGGCAGTCCTAGTTCATTTGTATTTACACATAAATTTTAGACTTAGCTTATTTGTACTGATGAAAATTCCCTTTGGAATTTTGCTTTAAATTGCATAAAATCTATATCATCAATCTGGGGACAATTGACATTTTCACTATATCAAGTGTTTCAATCAATGAACTTGGTATGTCTATAACAAACTTCTAAAACAATGTTGGACAGAGAAAGTGAAGGTGGACATCTTTTGCTCCTGATCTTAGGGGAAAAGCTTTCAATCTTTCCCCATTAAACATGATTGATGGCTATAGATTCTAGTACATTCCCTTTATCAGGTTAGGAGAATTTCCTTCTACTTCTAATTTCTAGTTCGCTGAACTTTCCTTTTCTAATGATGATTGGAGGCTGAATTTTGTCAAATTAATGGATAAATGGTCTTTGTTCTTTAGATATTAATAAGATGTATTATGTTGATTGATTTTTGAACATTGAACAAGTGCTACATTCTGAGGATAATTCATATTGATGATGCTATTAATATTTCATTTAGAGTCAATTGATAATTTTATATTCAGGATTTTTGCATATATGTTCATGAGAGTTATTGGTTTTGAGCTTTTTTCTTGTGGTGTGTTTGTCTTTTTGGTGTCAGGGTAATGTGGACCTCATAAAATGGATTGAAATTCTTCTCTCCTCTTCTATTTTCTGGAAGAGAACATGTAGAATTGGTGCTATTTTTTATTTAAATATTTGTGAAGCTTGCCAGTGAAATCATATGTGCCTGAAGATTTCTTTTTCCAAAGATTTCAAAGGGTGAACACAAACTTTTAAAGAGTTACAGGACTACTTATATAATGTTATCTTGGGCAAATTTTGGAGAAGGAAATGGCAACCCACTCCAGTATTCTTGCCTGGAGAACTTCATGGACAGAGGAGCTTAGCAGGCCACAGTTTACGGGGCTGCAAAGAGTTGGACATGACTGAGCGACTAACACACACTGGGTGAATGAATGAATTTTCAATGAATTGCTTCATTTCATATAGGAGTTGGACTGTGAAGAAGGCTGAGCGCCGAAGAATTGATGCATTTGAACTGTGGTATTGGAGAAGACTCTTGAGAGTCCCTTGGACTGCAAGGAGATCCAACCAGTCCATTCTGAAGGAGATCAACCCTGGGATTTCTTTGGAAGGAATGATGCTAAAGCTGAAGCTGCAGTACTTTGGACACCTCATGCGAAGAGTTGACTCATTGAAAAAGACTCTGATGCTGGGAGGGATTGAGGGTAGGAGGAGAAGGGGACGACCGAGGATGAGATGGCTGGATCGCATCACGGACTCGATGGACCTGAGTCTGAGTGAACTCTGGGAGTTGGTGATGGACAGGGAGGCCTGGCGTGCTGCGATTCATGGGGTCTCAAAGAGTTGGACACGACTGAGTGACTGAACTGAACTGAACTGAACTGATTGTCTTTAGAATACACTTATTAACCTTCTTAGGTCTGTCAAGTCTGGCATGACAGTCTCTCCTTCATTCCTAATATTAGTGATTTGTAGTCTTTTATTCCTTTTCATTGTCAGTATTTATGCTGTAGGTGTATTAATTTTTTTTGATCTCTTTGAAGAACATTTTAGTTTCATTGAAATTCTCTGTTCTTTTTCTGGCTTCAACTTTATTGATTTCTGCTCATCTTCATTTTTGCTCTTCTTGCTTTGGGTTTATTTTGCTCTTTTTTTCAAGTTAATATGGAAGCATAGCTTATTGATTAAAGGTATTTCTTCTTTGCATCTAAGCATCTACTGCTATAAATATTCCTCTAAGCAATACTTCAGCTGAATTTTACAAGTCTTGATATGTTATGTTTTTATTAATCAATTCAAACTATTTTCTTATATTCATTGAGACTTCCTTTTTGATATATAGATGATTTAGAAGCATATTGTTTAATTTACAAGTATTTAGAGACTTTCCTGTTTTCTTTACATTATTGATTTCAAGCTTAATTTCATTTTGGTTAAGGAACCCACTTTGTATGATTTCAATGATTTTAAATTTGTGAAGTTTTGCTTAATTATCCAAGATAATTAACTAGGTCAATGGTGTTATTCAGTTCTTATATACTCTTGTTGATTTTCTTTCTTTGTTCTATCAGTAATTGAGAGAGGTATGTTAAAATCTCTAATTGTGGATTTGTTTATATTTTTAATTCAGTCCATTTTTGTTTCATATATTTGAAGCTCTATTGGTAAGTGCATACACATTTAAGACCATTACATTTTCTTAGTGAACTGATACTTTTATTATCATGTTGGGTCCTTCCTTACCTCTTATAGTTGTCTTTGCTCTGAAATCTATTTTGTCTGACAATGTTATATATACTCCAAATTTCTTTAGATGAGTATTGACATGGTATATAGTTTGTCATCCTTTTACTTTTAACCTTCTTATATTACTATATATATATGTATATATTGGAGAAGGAAATGGCAACCCACTCCAGTGTTCTTGCCTGGAGAATCCCAGGGACGGGGGAGCCTGGTGGGCTGCCGTCTATGGGGTCGCATAGAGTCGGACACGACTTAGCAGCAGCAAGGAATTAAAACATACTTACTTATCTTTTCACAGTCTACTTACAATTGATGTTTTACATACCAAGTAGAGTGTTGAAATCTTATAACCACACAGGTTCCTTATCTTCCGCACTTCATATCACATTTGTCTTCAGTGTTATATCTACATGCATTAAAAACTCAATCAATGTTATGACCTTTACTTTCAAACATCTTACATATTTTAAATAATTCAAGAGAATAATAGTTTATCATGTTCAGCTAGATATTTACCACTACAGTTGTATTTTTCATATTTGTGAGAGCTCCAGTTTCCCTTTACTATCATTTCCCTTTTATCTAAAAATCTTTCTATATTGATTCTTTTAAGGCAATCTACTGGCAACAAATTTCTCTATTCCACCTTCATTCCTAAAGGATATTTTTATTTATAAGTTGAAAGTTCCTTTCTTTCAGTAATTTTTAAATGTTCCACTTTCTTCTCCAATGACACAAACGTTGAAACTTTTCATGTCATCTCTCATATCCCTGAGACTCTCTTCATTTTTACTCACATACTTTTTTATTCTGTTTTTCAGAGTGGGTAATTCTTATTGATCTACATTAAAGTTTACTGACATAACTTGGTGCTATTGAGTCCATCTAATGAGTTGTTATTTTGGTTATTGTATTTTTCAGTGTTGCTGATCCGCCTTGTATTCAGTTTAGGGTCATGTCCACAGCTCCAGGAAGAATTCTGGTTAGCAGGGCTTGCTCCCAGCCGGAAATGACTGTGGAGAATACCTACATGCTCTCCACTAGAGAACGGTGAACCAGAGTAGCCTTCATGAATCTGCAGTGATACCACCTAGGTGGCAGTAGATCAGGGTGGAGTCAGGCCAATGCGGCTACTGATTTCACGTCCACTGTTTCATATGTATCTAACTCAGCCTCCCTTCAGAGCTTTCCCACTTGAAAAATGCCTGTACTACTTACCTAATAGGCAGGTGGACTACACTAAATGACACAAGGGATACAAAGTATCCAGTGCCTCGTGTAGCAGTTAGCACACTGGAATATCTTGATGACTTTTTTTTTTTTTTTTTTTTTTGAGACTCCATTTGACACAGTGGAGGAAGGCTGGCATGTCAGTGGTAGAATTCAAGGTCTAGGCCTGAGTGAAGTGGACTTTTGTTGTTGTTGTTGCCTTTTTCTATGGCTATAGTTAGGATTATAAGGGGACCCAGTCTTTCTGCTCCCTATTCTCCTATCAGTGTGAATCATAACCAGAGCCTGGAGGCTACAAATATTCAGAGACCAAAATTGCTGTCAGATCCAGGAGGCAAGCACTGCTTCACAGAGTTGGCGTGGAAACTGTGTTGTTCGAATCACATGGCACACAACCCTCCACCTCCCTTGATAACCAGAAGGTGGGCCCCTCATATCTAGGGTTTGAGGAGTCTTGGGGGTACGTTTCCATTTAATACAGAGATGATAAACTTAGCCACTGTAGTAAAGTCTCAACAGAAGTCATTCAGGTCAGTCACAAAACCAAAAAATATTATTAACAATCCAAAGGATTTCTAAGACTCAAGAGGAGCTGGAGGGGTAGGATGGGGAGAAGAAAGAGGTGCATGCATGGTCTCTATCTTGACCAATGAGTTGGCAACAGCAACTTGATATAGACTGGCCTCTGTTTCTCTAGTTCCCAAGCAATGATAACCATATTATATACTTAGAGACTGCTAGACATAGAAGGATCAGAACCATCTTTATTCTGAGCCAAGTCTGACATTACTAACCAAACATGGCACGCTTCCTTTCTGAGCCTGTTCATAACCTTAGAATGCTCAGCATAGACATCAGAGCTGAGATTGAGAAGAACATGTCATCCTGGATCCAGACCAATACTCCAGCAAGAGGGAGGCAAAAGTGGGACTAAAATAGAAACCTTCTTATTTCTAGTTCACTGCTCTTGCACTTGCAGCACACTATCTTTCTGTTTCTAAAAATCACAAATAATGATGGTAAGTGTTGGTAGGCACTTCACATCTCAAGGAACTCAGGACAATTCCCAACTGTTTTTCTCAAAGACCTAGAAGCTCTAATCCACATGGTGAAAAACCTGTTTTAACTTTTGGTCCCTGGAGGATTTTCTGAAGAATTGAAGAAGACACATATCCTGATGAGAGATGAATTTCTTATGCTGTAGTAACTCGTATGTAACTGTCATGGCCCAGACATTAGCTGGACTTAATTTTTAATATGTCAACATATGCTTTGAAAGGTAAATGCTTGTGTGTGAGCTCATCCATGAGCATGCATGGCTCTGCATGGATATTGTGCTTGTGACTCCTGCCCAGTGTGACATGCGCAAGTGTGAAGTCAACATGCATGATTTACATGCTGACCTATGTGCAAGCTCCCAGGGGTGTATGAGAGCATGTGTTGGTGTGTACTCATGTGTGTGTGTGAGTGTCTGTGGATCTGACTCGTAGCGTTCGTCTCCAAAGCCGTAGGAAGTGTTACGGCAGATGCCACCACACTGCTTCTTGGCTGACTCCCCGTTCCTCATTAACAACCACAATTGCTCCACATCCTTCCTATCAGTAAGCTGTCCCAGCAGCTGGATGCCTGCCAGTTAGAAGCTGAAACGTCTGGCGGTATCCTGGGGATCCACAGGTCCGTCCCTGTCAGCCCTGGGTTCACCGCAGAATAGGAATACCCTCAAGCATTAGAAAGAAGGAATTCACAGAATTCAATTAGTCCCACATCTGAAATCTCTCTCCTGCCAGGCTCCTTCCTCGGGCCCTCATGCAGCCCTCCATTGAACCTCTGCTAAGGACTGGCTGGGCCATGGACTTCAGCCCAGAGTGTGCCAAACTTGTCCTGGAGCGTGGGCCCCATGGCCGACAGAGCTGTGACTCTGGTAAGAAACATTCCTTGCTTTGGGAAGCAGCTGAGGAAGAACTTTTTCATTCAAGAGGGGCTTTCCTCCCACGATACTATCCAGCCGCTAACAGGTATTTAGTTTTCGATACATGTTAAATGGGCTTCCCTAGTGGCTCAGACAGGAAAGACTCTGCCTACAATGCAGGAGACCTGGATTCAATCCCTGGGTCTGAAGGATCCCCTGGAGAGGGAAATGGCTACCCACTCCACTATTCTTGCCTGGAGAATTCCATGGACAGAGGAGCCTGACAGGGGGCTCAATCCACGAGGTCGCAAAGAGTTGGACAAAAGTGAGCGACTAACAATTTTTTTTTCATATGTTAAATAAATTAGTAACTGACTTACTGACAGTGGATAGATAATGCCAACTGAGAGAAAGTTGGACACTGTTTAGGAGCAGGGCTGTTCTCTCTCTGAGGTACATGTTGCACTTGAGGGTGATAGAGCTGGAGTTAGTAGCAATGCACTGCTGTTCTTTTCAGGTTCGCAGTTACTAAGTACCTACTGTGTGTCAAGCACCATGCTAGATGCTCAAGAAGAGTTCCTTCCCTCAAAGAAAGTCACAGTGCTTTGCGGTGGTAACTGTATTTGCTTTCTAGAGCTGCCATAGCAAAGGACCACAAACTGCATGGCTGACACAACAGAAATGTATTTTTTCATAGTTCTGATGTGTCATCGAGGTTGCTTCTTTCTGGGGACCATGAGGAAAAGATCTCTTCTAGGTCTTATTCTTTGGTTTGCAGATGGCCATCCTCTCCCTGTGTCTTCATCTCATTCCCCCCCTGACTGTGTCTGTGTCCAAATTTTCTCTTAGGAAGAAAAAACACTGGTCATATTGCATTAGGGCCCATCCTAATAACCTCATTGAATTACTTCTTTATAGAACCTATCTCCAAATCTGTTGTATTCTGCAATACTGAATGTTAGAACTTCAACATATAAATTTGATGGGGGAGCACTATTTAGCCCATAAGATATATTTAGATCACGTTTATTTTAATAATTTAATAATATCATGTTTCCCATGAAGACTTCTTGGGCTTTCCTTGATAGAAATTGTTATTCCCTCCTCTGAGCTACCATAACAATGGTTGTTCTGATTTTGTCCTGATCATTATGTGTTTAGACCATTATCTTCCTTACTAGTCTGAGGACTCAGGGGCCGGGCTTAGAGAGTTCAATACAGTTGGTGCTTCACATTCATGGGTTCTGCATCCATGAATTCAGCTAATCACAGATGGAAACTATTCAAAAAAAGTTCCAGAAAGTTCCAGAAAGTTCCAAAAAGTAAAACTTGAATTTGCCATGGGCAGTCAAGTATTTATCTAACATTGTATTGACAACTATTTACATAGTATTTACACTGTATTAGGTATTATAAGCTAATCTAAAGATGACTTAAAATATGTGGGAGGACTTGAGCCTTGCTCCTGCTTCACAAAAAGGGCAATAGGAAGAAAGTGCTCCCAGACCAGAATCTCCTCTGGTCTGGAACAAGACCACATTGTTCCAGACTTTTCTAGCTACAAGGGTATGTTTGGTCTGATGGGCCCATGACCTTGAGGTCCCCTGGCAGAGCAGTGGCTCTGAGCCACCTCTGGTCCTGTCTCAGCCCTAGTTTCACTCCTTTTCTGCTTGCCACATTCTTTTCTTGGAGTCTGAAACACCTAGAATGGACGTTGAAATAGCCACTGATGCTCCTGCCCCCAGGACAGAAGCCCTAAATATGTCAGCATGTAGCCCGCATCCCCATACCCCTGGTCCAGAACATAGCTCTGGTCCAGCCAGCCTGCCTCCCACCCTCCAACCCCACTGCCCTGCTTTCCTAGGGCTGCTTTCTTCACTCTGCCCCTTCCTCCCAGAAGCCCCCAGGTGCCAGGGAAGCAGAGGTCCTGCTTGAACCACCCCCACCCCACCCCCACGTCCTCAGCAACACTCACATCCCAGAGCTATTTCTCCAGACTCTCTCACCAGCCTTTTCACTAGAGGCCTGGACTCTCATTCCTGTTGCCTTCTCTCCTGCAAGCACTCCCAGGAAGACCAGGCTTTGTAAACAAAACCATTCAAAACCTTCTGCTCCAGCTTCCCAAGCTACACCTTCATCCCACCCCCTCCTCACTGGGGGCTTCCCTCTGGGACACCTGGCCCAGAGTGGAACTGCCCTTGCCTCTTCTGTGTTGGGAAGTCTCAGCTGACAGTCTACTCCCTGAAGAGGTCTGCCTCTAGCCCTTCCTGTGCTGACTTCCCCCTGACCATGTGGGCCTGCTGGAGCCTGGACTCAGGGGAAGCAGGGACTGAGGTCCTGGAGTGTGACCTCAGGAAGCTCCTAAGTGTGATGACACCAGAAGCACCCTGGTAC
Source organism: Capra hircus (assembly GCF_001704415.2). NCBI lineage: Eukaryota > Metazoa > Chordata > Mammalia > Artiodactyla > Bovidae > Capra > Capra hircus. The sequence continues at coordinate 45,481,551 of NC_030822.1, read as the reverse complement.
CCCTGCCAGCCCTGCCCAGGGACCTCACTCTGGTAAATAGAACCCTGGTCCAGACAAAGCCATTACACATCACGCCGACATGCAAACCCCGCCATGCTCCTGGCATAAAGGGCCCGGCTAAATACCTCTGCAAAGCTCTTATTGTGTTGCATCTCGCACCGCCTTCCCGGCCATCCCCGCACTATCAAATCTTTCTAGGGCCCTTTGTTGTCAAACCAAATATAGCGCTACATTGTCTGGCCTTCCACCCATTCTGGCTGGATAAAGGGGCCCGGTCCCCAGACTGGGGGCGCGCGGCTCCGGGGCGGCCTGCTCAATGCTATCTCACCGCCACAGCCCACGCCGGGAGCCCGCAGCTCCCCCACCCACTCGCTCTGCTCCTGGGCCGGCGGCTGCGCCATTGATACGGTGTGTATTCTTTTCCATAGGTTCCCACGAGCATGTCACTAACCATTTCCTGGGCCTTATCACCGGGAGGAAAAAAAGGAGTGCCTTTGAAAAGTGGAAACAAAACATCAGGCCCCATTGTTGTGTGACTTCCCCGGCCACAATCTGGACTCTCCATCGCTCTACACGCGGAGACTACAAACACGCCCTAATACAGATACTCCAATCGGCAATTTGACCAGGACATTTATTGTTCTGTATCTGCAATCTCTGCTGCGTGTTTGTGGCTTTTAAATCATCTGGTGTTTTTTTTTTTATTACTCTTTCCAGGCTCAGAGCAAGTCAAAAGCCTCTGATGGCCGTCAACACTGAAAGAAGCAACTGAGTCAGTTCCCAAACTCCTGTGTGCCTTCTTGTGGGGAGTTCACGGCAGAGAAGGCAGCCTTGCTCACCTTTTTCTGTCTTTTCAATTTCACTCTGTCCTCTTGTTCCCCTTCTCCAGCTCTAGACCCTTCTTTTCCTCCTCTCGTTTCCCCCCTCTCGTTTCCCCCCTCTCTTTCTTCAGTTCTGCCTTGGTCTCTCCCTCTTTGATTCATTTGACAGCTCTTGCTCTGTACTTAAAGGATCAGGTTTAAAAAAAAAAAAAGGTGCTTCTGGTTAATTTCTTGGGAATGAATGAAAGGGAGTCGGGACTTTATTCAACAGTGTTCCCTAGACAAGCACACAATGCTAGAGTACTAAATTTGGGGAAACTGCAGAGATTAATCCAATCCCTCAGAGAATGAAGTGGCCTGATTAATGTCACACAGTGAGTCAGTGAGACCAAGTCTCCCCAGGTCTCCCCAGTTTCCTGACACAGCCAAGAATGCTGTGTCCTAGCTGGGCCTCACAATCTCAGAATTCTGATGATATCTCCCTATTTTTGGTGTCAATCTGAGTTGTGGGCCTAAAATTCATTTGTCAGTCATTTTCTATTTTAGAGAGCAGCCAGAAACATTTCCCAGAATAGCATGAAGTAGCCGAAATCACTCTGTGGATACAGAAAGGCAAGAATCTGGGCTCCGTCACTTATGAGCTGTGTGACCTTGGGTGAGTCACTAAACCCCTCTGTGTCTCAGAGTCCCCATTTTTAAACTGGACACAAAAGCAGATTCTACCTCTTAGGGTCTTGATGAGGATGAGTAGTTGATTCATATATAGCACATGACATATAGTAAGCACTGTGTAAATGTTAGTTATTGAATGATTCCTGGGAAGAAGCCCATGTCCAAAATAATCTATTTTTATATCAACACTGTCTCACTTTGATATCCTGTAAGTAAATACGGATTTCTCAGAGTGTTTCTTATAGTAGGGTCCCTGAAGCTAGGGCCCCTGCTCCCTCCATAGCAGCAGCACCTGCTTTCCACTTGATAAATGGTCCTTCATCCATTCAACAGTATGTACAGAGCACAAGCTGTGTGGCAGACACTGTGGGTAATCTTTTTCCCAATGGAGATTATGGTCTAGTCAAAGAGATTATATTAAAAATAGACACACAAATAAATATACCCATGCAAACTAAAATAAAGGAAAATCACAAGGAGTGATTAGAAGTTATACTGGAGTACAAAATCTAGATTGAGAGTTTAGGGAAAGCGGCCCTGAGAGAGTGACATACAAGCTGAGTTTTAAAAGAATGACTGAAGGTGGTCAGGCCAGGAGCAAGCAGGTACTCTAGGTTGAGGCAGGATGGGGCCCATTTGGGAAACTGATCAGGGGTGGAAAGAAGGTTGGAATGGTGGGCTCAGAGAGAAAGAGAGGAGGGCATGAGGGCAGCAGAGGGTACACAGATCACTCAGGGCTGAACATAAATTTGGGATTTCCGCCTCCACAAAGGCAGTTCAAAGCCTTAAGTATATTCTGAGTAGATCTTTTGCTTCTGAGCAGAGAACAAATAGAGCAGCAGTAATTAGAAGAATAGTAAAGAGGCTATTTATCTATTCCAGGTGAGAGAGAATAGGACCTTGGACCAGAGCAGTGGGGGTAAAAGTGCGCACAAGAACTCAAGGGATATTTGGAATAGAATCTATAGAAATTGGTGATGGTTAGACTACAAGTGCAATTCTAAGTGTAAATGGTTAGGCTACAATTTATACTAAAAATGTAAGGGGATGACAGAAGATGAGATGGTTGGATGGCCTCACTGACTCAAAGGACATGAGTTTGAGTAAGCTCCTGGAGTTGGTGATGGACAGGGAAGCCTGGCGTGCTGCAGTCCATGGGGTCACAGAGTCAGACACGACTGACCGACTGAACTGACTGAACCGAGACTACAAGTGAGAAGGGAGCTGAATGATTCAAGGATGCCCTGAGCACTGGGGCTAATGGAAGCACCATTTAACCGGAAGGGGGAGCCTAGAAGGAAGCTCTGGGTTTAAAGAGCTCTAGTTGTGTTCAAGATGCCAAGAAGGTAGTGGGATACATGGGTCTGGAGTTTAGTCTAAGAGTCCAAGCTGGAGATGTGCACAGGGGCATTGACAGCATTTTATATACTGTGAATGTGTGCATAGGAATGAAATGGTAATGCTAAGATCTAAACCCTGATTTGTCTGATTTAAAAGCTAATATCTTATACACTCTTTAGTCACCTTCCAGGAGACTAAATTCAGTAAAATGGAGACTTTTCCAGCATCCAGAGACAGTCAAGTTCAGGGCAAAATGTAGTCAAGAGAAGAGCCTGGATTCTCAAGACAATCCTCAAAAACAAGCAGAACCCAAGAGTCTCTAGAGCCAGGGGTTCTGGCATAAGATCTGGAGATACACAGGGAAAAGGATCTTGGGGGATGTAGAGATCCCATCATACCCCAAACTATCCGTGGCCAAAACTCTCCCAGCACAAGTGTTCACAAGATTGCTTTCAGATAATTTGTAGGAAATAACCTAGTGCCATCCTGGGTTCATAGGAGGTGCTTGGTGTATTTGTTGGGCTAGGCTAACCCAGACAGCAAGAACAGACAACCCCCAAATCTCAGTGACAGAACTCAACCAAGTGCCTTATGGGTCAGGCAGCATTCTTGGAGGCACTTTTCCAACAGTGACTTGAGGATAGAAATTATGCCCGCCACTCAGCTCTGATATCCTGACTCACCAGAAGGGCGAGAGTGTGTGGAGAATTCACATGGTCTCGTAACAGCTTTGAGTTGGAAGCAACATAAATGCCTCCATTCCCAGTCTATGGACCTGGCATGCAACCCCAACCTAACAGCAGAGGAGGCCAGGATTGTCCCTGCCTCAGGCAATATTCATACTCTCTCTCTTTTCCAATTAGAGAGCTGAAGCAGGGAACAGGATTGGAAGATCCAAAATGGTGGATGATTGGAAATGGTCAAGGGTGAGGGAGGTGGAGTTCGAGTAACCTTTGACTCTAAGAGTTAGGATCAGAAGTCAGTGCCTAGAACCTTGTCAGTTCCTATGTCCCTGAATTCCATTTTTCTTATATTCACTACATATGCTACTCGTTGGAAAATGCTGCTTCTGCTATGTCCTGAAGGAGAAGTTAAGGCAGTTTACTCTGTCACAGTCTGGGGTCTGTGCCCTCTCACGCCTGTTAACACCCAGGATTTTATGAAGGGGGTGTCTGGGAGGATGAGATAAGATCACCTTAACTGAGCAAGACCCTAAGAGTCAATATGCAGGGAACTCCTCATGGGCCCTACCTTCAGGAGCAAAACCTTTCCAAGCCAGTATCATTGTCTTGAGATGGGCCTGCTCATGAGTTTCTGAATCCTTCTAGCATAGTGATCTTATCAAAGCAGATTAAAAATGAGAATGGGCTCATAAAACATGCATTATAGTCTCTCACAGCCTCATAAAACCAGATAAATGCCCTGATCCAGAAGCCCCTAGATTGAGTTTACACCTCTCTCCTTCCTCATAATGGAATCATCAACAGCAGATAATTGAAGTTAAGAAAAAATCAGTAACTTGTAAATTCAACTCAGTGGATTCATTGTTTGGCCTCATGGATTGCTTAGAGTAAAAGGGATCCTGCCAGAAGATACCTGGCTTTTCCTGACCTCAAGTAGTTCCTCTACATTTTCCACAAGGCTTGGCACAAAGGCAGCTAAAGAAATCTCCTGGGATCCTCCCCTTTTCTGGATTCCATCCCCCTACCCAACTTTCCCACTGATACTTAAGTCCGCAGCCCCAATCTGAAGTGTTTCAATTCATGTAGATGGCTACCAGGCTTCTCATGCTTTAGACACTCTTCTGAACATTGGCCTTGACTAGAAGGAGGAAAGGATGAGGTTAAAAGTCAGGTTTTATGTTTCTGAAGCTCTTACTATCCCCAGGGTAGGGTTAGTTACCCATACATTTCAGCTCAGCCTTCCCACCCTGTTCTCAGGCCAGGGACATTGAATGTGCCGGTGTCGAACAGGGAGCCTAGTTTTGGGCATGCTCTGACTCCAGCCATGCTGCCACCTCCTGCTCCAGGCTTGGCAAATGGCTCTGCTCAGGGTTCATGCTGTGTCTGTGCTAAGTCACTTCAGTCATGTCTGATTCTTTGCGACCCAATGGACTATTTAGCCCATCAGGCTCCTCTGTCCATGGGAATCTCCAGGCAAGAATACTGGAGTGGGTTGCCATGCTCTCTTCCAGGAGATCTTCCCAACCCAGGGAACACATTCAGATCTCTTGCATCTCCTCCACTGGCAGGTGGGCTCTTTACTACTAGCACCACCTGGGAAGTCCCCTTGCACCCAAATCCTTGAATTGATATTGTGTTCTCTGAGAAGGGAGACTGTTTCAGGGCTGGGAATGCTGCCAGTGCTTAATCCAGCCCAAACGCTGGACTTCTTTGCAGTCCAATCTCCCCCAAGAATCTCACTTTCTGGGAGAGTGGCCGTCTTCCTACTGTTTGAATAAATCCTTCTACCAACTCCCCTCTCTGTGCCTGATAATCCTAGATTCTGGCCCGACCTGCCTCTTAGCCCACAGAGCTCCAAGGGCTGTTATGTCAGGGACAGATAGGGAATTAAGGCACTGCCTAGGAGGGATTGACAGCAGGTTCGTGGCTTTCCTTTGGGCTGCCTGCAGTAGTTCAGCCGCAAAGACATCAGCCCAAGTTTCCACTACCAGATTAGAAGAAGGCACGTCCTTCCTGAACTTAGTATTTGAGCCTCTTCATTGCAACTCCAATGGGCTTCCCCGGTAGCTCAGCGGTAAAGAATCCGCCTGCAATGCTGGAGACACAGGAGAAATGGCTTCGATCCCTGGGTTAGGAAGAGACCCTGGAGGGGGAAATGGCAACTCGCTCCAGTATCCTCGCCTGAAAATTCCCATGGACAGAGGGCTATTGTCCACAGGGTTGCAAAGAGCTGGATACGACTAAGAAACTAAGCACACACTCTTTATTGTGCTTGCTTGCTTGCACATCTGCCTCCTGACCAAACCATGAGAATGCAGAGGGCAAGGACCAGTTTTGACTTATGATCACATCTCCAAAGCCTTACACATTGCCTGGCTCATAGTATGTGCTCAGTAAACATTCACAGAATGAGTAAGCCTATGTAATTGTAAGCATGCAAGAACTTTTGCAACGTGTTGAGATTGCTTGCCTGTAAAAGGCATAGGGAGGCTCACTGATTCTGCGACCCCCTGGGATGGGCTCTAAAACACAACTGAGACAGAATAAATGTCTGGCTGTTCTGTTTTGACTGGTGACAAGAGTTGCAAGCTGATTAATACATTTAAAGTGGTGATCAATTTGTCTTATTCACATCCTCTTATCCTGATTGTAATGAGTAGATCTTTTAACATAATGAAAACTGCATATTTCACTCAAATTCACAGTTTTGCATTCCAGAGGAGATGAAATGCTGTTTTTATTTAACATTAAAATGAGGTGTAAGCTCTTGTCTTGGGTGGCAGGGGAGGTGATAAGTAGCCTCTCTCCTTGGAGGCCAGAGGTGTGACATCTCCTAAGATCTTGAATTTGACTATGTAAATCAGTTTCCAAAACTGTGGAATGGGATAGCACCTTTCAGTCATCTGATACATGTTTTGCCCTGTTTATGAATGATCTTTAAATCAGTCCTGACTAGAGGTCATCTAGTTTGGGCTTGAATACTTCTGAATGATGGAGAGCTCACCACTGTTCATTTTAATTTTCAAAGCCTCCAATTGTAAAAACAATTCTTATGTTGGTCTAAACTTGACCTCCCTGTTGTTTCCATTGCTTTCTTTTTCTTTTGCTTTCTCTCTCCCTTCTTCCATTTCCACTTTTTCCAACTTATTAGTTTTTCCCCCAAATGACTAACATAATAATCTCTTAAAATTGTATAAAAACTTAGAGCTTTCATTGTGCTTTTCACACGGCCTCTCAGAGTAAGATGAGTGAGTGGTTTCCTGTTGATTCTCTGCCAATGCTGCTTCTCTTGGAACAACCTGTTCTCAGGGACAAGAGTGACCTCTCTGATCCACATACCCCTCTATCTCATTCACAGCTCAGCACCCAGAAAGTGCCTGGCACACAGTGGGGTCTCACTCAATGGTGGCTGAATGAATGAATGAATAGTGGTACCTGGAAGGCGGTTTAGTAAACATGACCCTGTGCCCTTGTCCATGGTTGGTTGTGTGACAGGATTCTCTCCACTAAGCAGCCAGTACTACTCAGAACAAGAAGAAATGGGGACAAAATGGGATATTCATATTGTCTGCTATGACATCACCTGTGTCAGGAAGCTCAGGGGCTGCAGGGAGGCAGCTTTTGTCATAGAGTCCAAAGAAGAGATGCGAACAGCAGGTTCATGGAGAAGAGCGGAGGTGAGAGCCAGAGAGTGAGCTGAGAGCTTACCAGCCCCGGGTCCCAGGGGCTCCTGAGGCCCAGCCATATCCCTGGGCAGGGCCTCAGGAGACGATCCAATTGCTTACCCCTTCATTGCTCAGGCCAACCCAATGTAATTTCCTTTACTTGCAACCAAGCATGTCCCCCTAAATCAAGGTAGGCATAAAGATGACTGTTTCTTAGCCTTGGAAGGGAAGCTCTGGAGGGCGGGGACTCTCCCAAGACCACATAGACAGGAGGGCAGTGTCAGAGCTGCGCCCCCACCCAGCGCCCTCTTACTGCACTTTGTTCTGTGCGGCCGCTGAAGTACGTGCCTGTTCCCAGCTCAGGCTCTCCCCCTGCATCTTGCTTCTAACAAAAGAAAAGAGTCACTCCTGGAAGAGCCAGATGTAACCCAGCAGTGGAAACCCAAACCAAGAGGAATTCACTCTCCATAAATTATGCTTTAATAGATGTCAATTATTAATTCCTAAATAAATATTTGTTAATATTCAAAAGAGTTTGCCTACTAAGAAAAACTCAGGCTACACAGAATAATTAGTGCTTCTCACTGTGTGATGGCTCCAGCCCATAATGATTTTTTTCCCCTGTTCTGCATTTTTATTTTTCCTGAAGTGTGAATGCCTGGCTGTGTCAGTTTTCCTGGGGGGTTTGGCTGGCCCTCCTCTGAGCAGTTTTGGTTGGAGGTGTGTGTATCGGAAGGATGCAAAGAGCTGAATGCTCCCCTGAAGCTTCCACACTGGCCAGCAAGTCTTTCTCTTTCTTCTTTGTAGAGCAAGGTTTCGTAAAAAGTAGAAGCTATCACATGTCCAAGGAGAAGAAATTATAGATCCAACCAAAAAGTGGGAAAATGCAATTCAGTTTAACAACAAATCCATGTATGTACTATATCATAGCACTGAGAATTGTGCTAGGTCTGGGTTAGCAGGCAAGGGTGTGGGTGGATACAGAACATGACAAATGCCGCTCCAGGGTTCAGGAGTGTGCAGATTAGTAAAGGAGAGCTTCCTGATAAGTTCCTAGCAGTAGGGAGGATGAAATTAGTCCACGAGAGAGAGTTGGACAAAACGCCAGGGAAAATTAGAGAGCCTGGAAATCATATCAAATTGGGGCCAAGGGAAAGAACATAAACAGGAAGGAAGCAGTATTTGAGACAGACCTCAGTGAATGAATAGGATTTTGATGGGCAAAGATTGGCTTGCATTCGAGTTTTAGTAGGCATTCATTCATTTTCCCAACCGCTTAAGAGACCTTTGTTGTAGAGCAACTGGTAGGTGCCAAGCCCTGGTCTAGGTACTGCAGATATAAAAAATAATCAAACTGGGTCTGTGAAGTTAGAGTTTACAGCCCAGTGACATATAACAATGACAAATAAACTGTCACCTAATAATGTCACTTATAATGCAAAAATAGTTGCAGTACAGTGAGATATGAATTCAACAGAATGACCACCACCACCATGAGGGCAGAGGAAACTTCAAGAGGTGGGAACTCTTGGTCTAGATCGTGAAGGATTCATTCAGTCAATTATTTGTTCACAGCAAATATTTACTAAATGTTGCCTGTGCCAGACACTCGCTGTGTGTTGGAATATTGCAATGAATGAAACAGACTAAGCCTTTTCTCAAGGTATTTACATCTTCAGAGTTCAACAAATTAAGGGGCAGGGAATTTCACCAGAGAGAATAGAATATGCAAGCTGTAGAGCTGAGTATCATAGGACATGACTACAGCTAAGTGGGCACCAGGAGAGGGATAATCAGGAGGTGAGGCTGGAGAAGAAATCAGGGCTCACATTCGGAAGAACCTTGTGGGCTGAGCTAAACACTCTGAACTTTACAGACAATGCAAAGTCAAGGAAGGCTGATAAAGCTGAATTTGAGGAAGGGGAGGGAATTGCAGGTTCTGTGGAAACAGAATTGGAAAAAGAGGAGGCTGGAGGCAAAGCCCGGTAGAAAGTGATTGCGATAGTCCAGGACACCCGTGACGAGAGCCTGTATAAGGGGAAGAGGTGGAGGGAGTGAAGAAGAGATATGTTTGAACTGGAAGAGAAGTTCTTAACTGTGTGTGGGGGGGGTGGGGGTGGGGGTGGGTATGTCTAAGCTCTTTCAGGATCTAATGAAAGCTTCTTGTCTCATAACTCAGAAACATGCTCATAATGCATTTATAAGTAGCATTTTGCAAACAGCATAAAGGGCATGAATTCTAGAGTCAGAACCCCTGAGTTATAAGCTGGGGTGCATGGGGTCCAGGAGTTGTGCACATAAAGTAGGAAGTGGCAGCAAATGGGCATGATTCTGGTGCTGTTTTAATTTCCCTTTCAGGACCCAGCTTCTTGATCCTTCCTCTGACTACCTAGTACCCCATGCCTTTAGTGGGCTTTAACCTACAGAGCATGCAGCTGCCCCATGGACCTGCATGACTCCCATCCCTACTAGATCAGAGCTGTGATTGTCTCTGTTACTCAGGCCCCCAGAGACCCAGAGACCAAGGAGGCAAGTTCCTTCCTGCTTTTCCCATTCTGGGGGAAAGTTAGAATACTTCGCTGGTGGTACTACTATCTCAGGATTTAGGTTCAAGAGCACCTCCTCACAGATGCCAGAAGACTAGAACTGGGAAAGCCAGCAGACATCCACACATCCCATTCCTTCATTGCCCAGATGGGAAAGTCTAGGCCGGAAGTGGGGGATGTCATTTTTCCAAGGCCACATGGAGTGAGTGGCCAAGCTGGAACCAGAACTGCTACCTGCTAATATCTCACTTTCATTACCCCTCATGGGAGGTCCTGGCTCCCACATGTTTGCCTCTAGCATGTGCCTTGCTAATGTCACCAAGAGCAGACAGTGATCTCTCTGTGTCCACACCCAGTGCAAGGACTCTGGGAATGTTGAATACGGACCATGAGAGAGGATGGGTTCTGGCTGCTCTGAATGATCGCCCATTTGTTCTACCTGCCACCCCATCCCATGCCAGGATGCAGCCCTCACAGTGAACCTCCCTGAGACCCCTCAGCAATAATATGAGGGTAATGATACCCAATTCTTAGGGGTGTTGCATGTATTAAAGGAAAAGAGTTCATAAATGGATCCACGGTCCACTCAGGAAGTGCTCTTTCCTGCCTTTCTTCTTGGCACTCCTTCCCACACTCACAGGGGACAGGAACAGGGCTGTGGGAAGACCTGGGCCCAGGCAAGGTTGAGTTTGTGGTCAGCAAAGGCAGAAGCTGAATTTGCCTTTGCTGTGGCCCACAGCTACATAATTTCCCATACATTATATTTTCACATAAACCAACACAGATACATTTAAAGGTACACTCACAACTGAAGTCAAAGTAGAACATAAGCACAATAAGGTGGAGCTGGTATGTCCGTGGCATAAACCACAGGGTTTTTGTGGCCCTAGGGGCTGGCTGGGCTTGGCTTAACAGGCAGCCATGGGGAAACCACATCTCTGCTATACCAGGTAAGTCACCTCCCCAACTGCATGCCCTGGCCCCTTCTGAGGGATCTTACAGGTTTGTGGGTATCCATGATGCTGGTCAGGACAAGAACAGGGAACAGAGAGAAAAGGTCCAGGGAGGCAGAATCTGGACCCAAATCAAAGGGAGCTGCAATGTTCAGTTGTCTGGGGTGATCTTGATTACTTTGATTCTGGAGTGTGGACATCAAGTGAGGGCTTGGGAGGAACACAGTCCTAGCACTAGATACTGGTTTCTGTTCACTCACTTAAAGTTGTATGCATTTAGGTGAGTCGTTTAGGTTCTCCAAAAATCATTTCCCCCGTTTTCTCCCTCCATCAGATAGGGATAAGAATAGGACCCAACTCGAATGTAAACTGGTGCAGTCACTATGGAAAATGATTTGAAGATTCCTTAAAAAACTAAAAATAGAGCTACCATATGGTCTAGCAATCCCACTACTGAGCATATATCTGAAAAAACAAAAATTTTTAGTTCAAAAATGCACTAGTTCAAAATGCACTCCAGTATATACATATACTATATATATATACTATATATATATAGTATATATATATATACACATACACACACACACATATAATAACCAAGGCAAGGAAGCAACCTAAGTCTCCTCAACAGATGAATGGATAAAGAAGATGTGGTATACATATACAATGAAATATTACTCAGTCATAATATAGGATGAGCTCTTGCCATTTATGGGCTTCCTTGTGGCTCATCTGGTAAAGAATCGGCCTGCAGTACAGATCTGGCTTTGATCCCTGGGTTGGGAAGATCCCCTGGAGAAGGGAAAGGCTATGCACTCCAGTATTCTGGCCTGGAGAATTTCATGGACTACAGTCCATGGGGTCGCAAAGAGTCAGACATGACTGAGTAACTTTCACTTCACCTCATTGCCATTTACAGCAATATGGATGGACCCAGAGGTTATCATACTGAATGAAGTAGGTCAAACAGAGAAAGACAAATACTATATGATGTCAGTTATATGTGGAATCTAAAAATTAATACAAATCAATTTATTTATAAAATAGAAATAGACTAAATAACATAGTATGGGTAGGGAGAGGGGTAGGGATGAATCAGGAATATTAGATTAACAGATATAAACTACTGTATATAAAATAAACAACAAGGATTTACTATATAGCACAGGGAACTATATTCAATATCTATAATAACCTATAATGGAAAAAAGTCTGAAAAAATATGTACACATATAGCTGACTCTTTGCTGTATACCTGAATTTAATATTACTAATCAACTGTATGTCAATAAATTTTTTTTCAAAATAAAAATAATAGGATTCACCATCATGTTAAGTTGGGGATTAAGTGAGATAAAGCCTGTGAAGCAGTTGGCACAGAGCCTGTATTAGGTAATGGTCAAAAAATCTGCTAAGGCACAAACAAGAACTGGAGGGCAGGGCGCAGGCGCCCCTGGAGCCAGCTGGTGTTGTCTCTGCCCCAACAGCTGCCTGAGTCCTTCTGCAGCCTACTTTTTTTTTTTTTTTTAAGCTAAACTGTTTAAGAAAGGGAAATGTACATATAGAGAAATGTGCAACTCATGTAGAGTACACACGCCCATGAAACTGGTCCTCAGCTCATGAAAGCCTCCATCAAGTGCCTTTTAGGTCAACACCTAGTCCCCTTTCTCTACAAAACACCTTTCTGACTTTTAACAGCAGAGATTAGCAGTGTTTGCACTTGAATTTTATGCAAAGGGAATCAAACAACATATGCCCTTTGGTGTTTGGCTTCTTTCAGTCAGCATCGTGCTTGTGCGAGCTCTCCAACTTGTTGTACAGAGTTGTGATGTATTTATCCTCACTGCACGCACGGTTCTATGACCAAACCATTATTTATTTATCCATGCTCTGGTTGAGGGGTTTTTCAGTGTCCAGTACTTGCTTGCTATGAATAGTCCTCCTTGATCAGTCTTACATTTGACTTTTAATACATGTATGTACACGTGTCTTTTGGATATATGTTGCTGCTGCTGCTGCTAAGACGTTTCAGTCTTGTCTGTGTGACCTCATAGACGGCAGCCCACCAGGCTCCCCAGTCCCTGGAATTCTCCAGGCAAGAACACTGGATTGGTTGCCATTTCCTTCTCCAATGCATGAAAGTGAAGAGTGAAAATGAAGTCACTCAGTCGTGTCCGACTCTTCGTGTCCCCATGGATTGTAGCCTACAAGGCTCATCCATCCATGGGATTTTCCAGGCTAGAGTACTGGAGTGGGTTGCCATTTCATTCTCTGATGGATATATGTTAGGCTGAATCAAATCAAACTGCTAATTCTGTACATCAAAAACAGCTAGATGTTGGCAATTTCATATGGTTCAATGGAGTACTTACGAGTAGGGAAGTTGGCTCATGTGACAACTTCAACAGATACTGCCAATGTTTCTGCAAAGTGGTTGTACCAACCTATACTCCCACAGTAATATGCAGGTTTCCAATTTCTATTGCCCTTTAAACAAAGGCTATCTAGGTCCCTCTTTTGAGTCATAGCTACAAACATCTCTGTTATTATGGGCCCTTTTGTGTGATGAATTCACAGTATTCTCTATGTTTACTTTCCTTGGGAAGGTCTTTTGACAGTTCTAACCCTGCATGAGCTGATTTTAGTATGTGAAGAATGTGTCTCCACATAGTGCTGGTGTGATGGTGGCAGAAGGAATCAGACTGAGAAGACAAGCAACAAAGATCATCACCCTTCAATGATAATCTTAGAGAACCTGAATTTGATTGATATTAAAGAGATTGGCATCTTCCTACACCAGTGATTTTCAGTTTTTGCCTAAACAGGAAATGGGAAATAAGAGTGCTGAAGATAAAGCTCTTTTCTCTTGCTCACAACCAAAGAAGTGCAATATCTCCAGGGTTGATGATGTTGGGGCTGATGTTCATCCACCAAATGGAAGCAGAGTGGGAGGCCCTCTGCTCCTTGGGCCTCATGCCCTTGGGCCTGGCAATGCCAATTTGTCTATTGACTACAGTAGGATCAGAGCCCAGGGCCCATTAGGAAGGGACTCACAAAAATATTTTCTTCTAAAATCAGGAAAAAAAAAAAAGCTTTAGGTTGAAAAAATGTTTTATTTAATAATATTAATATATTCCTCTTTATATTAATGTAGTCATAAAACATAATTTTAAGTTTTTAAATTTTTTATTGCTTTATGGAAGACTTTCCCCATGGAAGCGAAAGTGCCTACCAGGACTCATGAAAGTCATAACGCAGCCCTGGGGCCTTGTTCAGAGAACCAGCTAAACTCTGCAAGGTGAATTATCTGGATTCATGATCCTCTCTGTTCTTAGCTCCCCTTGGGAATGGCTTTGGTAGACATGAACGTCTTGTCTCAGTCATGCCCCAAGGGCAAGGAAAAGAGAATTGTGTCCACGCGTGAGCCAGACACTGAGAACAGCACACAGGGAAAGTCTTCATTTCACTTACTGGCAAAGAGTAGGCGAGGATCTAGAGGCCCCTTAGCTCTGCCTTCATAATTGGGGTGAAATCTGAATCCCCAGGGAGCCCTGACATGCTCCCTTAAGGGGAAGGGGAGAGAGGCTCTGGGAAGGACAGGACTGTGTATTTTCTGAATCCCAGTATGGGCATCTGGCCCCTAGAGTTGCCTCCACCTCAGGCCTGCTTTAGTTCCTGTTTGTTTCCTCTTTGTTCTTCCTCCCTACAACATACACATACCCAGAGACTAATTTAGGGGCTGGAATTTGAGACATCCAGATCTTATTTCTTCCAAACATGTCTCCGTTGGGCTGGCCTTCAAGGAAATATCGAATGATGAATAGCTGTTTGCTGGCTGGAGGAATTTGGAAAGGACAAGCTATTTAAAGCTCTGAGAAGAACAACCAGGTTGGGAATACATCTTATATAGAATTGGGGGGATGAAAGAGTCATTTTGCAAAATACAAATTATTCAAAACATGTCCAGCATGGACCGGATCTATTTTATTTCTATATTTCTATTTGAATTAAAGTAGAGAGGAAGATGGACAGGGAAGCAATTCAGGAGAGTGAAAAAAGAGAGCAGAGGGATAAATGCAGAGTCAAGAAGCCAGGATTCTCTATGCAGCTTTGCCACACACTGATTCATGAAAACTTATCCAGCCTTTCAGAATCTCAGTTCTTATATCTGCATAAACAGGTGATGAGACAATCCTGAAGGTCTTCTCTAGCTTTGAAGTTTTAGCACATAGTAGGTGTTCCATCAGTAATTATGAGGGAGTGAGAAAGTGAGTGTCAGCAACAGGACCGATGTCATAAAGGTGTGAAATCTGGTGATGGAAGTGGTAAGTGCTATCAACAATAGTGGCAATGCTGGGAAGCTGAGCCCATCTGTAGTTAGCATTTGTACTGCCATAAAAATAGCATAACAAGATTATATTGAAATATCCCACTATTTAACTTAATAATTTAAATGTTTGCCTAATGAGGTGGACTTGATTGGATTAGGGCATTCACAATTAATTTTGATAGATCATTTTACACATTGGAGGTGCATTCTTCTGAACCAGGAGGTGGAACGGAAGTGCAAAATGTTTACGTTCAAACGAGCATGTGATTTTGCAGAAAACATTAATCCCAGATCATGCACACTAAGTCAATTTCAGAAATGGCTTCTAGATATATTATTAGAAATTGCTCTTCAAATATAAAAAGCTTGTAATAGAGTTCTGTCCATTTTTCCTTTGGCTGATGGAAGTTGTTTTATAAATATGCCTGTGATATGATGTTTTCTTCATCCAAGCCTTTTGGTACTAATTGCAACTTTTTAAACAGTGTAAGTAGTAGCTGTCATGAGCACTTTGAATCCTATTACAAATACCTATTTCGGAACAATTTCACATTTAGGGGCACATTCTTTCTTCAGATATTTTAAACTATGTTTTTCCCATATTTTATTTTTTTGGAAAAGCACTTGAATTGGAAACTGTGAGTCCTCTCCCCAACTTTTTTTGTTGTTAAGGGAATGACTTTAGTATGTAATAGCAAAGTGGCACCACTCCATATCTCTACCCCCTCAAAAATCAAAGAGCCAAGAATGGTCACATCTGCCCTTGGAGTCAGGAATAAGCAAAGGCAAATGGCTCCTGGAAAGGCAGATTGAAATCAGGCCATTCATTCTGTCCCAGAGTTCCAGGAAAACATGTTCCTCAGCATCAGCGCTGTCAGATCAGAATTCCATCTCTGTTTTCTCTCAGAAAGCAATCTGATGTAAGGTGTCCATGGGCAGAAGGCTTCTGGGAGAGTTCTCTGTGTCTGTGTCTTCCTCTGAAAACATGGAGATAAATTGTCCAAACCAGAGGTCTGGGCTGTGAAAACATTTGATGGGAGAGAATGTGGTAGAAGTGGCAGAAACACTGCTTTGGGACCAGCTGACCAGGATCAAACCCCGGCTCTGCTCTTATTAGCTGCTCACCTCAGGAAAGCCACCGACCTTTTCTGAGACTCGAGTTGGTAAGTGGGGACAATCACACATAATTGAGAGTCTTGTTAGAGTTAAAAGTCACATCCCTGGTGCACACTAGCAGCTCAACTAATTTAGTTTCCTTCTCCTAGTTTCCTTCTGGTCTTCTTCTCTGGGAGAAAAGCAGTCCCAAATGCAAGGTCATACTGTCGTTTCGGTTTCCTGGTGTGGTCCCCAGAAGGCTGTGGCACGTTACACCTGGGGCTCTGGTCTTTCAGGTCACGGTGAACACGTAAGATTCACTCTGCAGGTTCCGGGGCACCTTTGTTGGTAGAAGAACCCGAATCTGCCTTCTTCCTCTGAGGTCCAAGCTCTCTCACAAGATTTGATTAAACTCATCCTTTGCAAGGTTTCAGTAACCTTCATATTGAACTCCAAATGCCTATACATAGCATTCAAGGACCTTGAAAACCTTCCCTCTTCTTGGCCTTCTAGCCTTCTTTCTCTCACTCACTATGCCATGCTTTAATTCACTCACAAAACCCTCCTCTCTGCAACTGTCTCCAGCTGAATGCCCTCCACCCCACTTCCTGGAATGCCCTTTCCTCTGTTCTTCAATTGAAAAAGCTCTTCTGTTTCCAGGTCTAGCTAAAATGCCACCACTCTCTTTTGTCTTCTAGAATATAGCCAGCATAGTTTAACCAGGTCCTCTTTGGGTTCGTAACTTGTCCTTAATGTAGATATTATTATGCAGATACTAAGGTGTGACAGGATCCCTCAGGAAACTGTTACAACTTTTCAGCTCTGTGTCCCCAGTATCCTCAGAAACCAGGCTGAATATAAAACCCTTACAATCTTCCTGCCAATCTGTTGAAGCAGCCACTGTTATTGATTCATTATGCACGTGAAAAAAACAGGTTTCAGAGATACTAGGTAACTTGTCCAGAGTCACACAGCTAGTGGGCCACAGAACAAAGTGTTGAACTAGAGGCTTTCACTTCCAAGTTCGTGTTCTTTCCATGACTCTATAAAGCACTCCAGGATTTCCTTTAATTGTGCAAACAACTCTATGAGGTGGGGGCTGGGGGGAAGGTATCACTATGGCTTCTTCACAGATGGGGAAACTGAGACTTCAACAGGAGCAGTCACTTCCTCAGCCTACATGACTAGATACTGAAGGAGCCTCTGAGGCTGAATGTGGGCCACAGAGCCCCAGGCTGCCTGCATTTCCCTCCGAGATTCATCACCTGCTGTTGGGAGCCGACCAGAGCAAGGGAGGTGGGACCTGAGCTGTTACAACACCTGACAAACTCCTGTGCCTCTCAGGGCCCTTCTGACTCCCTTACCCTGGAGGTGATGAGAAAATGACAAGGGGCATCTCTGCTCCCAAGGGATTCCAGTCACGCAAACTCTGCCAATTAAGGCTGGAACGATGTCATCTCCTGAAATAGCATTTTAATGAGTGATGGCTCTGGGATAAATTGTCATCTTGTGATCCCTCGTTAGAGAGCTTAATTAGATCCATCATAAAGCATATTGATCGATGGCACTGAGCAGGTCTGCAGGACACTCACCATCCCCTAGAACATTCCTGCCCAATGCTGGGTGGAGCCAGGGCAGGACTGGGCCTGTGGCCCCGAGAGCTGTGGGGCACAGGGCCTTTCCAAGCACCTGGGTACCACTTCCCTGGTCCTCTCCTTCCTCCTTTCTTCCCTTTCACAAATATTTATTTAGCACCAACTGTATACCAAACGGGGCTTTGCAGGTGGCACTAGTGGTAAAGAACTCCAATGCAGGAGACATAAGAGACAGGGCTCAATCCCTGGGCCGGGAAGATCCCATGGAGGAGAGCAGGGCAACCCACTCAAGTATTCTTGCCTGGAGAATCGCATTGACAGAGGAGCCTGGCAGGCAACAGTCCACAGGGTTGCAAAGAGTCAGACACGACTGAAGTGACTTAGCACATATGCACGTACACCTGGCACTGTGCTCCCCTCTCCTGCTTGAAGTTATTTTGTCTTCACAAAAAGCTGTCCAGTCTCCTTATTTTTCAGATGGTAAACCCAAGGCTTGCAACCTGGAATTGCTACTAGGTTCAGCTCCAGCCAACTGAGTTATCTTCCAGGCAGTTTCTGGAAGAGTGGCTGACATAAGGACAAAAGGAGAATTGAAGGGGAAAATGAACTTTAACTCTTGACACATGCCTGGCTCTCTGCTGTGCATCATACATATATATTTATCTATAGACATATATCTATACATGTATATCTATATCTACATCCCTAGTCTCCTTTAGCCTTCATGTCAATCCCATGAGGTGAGAATTTTAATCATTTTCTAGTTGAGGAGACTTTGTTGTTGTTCAGTTGCTCAGTTGTGTCCGACTCTTTGTGACCCAATGGACTGCAGCACCCCAGGCTTCCCTGTCCTTCACCATTTCCCAGATCTTGCTCAAACTCATGTCCATTGAGTCAGTGATGCCATCCAACCATCTCGTCCTCTGTAGTCCCCTTCTCTTCCTGCCTTCAATCTTTCCCAGCAATGTTACTTGTTCAGATCATTCCTTCAGTAACTAACAGAGATGGAACTAGAACATGGCTTTCAGGAACCCTCCCCTGTCTGGAAAATCCAGACAGGGGAGGGTTCACACCCAAGTCCTGTCATATATTAACTATATAATTTGGGACAAATTACCTAGACCTTCTGAATACCAGTCTCCTTATCTATCATATTGGGAGTAAAAAACTGAACAATGGAGTTATTGTGAGGATTAAAAGAAATAATGCCTATAAATTATGTAGGTAGTATCTGACTCATGAGAAGTGTTCAGTAATCAATGTTCAATAAATACTCCAACTGTGTCCTCTTGGAAAGAAGCTACCTATTTCCTTATCTGTAAAACAGGTGTAGTAATCCCTTCCCTGAAACGATTCATAGGGAAGCACTTTATACAAGGTAAAGTACTCAAACTGCACTTATCAATCACCCTCTGTATACCTGGGTGTTGGCAAAAAGCTTGACGTACCATCTATGGGTTTCCAGAGATAAAAGAAAATGCTCTCAAGCAAATCTTATTTAAATTCTTTTAAAAATTATTATAAGATAATTCATTAGCTGACAATGGTGGGGGTGTGTGGCAGAGTAGCTCAAGAAAAAAAGGTAGGAGAGGGTTTAATAAGATCAGAGTATTAAGACTTCAGGGACTTCCCTGGTAGCTCAGACAGTCAAAGAAACTGCCTGCAATGAAGGAAACCCAGGTTCGATCCCTGGGTAAGGAAAATTTCCTGGAGAAGGTAATGGCAACCTACTTCAGCATTCTTGTCTGGAGAATACCATGGACAACGGAGCTTGGCAAGTTATAGTCCATAGGGTCACAAAGAGTTGGACATAACTGAGCGACAAACACACATTGAGACTTCAGAGGGGGCAGGGGGCCTAGGAAATCTTAGCCATGGAGCGAGAGTGCATTGGTGCAGTGGCCTGGGCTCAGCAGGGTGTGTGTGCCTTTGTCCTATGTCACTGTGTCTGCAGCGTGTGTGTGTGTGTGTTGGGCCTGTGTTCTTTGCTTAGTTGCTCTGTCATGTCCAACTCTTCTCAAGCCCACGGACTGTAGCCCGCCAAACTTCTTTGTCCATGGGTGCCTGGTGCACATCAGATCATAGAGTTTTTCAACAGGAAGGACACTGGAGACCCAATCATGGATTGGGTAAGTGTGTGTGTGTGAGAGAGAGAGAGAGAGCACACACACACACACATGTATGTGTGTGTTCAGGTATGTACATTTCTGCCTGAGTACTAAGGCCAGCTTCCATGAGAGGGTGACTTTCTTTCCCTTTGCACACTTGGAGATTTTTCCTTTTTTATTACAGCAAATGTAGCTTGAAAGCTGGGTACAACATAGCTTTCTCTCAAACACAGATCACATCACAATGTTTCTTTCAGAGAAAAACGCTGCAAAATAACCCTCAGATGGTGAGTCTGCCTCTTTTTTTTTTCCTTTCTCTGTCTTGCTCTTTCTCTGTGTCTTTCTCTCCATCTGTCTGTGTGTCTCTATCTCTGCTTTGGCATCCCTATTTATAGCTTAAAATGCTTTCATACTTTCACAGCATATAAAATGTCCCTGTGCTACATAAAATAATACACGTTTGGGTTTGTAATTAGATCAGTGTTTCATCCCAAGTTTCCCAGACACAGTAACACAGGACGTTGTTTTTCAGCCCCTACCCGCAAATATTGCCAGGCCTGAGTATACTGCCCAAACCCTTCTCATGGCTTTGTTTTCCCAACTCCTCTTGACAATTCTCCCAGCTACTCCCTATTCCTTTTTTTTCCCTCTCTCTCTCTCTCTCTCTCTCTCTTTTTTTTTTTTTTTTGCCCAATCACTCTGCTTGTGGGATCTCAGTTCCCTGGCCAGGGATTGAACCCAGAGCATGGCAGTGAAAACCTGGAATGTTAACCAGCAGAACACCAGGAAACTCCCTCTCTGCTTGCTTCCTTTCTGATCCTCTTTTGCTGCCTGCGAGGTGGGCTCAGCGTTCCTCCGCAGCAGTAGCTCAGAGCAGCCCAGACCTCCTCTCTCCGAAGAGCCTGGAGCAATCGCTCTGTCAGTGAGCCGTCAGAATCTCTGAATGCAGTGACAAAATTCATTTCCCCAACTGGCCCAATACAAACACTACCCTAAGGATGGGTGGGGTGGGATGCGGGGGAGGCGGTAGATCTCTTTTCCCTATAATGAAATACAATTATTAAGGAAAAAAAAAAAACAGAAGGAGAAATTGAGATTCATTTCTAACCAACTTGGACATGTGTTAGAGAATATTGTTGAGAACAATTAGAGATGTATGAGTGAGGGGTTTATTTCTCACTTGCTTGTCAGGTCAGAGGACAATCTGTTTATTTTCCTGCTACAATTTTATTCAATAAACTGAAAGGATGGGAGCCGGGAAAGAGGGTATGAACAGGATGTGTGCTATCAATTTGTCAAATAAATAATCGCGCTTGGAAACAACAGATTTTATTAATTAGACAGGATTGTGTATTATTACCATTAAAGTGTTATATTGCATTAATTTTTATATTTTACTCGGATACTAATTACTGTAAAAGATTTCGGGAATGAAGCAAAATAAAATCATGCGGCATTATACATAATGTAAAGATAGCGTGAATTAATTTGTCCGCTGCTCCCCTCCCGCCCACCGTCGGCAGAGGAAGAACAGGCGGGAGCGGCCTCGCCTCCGGGAGAACTCTCTCACCAGCACCCCTGCTCCCGCCCGGTCTAGGGAGGCCGCTGGGAAGACCTGGGGGTTCGAGACCCGCTCAGCCACGCACAGGCTGCAAATCCCTTCTCCGAAGCCTCTGTTTTCTCTTTTGTAAATATAAACAGCCCTGCTCCGCCAGCCTCGCCGGGTGGTTGTAAAGATCTAACGAATTCTCAAGAGCCAAAGTGCTTTAAAATGTCAGAGGTTGTGAGAGGGGCTGAGACCCAGGATTACTTATTAGAGGAGGCGGACAGAGGAGGGGCCAGCTCTGTCAGGGTCCTCGCTCGGGAGATGGCGGGGCGGATGCCGGACAGGGGGCGGGTGTGCAGTTAGGGGACGGGGAGCGAACTGGGGCACTCGGAAGGCCACCCAGAGGCCACCGCAGCGACTCCCCTCGCTGGGCACGACCTCAGAGTGGAGTCAGAACCGGCCTGGACCACACTGCGGCTGAGCCATGGGTTTTAAACGCTTCCAGAGACCACCCCGCGTTATACCCAGACGTTCTGGCAAGGGGAACCTGTACCGGGTATGGGTACAGTAGAAGAAAGCACCGACTCATCGGACGGGACTGGGTTTTAATCCTCACAGCCCACGACGCCTCTGTGGCTACAGCAATCCCTTAACCTCTCTGAACAGCAGTTTCTTCAGTTGAAAAAAAAAAGTTATTGGCGGAGGAAATAAATTCCCACGCCGGGCACACATTCTGGCTGGGGAGGCAGTGGGCAGGGCTTCACCAGGGTGCAGGGTCCCCAAGGGCCCCCCGTGAGAGCACAGTCGCATGGGCACCGGGAGCCCCAGGGAGCCCGCCATGCCCGGCTCCAGGCGCTGCCTCTCAGGTCCTCCCTGACCTCGGCCGAGGCTGGAGCCGCGCGGGTCCCGGGACTGCCCGCTCGCCCCACCCCGGGGGCGTTTCTAGCCGGCGCGGCCGAAGCCCAGCCACGTTTTTCTCCCGGCTGGGTCTCCAGAGCCCCGGCCCGGAGAGGACCGAGATTTCTCACGACCCACTGCCACCTACTGTCCGCATCTGGGAACTGCAGGGCCGGGCGCTGCAGGATTTTGAAGCCGCCCTGGGGAGGGGCTGACCCCCAGGCCGGCTCACGACTGGGGCCGGCACAGGAACAGCGTTCAGGTCCCTCTGCCTGGAGCCTCCCTTTCACGCTCTGTTCTTTTTGAGTGTCGTTTCGCAGTTGTGTGGGAGTAACTTAGCCAGGCCACCTGAAGCCCTGGTTCTCCGGCTTGCACTGTTATAGGGGTGACTGAGGCCCCCTCCCCCCAAAAAAAACAGGAGTACTAGGAAAAGCCACTCCCTCAACATCTGTCCACAGCTCCATTCAAAGATCTGAAAATCCTGCCTCTGGGTTTGAAGGGCTATTTCTGGTCACTCAGCTGAAGCAGTCGCAGGTCTTCCAGAGACTAGTTGTTGTCCCTGTTTCTAGCTTTCAAAGGGCTAGAATTTCACCTGTCCTGGAAGTCTGACCGATTCTGAATCAAGCTTGCCCTCTGCCTTCTTTCTCCGTACCGTCAGGATCTCTCAAGTCACCCTCCCTGAGAACATGCTTCCTCACCCCTAGTGTGGTCTTACTGGCTGTGTCTTCTTAGACAAGTCATTGTACTTTTGTGATTTTTTTTTTTTTAATCTGTAGAAGTAGAAATGATAATGATATGCAGGAAGCCCATCAAAGAAGGCTGCTGATGAAAGCAGCCTGCCACCTGGGGACACGTGCACATATTTTTGTTGGCATTCAAAAGACTGCTCATTGCTATGGTCTGAATGTGTGTGTCCCCCAAATTCACATGTTGAAATCATTGCTATGATCTAAATTGTGTGTCC
Source organism: Capra hircus (assembly GCF_001704415.2). Lineage (NCBI taxonomy): Eukaryota > Metazoa > Chordata > Mammalia > Artiodactyla > Bovidae > Capra > Capra hircus. The sequence continues at coordinate 45,458,332 of NC_030822.1, read as the reverse complement.
CTCAAATTCACATATTGAAATCATTGCTATGGTCTGAATGTCTGTGTCCCCCAAGTTCACATGTTGAAATCCTAACCCACAAAGGGATGGTATTAAGAGGTGGGACCTTTGGGAGCTGAGGTCATGAGGACAGAGCCTTATGAATGGGATTAGTACCCTTATAACAGAGGCCTGAGAAAGCTCCCTTGCAGCGTTCCCCATGGGAGGTTACGGTGAGAAGACATGGTTTCCCCATGTCATCAATAAGGAGTTGGCTCCTGAATCTGCCAGCACTAGGCTCTTGGACTTCCTACCCTCCAGAAATGTGAGAACTAAATATTCATTGTTTATAAGCTACTTCAATTTATGGCATTTTGTTAAAGCAGCCTGAATAGACTAAGATACTCACTGAGCCAAGATAATACAAACCTGTAGGGAGAAGAGGCCTGTAATCTTTTGAATAGCTATTGGTGGGTGGTGGGAGGGAGGGTGGTGAGGGAAAACGGGGAAGGTAGGTTATCTAGTCCTCTAGTGTGTCCCCACCAGCCCAATACTGTTTTTCTCTCTTACAGAAAATTCTTCTTTTCCTTTGCCTCATAGCACATGTCACCATTTGCAATAATGTGTTTAAATTCTGTGTGTATTTGTTCAGTGTCTGACTCTGCAGACAGCAAGCTCTATGAAAATCAGGATGATATTCATTCTTTAAACCACTGTACCCCAGTGTCTAGCGCTGGGACTGGCACATGGGATACATTTACTAAATATTTATTGAATGAATGAATGACTATAACCATTTGTTTATTCCAGAGACAATTAAATATCACCTGGGCCCTTTCCAGTTCTTCCCAAACATTCCATTCCCTTAGTGTTATCCACAGAGAGCTCATCTCCTAAGCCTTTCTTCCTCTTTGGGTGCTCTCTGTCATCCTCTTCCTAACAACCAGCCTCCCACACAATTTCTTTCGTTTTAAACAGACATCTGCACAAAATAAGCAGAGGAGGGTTGATGGCTATGTTTGACTTGTTTTGGGTTTTGCCTTTTGATTTTATAAACTACCTAAGTAGATCTGAATATTATTCCCATCCTCCAGAAGGGGAACCATGTAGCTGAAGAGGTGAATTGACTCGTCATATGTCACAGCTAGAGAGTGGCAGGCACTCAGCTAAGTCCCTGCTCTCCGGCTCTAAGTCACATAACCTTTCCCTGTTCCAGCTGCTCTGTCCACTGACCCATGAGCAGTGCAGGCCTCTCTTCGTGCCCTGGGGCTGATGGTTCATGACAAATCATGTGAGGATGTTTCTCCAGAAAATAACTGTGGAGAAAGATGATATGACTCTCAGGAACACTGTCGTGCCTACCTTTGGCCTCTACTTCCCTTCCAGTGGCCATCAGGGCAATTGAAGGATATGTCAACAAAAACACTTCGTGGGCCCCAGCAAGGTCTCTGGAGCCAAACCTGCTTGGTTTATGTGTTGGCCTTGCCACCTTCAAGCTATCTGTCTTTGAGCAATTTATTTAAGGTCTCTGTGCCACAAAGTGCCTCAGTTGTAAAATGGGGATAATGAAAGTGACCCCTCATAGGGTTTCTGTTTAGTTTAAATAAATACATGTACCATGCTTAGAAGAGTGTACTCAGTTAATATTTTCTCTTTATTTCCTTCCTCTCTGTCCCTTTCCTTTCCCCACTTGCTTTCTTTCTACTTCTGCTCTTCCTTTTTTTAAATGTTCCTTTCTTTTTCTTTTTTCTTTCTTGCTCCTCAACTTTTATTTATCCCTAAATTCCTGGCTCTTCTCTGAATCTAACTTACTTCACTACATGCCTGAATAAATATTTGTTAAGCCAATAAATAATGAATTTTAAGAAAGAGAGAGAAGGAGAAAGTTGGTACAGGGAGGTTTCAAAAAAGTGAAGGTAGAGTAATAGAAGACAACTTGTTTTTTTTAATGTTTGTTTGTGTCTTAATGTAAGAACCATATCATGAGAGCCAAGCACCCTTACATGGAACTTTTCGCTCTCATGCTGTGTTACCTTGAGTAAGTCAAGAAGCCTCTCTGGGCCTGCATGACAGCATCTATAAGATTGCAGAACTGAACCTCATCAACACTTCATTACCTAATCTTTTCTGTCTCTAACTCTGTGAGCCTACAGTCCCATCAGGAGTAGGGTGATATTGACTCTCCTTAGCATTTGCATAAGGTGAGGTTGGGGCGGGGAGAAGCCACACATTTCCTGGTGGAACCTGTTCTGCCCATCAGAAATTTCACAGTTGAGAGGTGCTTTGATCTCAGAATTGTGCTCAGTTGTTCTATCTCTAGCTCTGCCCCTTAATAACAATGGGACTTTGAACAAGATGCTCAGCATCTCTAGGTCTCCCTTTCTCACCTGCACAATGGAGTCAGATGTTATTTGATGAAATAACAAATGTAAAATGCTTAGCACAGTGATTGACAGAGTTAAGGGCTCATTAAATTGCTATTGGGGTACGTTGTTAAAGTGTGTATGGTATCAAAACCCTTGACAGAACCCTTAAGGCCAAGCAATAATGAGTTTCCCATTAGCTGGTATTGTGACCTTTTTTCCCACTGAGCATTCATTGAAAACCTACTCTGTGTTAGAACTTGAACCAGGTTCAGGGTATAAAAATGAGTGGACCATGAGCTCTGACTCCAAGTTCAAAAGATTACATGCACTTTTTCAGATCCTAATAGGTTCCTGGTATTTTACTATATTATCCCCCTTAATGTGGGCTTCCCTGGTGGCTCAGAGGGTAAAGCATCTGCACACAATGGAGGAGACCCATGTTCGATGCCTGGGTCGAGAAGATCCCCTGGAGAAGGAAATGGCAACCCACTCCAGTATTCTTGCCTGAAGAACTCCATGGACAGAGGAGCCTGGCAGCTACAGTCCATAGAATTGCAAAGAGTCTGCAAGGCACATCTGAGACTGAGTGACTCACACACACACACACACACACACACACACACACACACACACACACACACGAGTGAAGTAGAGGAAGCTGCAAGGATGGAGCCTGAAGGGAGTGGGGAGTGATGAGGAGTTCATCACTAGACCACACCAGCTTTCACCCCACTTTAAACCACAATCAACCAATATTCATGGAGTTCCCAACGTGGGAACAGTACTGAGACTTTCACCATCTCTCCAGGGTAGGAAAAAATATGTGTGCCTCCCAGGATTGTCTCTCAGCCCTTTCTCCTGTCTTCCTAGCCCTTCTTTTACTTCTTTCTGGAAAGGCTTGGACATCAATAATCTACACTTGAGCATGAATGAATATCAGTGCCCTCTGCCCTCTCCCAAGGGAAATTTTGATTTTGCAGCTTGTTCTCTCATATCTTTGCACCAAAATACAAAGGCCTCACATCAACCCAACACATGTGTGCCTCCGTGGCCTGCCTGCCTCCCTTATTCCCACTCCAGACAGCTTAACTACTATTGTTCTTGTCTAATTCCAGCCAAAAGGTCCTGGACTAGTTGTGCCTGTCCTCATCCTTCCCATGTCCCTAAATCTCCTGATGCTGCTCCCTCTGGAAGAATACACTTCCTTCCTTATACCTAAACACTTCCTCTACGTTAGGGCCTCATCAGAGATCATCTCCTCCAGGAAGACCTCCTTGATCTCACAGCTGGAAATGATTTTTCACTCAGAGAAACTGCGAAGGCAGTACTTCACAAACTTTATTTTGAATGTGATATTTTTCATGTGAGTCAGCCCAGAGATCCAGTGAAAATGGAGACTCAGATCCAGTGGGTCTGACAGGAGGGCTGAGACTCTGCATTTTGAACATGCTCATTCATGATGCTAATAATTCTGGTCTGTGAATTGCACTTTGAGTAACAAGTGATCCCCGATTCTCTTGGTATATGGGAATCACATGACCAGCTTATTAAAACTCCAGATCTTGGGGCCAGACGTTGGTCCAGGTTTTGTGGGGCTTGAGGTCATTCCATGTAGAGGACACTCTTTTAAAAATATAAAATGAATAATAAGAAATTGCTGGAGCTCCTCTCAGGACCCTGGAAGGGACTGTGCCTAGAAGGTAAAGATCCCAAAGTTTAGGCTTCAGTAAGGCAATGGCAACTCACTCCAGTACTCTTGCCTGGAAAATCCCATGGACAAAGGAGCCTGGTAGGCTGCAGTCCACGGAGTCACTAAGAGTCAGACACGACTAAGCGACTTCACTTTCACTTTTCACTTTCATGCATTGAAGAAGGAAATGGCAACCCACTCCAGTGTTCTTGCCTGGAGAATCCCAAGGACGGGGGAGCCTGGTGGGCTGCCGTCTATGGGGTCGCACAGAGTAGGACTCGGCTGAAGCAACTTAGCTGCAGCAGCAGCAGCAGCTTTGAGATAAATCCATCTTTTCCTGGGCCCCACCTATGATCAGAATCTCAGAAGGGTAGAAATGTTTATGGATTTTGTTTTGTTTCAGAATTTCTCCAGATGAGTCTTAATAGCTAATCCCTGGGCTCAACTCCACCTTTGGGAACTGCTGTCCAGAATCTCTTGTTTTCTTCCTGCCTATCTGCTTAACTCCTCAATCCTGTTCATATCACCAAAGGCCACTAAGTCCAGCATTGGTCTAGACCCTGCAGACACAAGGATCAGAGAAGAATACTCTTACCTTGAGGAGCTCGTGGTCTACTGGAAAGCTGGCCACAAAATGAATTTCACATCAACTATCTGTCCAAGTTCTGTAGGGAACAGAAGAGGGAACAAACTTCAGCCAGGACAAGAGGACAAGGTCTTGCAGAGGGGCTGACATTAGCTAGGTCTTGCCACATTACTGGGGCTTTTCCAAGTAGCAGGAAGCCCTGAAAGAATACAGTCTCTTTAGAAACTAACCAATCACATTCATGTGTGGCAGAAGAGGGGGGCACATAATGGGGACAAGGTTCAGGGCTATGAGAGGTGGGTCTGGAGAGCAACCAGGACCCCAGGAGACTGGGTTCAATGGGAGTGGAAGAGTGGGCAGGAGAAAGTTTTTGAGCAGTGAAGTACGTACCTCGATCAGGTCTGTGTTTTGCCACATGCATGCATGGCTTTCAACTTCCAACTATAATTTAGTTTGTCCTATGACTTATCCAACTATTAGATCCAGAGATCTTTCTTTTTTATCTTTAATTCTTTAACTACTATTTCTTTTACTATAGTCACTGTATGTCAGGTAGTGTGCTAAGCATTCTAATCTCAGTCGATCCTCCTACCAACTCTGGAAGGCATAGAAAATGATGTCGATTTTGCAGGGAAATAAACGGAGGATCATAAAATTTAAGAGACTTGTGCAAGGTAACAGAAATTTTTAAAAAGCCTAGTGACCCAGGGACTACCACATTACCAGATACTCAGCAGGATTAAAAGCATTTGATAAATTAATACATGAATGCTGAGATAAAAGACCCCTGATTATTAAAAGCCAATTTTGGAACGAATGTTTCAAGTAATTTGAGGGATGTGGGACCTTCCTGCTTCCCTGCAAGTCCCAGGTCCCTTCCTCCTGGGCGTTCAAGCACTTTTCCAGCAGCTGGGCTCCTTCCTCCTGTCCTCTGCTTCAGTTAGAGAAAAGGCACAGTGGTGGGACAGGCCATGGAACCTGTGAAGATAGCTGATTTGGTGATTCTATTTTATTTGGGTTGTGGGGAGGTGGGTTTTATTAGGTTTCAAATCCATTCCGTTCCATTAGATCCAATTCATCTGTTTCAATTAAGACAAACGAACTAAATTTTTAAAATATTTAGTGAGTGCCTAATATTGCCACTGGGTGGCAAGAGATAGAGTGATTAAGAACCCCGGAATGCTACAGGCGTCTCGAAACAGGATCTGAACCTGATAGAGACCCTTGATTTTAGTTCTCATCCTGGGATCCATTCTAATTTACAGCAAAATGTAGCCTCTCCTTCATGATTTTAACTTCGAGCCATTTCCTTCAGCAGGTTCAGCCTCATTTCCCCATTCTTATTGTCAAAAGATGATGGTGGCTGTGACATTTCATACAGTATATCCCAATACTTTCTGTATTTGAGGGGATCCTTATAACTGTACAAGGAGAAACGCAGAGTAAGAGTGTGAAGATCCCTCTCTGACAACAGAAGCTCAGAAGCTCAAAACCTTGCTTGTACCACACAGCTTGGGCTTCCCTGATAGCTCGGTTGGTAAAGAATTCGCCCGCAATGCAGGATACCCTGGTTTGATTCCTGGGCTGGGAAGATCCGCTAGAGAAGGGATAGCCTACACCCCTCCAGTACTCTTGGGTTCCCCCTGTGGCTCAGCTGGTAAAGAATCTGCCTGTAATGCAGGAGACCTGGGTTCAGTCCCTGGGTTGGGAAGATCCTCTGGAGAAGGGAAAGCCTACACACTCCAGTATTCTGGCTTGGAGAACTCCAGGGACTGTAGAGTCCATGGGATCGCAAAGAGTCAGACACAACTTTCACTTTCACCACACAGCTAGAAATTTGGGGTACAGGGTCCAGAACCCAACACCTAATACTCAGCGAGGTACAATTTCAAAGTAACACTATCGATGAGTCACCTGGCAGGTCATTGACATCCCCTTGAAGATATATTCAGTGGCATTTTGTTCTCTCTTTTGCTCATACTGGCTAGTTTTCACTTCCCAAATAGACTGCAGACGACATATAGGAAGGACACAACTTTTATTCTTTCATTTCTCACACCTTAATGAACATTATATGCCAAACACTGGAAGAGTTACTATTATGGGAGAGACAAAGGATATAATTATGAATAAAACAGGCACATTTCTGCCGTCTGTGGATGTATGGTCTAATGGAATAATAATATTTTATGACTTTTTGAATTTTTACTATGCCCTAAGTTTTATGAGTATATTGAGATGCTGAGAGTAATGAAGAACTTGCCTGAGGTGGGAGAACTGGGATTCCCATAGATTCCCCAAAGAGGCTGACCCAGGGCTGAACTGACATGGTATGATATAACAGATAACAACATGGCTCTAGAAGGCAGACAGTTTCCATCTCAGTTCAGCCAAATATTGAAACTTGTGTCATCTTAGGTGGATGATTTACCTTTGTTCCTCAGTGTCTATATCTACAACCAGCTCCCGGTTTTGTTCCTTGGATCAGTTTATAAAACATATGTAAGATCCTTGAAGAAATACCTGATCCAGCCCAATAACTCAACACTCGGTAGCCGAAGGGCTGGAAAGCCTGGAGTGTCGCAGTCCATGGGACCGCAAAGAATCAGGCACGACTTAGTGTCTGCACGACCACAGCAACACTGGTAATGTGAATAGGGGCAGACACAGCCTGAGTGTGCATGCATTCGAGCGCTTGACGTTTAGGTAGCATCCCCTGCTCCCCCCAAGTTCCTAAGAGTAAATCCTTCAAGTTCCCACACCCCAGCTTTGCACACAGCCCGTAACAGAAACCACCCACAACAGGCTGCATCTCTGTGACCACTGGATGCCAAGTGCCCCTCACTGGAGACAATGACAAGCCCAGCTCAGCACATGAACACCTCTAACAGGCTTCTGAACCCTGCCAAGCCCTCGTGCCCACTTGAGCACCCGGGGGAGGGGGTGACTGTGGCATAAACACAAGTTTGCTTTCATTTGGCTTAGCTGACTGTGTGTTTTGTTAAACAAATTTAGGCTTGGAAAAGATTATTTTTGGTACACTGCTGCATAATTAGATGAATTTTCATGAGTTTATTCTTGAAATAAACTTTGAAATTGTCCATGTTTTACTGTTTTTTAATCATCTGCAGATACTGTTTTTTGAGACTTAGCATGAAAAAAAAAACCTTGTTACATATCAGTTTAATTTAGATTCAAATAAAATAATTTTTTGAATTTGCAGCAACAACAAGTCTGAGAAAGTGGTTGTAACTGGTGCTGAGTTGTTTGAGGATCAAGATAATTACAGTATAAAGGATAAGAGAGAATATAATATCCTGGCATCCAGTGCCTATTCAGCTAATCCCCAGCCCTTGACAGATGTTCAAACACAGTATTTTTAAAAGCTGACTTTTAAAAAAACAGGGCGAGTCACTTATTAGATATAAACAACATGATAAGAAATTCAAAGTCTGACATCCATGAGGAAGCGTCCGTGCTGAGAAGCAGGAGAGACTAGGTAGGAAGTCAAATGTGTCACGCTCATTGCTCTAATGGGGGCCCCAGGCAGAACTGCAACTGCAGAAACGCCAAGCCCTACCTTAGCCAGGAGCACAGGTTCCATCTGTACCAGCCCCAGAGGAGCAGAACCCCCAAGGCGGTTTCCATGATGCTGTCAACCCACGCAGCAGTGGCCACATCTCTCTGGCGGCTATTTGAGGACTAGGATGCTGGCAGCCAGCACCAGGACAGTTTGGCCATCTTTGAACAATAACAGCATAGTACTAGGTGGCCCCAAGAGATGGCCAGGCAGATGGAGGGGTAAGGAGCAGTCTGTTTGTTGGCTCAAGGATCGCTCTTGTCCTTGGCCCCTGCCACTCCTGCAGTCACTCATCCGAAAAAATTCTTCTGAGCCTGTGTATCAGTTGGGTATCAAGGCTGTCTACGAACCTCTAGGATTCAGAGATGAATAAGACCTTCTCTCTGCCCTGCCTCCAAAATCTCATAAGGATAGCAAAGGAGAGCAGTCAAATCCATTGATAACAATAGTAACTATTAGGATTATTGAGCTTTGCCTATTTGCTAACCTTCATTCTAAATGTTCTTACTAATTCCCACAGTAACTTTACAGAGTGGATACTACATAATAATACATAATAATGTCCATTTTACAGATGAGGAAACTATGGCACAGCATGAGTAACGTGGGATGAAATGATTTCTGACAGGGTAGTGATGGCAGAAGCGGGATCAGGAAGGCCTCATGGAGATGGGGTTTGAGTGGGGTCTGTAAGGACAGATGGGATTTACAAATGTGAAGATGCTGGAGAAGGGCATTCAAGGCTGAAAGTGCGTGCAGAGAGAACAGACACATATTATTTGGTGAACTAAGACATCAAGCTTCCCCCAAATATGGCATGGAGCTATCTTATTTTGTCTCTCTATTTAAATGGAATTCTGTACAAAAAGCCCTTAGCACACTGGGAAGCACAAGTCAGATCCTGAATGCTGGTGCTTTCCTCCTTTGTGTCAACACTTTTATCTGAGGCCCTTGAAGGTTGCTTCTGCTCAGCCATGCCTCCAATGTGGCAGAGCGCTTTGGAGAGAAGGCAGCCTCTGCAGGATGCTCCTCTCCAGACCGGGGCCTGCCTCGGTGGATCTGAGCTGGAAGCACCAGCCTTCAGTAGCAGGAGGTGCTGGTGAGCCAGAGACAGCTTGGCCAGGGCTGTAGATTTTGCAGAGAGCAAGTGCATGAAAAGGTAGAACCCCTGCTCTACCTGACTCTGTTTCCATCTGATGCAAGTCTTCCGTTATGCTTTTCATTCCGCTCCCTCTCATCTTTCTCTAGCATTGTTAGGAATTGCCTTATCAGCATTTCACTTTCAAATAATTGCAGAAAATGATCTTCTTTTAAAGGAAATTCTGTCCTTCCTTCCACCCCTCACCCTCGCCTAGGGAGCACATCTTTCCACGAGGATCTGCATCCAGGACAAGGTGGGGAGGGGGGCGGGAAGCTTCCAAGAGACTGATATGCCCCCCTGCCATGGGGTGGCTAGAGTCTGACATGCTTTAGAACTAGACCTGATTAGCTGTTTTGCCCACAGAGTGATGGAGAAGGTGGCAGGACGCTGTGTCTGACCCACACGCCCAGAGCAGAGTTTGCCAGAGCAAGAGTTACCCGAGTGTTTCCTGGGTACCAGATGCTGTGAGAGACAGCCTGCATGGAGTTGCCTTATGTCTTTCCCAAGAAGGCCATCTGGAGGGGCTGTGGGGACACAGTGCTGGGGAAGAGGATTAATTCCTCCATCGCAAGCTTACCCTGGGCCCCATCTCAAGGGAGCAGAGGTCACTGTGGTCTCAGTGGGGCACTCTTGGCAAGCTCCAGCATTGCTCAATGCCTCCAACCAAGTTCAAGGCACTTCTCAGTCATGGCTTGAGTGGTGGGAAGAGCTGAGCCTGGGCATAGTGGTGTGGGGATGGGGGGCATACACCAGGCTGCACTCTTCCTCCATCATCTCCTCCTAAGGTGTCCTCTGCTCAAGATGCCCTTCACTTTCTGCAAGGTTCCTACAACCACCATAGAATTCAAGGATCCAATGCTCTATTCACTGCCTCTAACATTTCCTGCATTTTTTTTTTTTTTTCTGATCGGGCATCTCATATTCTCTGAGCTCAGGCTCGGTTTTCAAAAGCTCCCTGTCTTTTGTCCCAAAATAATATTAGCCAGCCTTCGTGGAGTGATTTCTAGGTACCAGCTACAGCTCAAGCGTTACATATATTATCTACTTTCATTCTCACCAAAATCTTAAGGTGTGAAACTCGAGATGCATATGTGTTCAGAGAATAATGAGTGCTTATTCTTCTCAACAGCTTCCTAGGTGGCTCAGTGGTTAAAAAAAGAAAAAAAGTCTGCCTGACTGTGCAGAAGCCGCAGGAGATGCAGATTTGACCCCTGGGTCAGAAAAATCCCCTGGAGAAGCAAATGGCAACACACTCCAGTATTCTTGCCTGGAAAATTCCATGGACAGAAGAGCCTGACGGGCTAAAGTCCATGGTGTCGCAAACAGTCAGACATGACCGAGTGACTGAGCATACGCGCATATTCTTCTCAATGCTCAACAGAGATTTCACCCAGGAGGAACATCAAAGGAGTGACAGACTGAAAAAATGAACCAAAGGTGGAGGGAAGAAAGAAAGCAGGTCACCAACAATATCGTCCCAGAAGCCGTCAGACACTTACTGGTCGGGCATGACTTTGAGTAAAAGTTTTTATCTCTCTGAGTTTTTGTTCTTCCCTTTGCAGAAAGGAGTTACTGGCAATGAAAAAGATAAGTATAGGATGTGAAAGTACTTTAATTTGCTTATAGTATGTGCTCATTTATTGTTTTGTTGAATAAATGAAATTTTTTTTTTTTACTTACTATGAGGACTAATTCCGCTTTTCTGTGTGTCCTCTCTCTGGGGCAGGCATCAAAATCCTTAGGAGCAATAAGACAATTCTGATGTCCCATAATACATAATTAGAACCACAGCTTCACACCATTTTTGAAAGAAATGGCTGTCCAGTCTATGTTTGATCACCTCTAATAATGGAGAATTCACTACCCCTTGAGTTAGTTTAATCCATAATCATACAATCATGGTTGACCAGTTGCTTTTTGCATCAGGCTGAAATTTCCTATCTACCTTGCTAGAAGAGGAAACAGAGCTTTCCTGGGCTGGGTTTCAACTTTTTCCTAAGTGGAAAGGCAAAGCATAGATTCACACAATGCCAGAGTTTAAAGAGATTTAGAAACTTCCTATTCTGGAGTCCTACTTCACAAATTCAGTTCAGTTCAATCGGGTCTGACTCTTTGCAACCGCATGGACTGTAGCATGCCAGGCTTCCCTGTCCATCACCAACTCCTGGAGCCTGCTCAAACTCATGTCCGTCAAGTCAGTGATGCCATCCAACCATCTTATCCTCTGTTGTCCCCTTCTCCTCTTGCCTTCAATCTTTCCCAGCATCAGGGTCTTTTCTAATGAGTCAGTTTTTCACATCAGGTGGCCAAAGTATAGGAGCTTCAGCTTCAGCATTAGTCCTTCCAATGAATATTCAGGACTGACTTCCTTTACGATTGACTGGTTTGATCTCCTTGCAGTCCAAGGGACTCTCAAGAGTCTTCTCCAACACCACAGTTCAAAATCATTAATTCTTTGGCACTCAGTTCTCTTTATGGTACAACTGTCACATCCATATATGACTACTGGAAAAACCATAGCCTTGACCATATGGACCTTTGTCTGCAAAGTAATGTCTCTGCTTTTTAATATAATGTCTAGGTTTGTCATAGCTTTTCTTCTAAGAAATAAGCATCTTTTAATTACACGGCTGCAGTTACTACAATCATCTGCAGTGATTTCTTCACAGATTAAGAAAATCTATATGCAAGATTCAACCTTCCAGTTGGTTGGGAAGAGAAGAATTTCATCATTCAAACTGTTTGTTCAGACTTGTGGGTTGAATGATTTCTCTCTGGAGTTCATTAAGAGGGAAGTCACTTTGGCCATATCTTTTCAAGGCCTATTTCAGACCTTCTGCTAGAACCGGTTCTACCATGCTTGTGGCAGATTGTTCAGTAATGTTCTCCTGTCCAGTAATGCTCACACCACCCTGAATCTGTACCCTTGGAAAGTTTCCCATATACTTACTCTGAGTTTGGCCATGTGATTTTGCTTTGGCCATTATGGCACAAAGCAGAGACATGAAAGTTACTTATATATTGAGACTCACCCCCTTTTGCTTCTTTCGCAACTCCATGACTGCCACCATGTAATAAAATCTGGGCTAGCCTGATGGGTAATGAGAGCCATGTAGTTCATTGCCTTCATCACACCAACCAACGGCCAGCTAACTCCCAGAAGCAAAGTCACCTAGCTGACTTGCAGTAGACTGCAGGTGTAGAAGTGAAGTATTTGCAACTAGCAGAAGAACTGCCCAGCTGAGCCCAGGCCAAATTGGCAGTCTTCAGTCATTAGTTAAGCAAATGGTTGTTGCTTTAGGTCATTAAGGTTTGGGGTGGTTTATTATACTCTTTCCCCCAAATAAAATTTCATGGACCTGGCTTCCCTAGTAGCTCAGCTGGTAAACAATCCACCTGCAATGCAGGAGACCCTGGTTTGATTCCTGTTTTGGGAAGATCCACTGGAGAAGGCATAGGCTACCCGCTCCAGGATTCTTGTGCTTCTCTAGTGGCTCAGCTGGTAAAGAATCCATCTGCAATGCAGGAGATCTGGGTTTGATCCCTGGGTTGGAGATATCCCCTAAAGAAGGAAACAACTACCCACTCCAGTATTCGGGCCTAGAGAATTCCATGGACTGTATAGTCCATGAGGTCGCAAAGAGTCGGACACAACTGAGCAACTTGCACTTTTCAACCTGTCCATCAGTTCAGAGCAGCCTTGGAAGAAGACAAATCACCAGTTACAAAGTTTAAAGATCACAAGAGGAAGAGTTTTTTTGCTTGCACTTTTACCCTTTAATTCACTAGCTTTCACAGGCACACACACACACACACACACACACACACACACATATAGGGCCTGAGATCTTGCTTATGGTCACAGAGCCAGTCAGTCATCAAAAAACCCAGGTTTTAAACCCATGTTGGTCTGTCTCCAAATTTTAAGTTCAGATCTTTCAACAGAAACCTGCAGACCTTTTGTCATCACCTTCTTTAGGGTCTGCTGCTGCTGCTAAGTCACTTCAGTCGTGTCCGACTCTGTGTGACCCCATAGACGGCAGCCCACCAGGCTCCTCTGTCCTTGGGATTCTCCAGGCAAGAACACTGGAGTGGGTTGCCATTTCCTTCCCCAATGCATGAAAGTGAAAAGTGAACGTGAAGTCACTCAGTCGTGTTGGACTCGTAGCGACCCCACGGACTGCAGCCTACCAGGCTCCTCTGTCCATGGGATTTTCCAGGCTAGAGTACTGGAGTGGGGTGCCATTGCCTTCTCTGTCCTTAGGGTCTATTTCTATGCAAGCCTCGTGGCTTTCTTGTGAAGCCTGCTTTGCTACCACCACACAGGAGTGGGAGCCACCATGATGGGGCTCTCATGAAAGGAAGGGGGGGAGGAAGAAAACCACGCCGACCATGCACTAATAATTCTAACCACTAACATTGATCAACAATTACTGACCCCTAATTATTTAGATTTTCTTCTAATCCCTTACATGAATTATTTGCTTGAACCCTTACTGCATCTATCTCTGAGTATTACTACTAGATCCATTTTGCAAACATATAATTAATTTGGCCAAGCAGGTGGAGAGTAAGGATTAAAATGCTAGCCAACTAGTATTGAAGCCAGTGACCACCACACGCTGTGCTGCCTCCTGATATGGTTCAAGGGCTAAGTTGCTCAGACGGGTTTCCAAAAATCAGGTAGCCAGAAAGCCCGCAAAATTATTTGCGGGTACTAGGACCAAGGCTTTCTGCTCTATGCCTGGATTGTTAAGTAAGAACAACAGAGGATTTGCTGCTTTTCTCTTCTCATTATTTTTAAAATCATCTCTGTATTTTTCCAAAGCCTGGAAGAGTGAACATGATCCCCAGCTCTAGGTCCCAGAGCCCCGTAAAAACTAAATCATACTCAGTGGTCGTTACTGTGCTAGGTCACCTCTGTATGGTGTAGTTCACGTATTTCTTACCACCAGCCTGAAACATCAGTGTGATTATCCCCATTTTACAGATGCCAATTAATAGCAAGTCCCAATCAACAGAATTCTGGAGAAAACATATTTTACTGTAATTGGGTACTTTCCCAGTGCCGCGAAATAATTTGTTCTCTTTAGCTCCGTAAACATGTCACCTCCAATTTTATTTGCTTCATTTGCTTAGCAAACTCTTTTTCCACAAAGGTTAAATCTTGTTAAGAGAAAACCCCAGGGATATCCCAAATTGTTTCATTGAAAGAAATTCTCGTAATGAATTTGTGATTGTGATTCTCATTCCAAAGCCCTGAGATCTGGAGATATAAACAAGTTAAGTGTTCTGGATGCAGAGGCCCAGCTCCAGTTGGGTGACTGGGTCCTTTGACATTTGTAATTTATTGTATAGATTCTCTAACTCCTAACACAGAGTGTCTTCCTCATTTTCTTGTTGCCCTTCAAGTTCTGTTGGTTTTGTTCAGATGTTTTTAATGAGTTTGTCCTGCAGCAGCCAGGGAATGGCTAACAAGTCTTCTGGGCCCTTAAAAACCCATTAGAATGTTATTTCTTACAAAGTGAAAAACTAACCTCATGCCAGATGCAAATAGGGCTCAAGCCATCAGAAATAAAGTTTGATTCTGAAGGAAAATTCCACTGAGACATGAAAGTTCTTCAGCTTGGAAAAATAGTCTTTGATGTTTAGTCCAGCTCGGCAGTCTAATATGATTATTAAGAGTATGAGCATTGGAGAAGTTGGCTAGGTTTCACATCCACTCTGTTCCTTACTAGCTCAGTGATCTAGGGCTTCACCTAATTGTGTTTCAGTTATCCCACCCTAAAAACCTGGGAACCTACCTTGTAGAACTGTTGGAGGATTAAATAAAATACTACAAGTGTATCAGTTAGGATTATATTCAGTATCAATAAAACAATACAAATGACTTAAATTAGTAGAGGCTTATTTCTCTCTCCTTTAAAAGAAATTTTTAAATCAACAATATCATATTGGCCCAGGAGCTACATTGTCATCAGGGGTCTTCTTCCTGGACTTTCCAGCTCCACTTTTTAGCACTGTCTTCCATTCCCAGGATCACTTCATGAACCTCATAGTTCAAAAGGGCTGCCAGGCACTGACTCTTCATTCACATTCTAGACAGAAAGCAGAAAGGAAGAGGACGGGATGGAAAACATGACGTCGTGTTTCTCACATGGGTCAGGATTTGTTTAGGATATTTTCTGGTAGTAGTTGCGATTTTTAGCTCTTTTGGGCCCCCTTAGCTGCAAAGGAAACTCAGAAATGATCTACAGTTGGGCATATTGCTACTCAGAATAAAGATGAAATTTGTTAGTGAAGAGGGGGAGAAAGGAGTTAGTTAGCTAGTAGTCTTGGCTATAATGCTTATTTTAAAAGGTGCCTATTACTTACTTGGTGTAAATTTGGTGCCTAAATTAGGAGGCAGGCAGGGTGGTGAATTGAATATATCTTTTGAGTCCACAGACTTGAACTAAACCCTAGCTCCATCTTTTACTCTGAATGAGCAACTTAATGATTTTACCTGTGAGCCTCAGCATTCTCAGTTATCAAATAAAATTATTATCGACATTTTGGGATTGGGGAGAATGTACGCTGCAGTCCATGGGGTCACGAAGAGTTGGACATGACTGAGTGACTTCACTTTCACTTTCACTTTTCATTTTCATGCATTGGAGAAGGAGATGGCAACCCACTCCAGTGTTTTTGCCTGGAGAATCCCAGGGACGGGAGAGCCTGGTGGGCTGCCGTCTATGGGGTCACACAGAGTTGGACAAGACTGAAGCAACTTAGCAGCAGCAGCAGCAGCAGCAGCAGCAGAGTGAGAATGAATATTCAAAGGGCTTGGCACATAGTAGATGTTCAGTAAGTGTGAGGTTCCTGCTCCCTACCTTATAAAGTTCAGTGCAAAACAAAATTCAGGGAGTCATCACCACTCAGCAGGGCTCTGAGAAGTGGTCAGGAACCTCCCCCAAACCAAGCTGTTCCTCTCTCAGGCTGCCTGCTCTCTGCCCACAAAGTGCTAAAGTGAGTGAAGCCAACCCTATAATCAAACAATACCAGATACTTTAATTATAGTTTTTTGCCATGATCTGAATCACTGTTTTCATGTGCATTGCTGTGAATTAATCTCATAACAGTGGTGTTAATTCCTTGATGCATAAAGGAGTGTTTCAGCTCCTGAGGTATTCCACGGAGAAGGGAATAGAGTTCACATTTAATTAGCTCCTACTCTTTGCCAGGCACTGCGCTGAGTGCTTTCTAAACCTTATTTCATTTTTCTCTCACAATAACTCTGTTTGGTAGCTATTACTACCTTATTTTATAAGTGAGGGCACAGAGAATCAGAGATGTTAAGTAACATGCCCACGGTGGAGTTCATACAAATTCCAGAACTGGATTTTGAACCCATGTGTATCTGATTCCAAAGCTCATCCTCTTGCCACCATATCCTGCTGCTTTGCTGTTCTCCCAGCCCCAAGAACCAACCGTTCTTTAGAACTGGACTGTAGGGTGAGATGCTACAAGAAAAAACAGACAACTGAGCTGGCTCACTACTTCAGAATGCTTGTTCTGACCTCCCAACTCTGGGACCTCTCAGAGATGCTCTGCAACCCCATTTTCCTTTCCGTAAACAATGTGTTGGTGGTTGAGGGGTGTGAAGTGTGAGGTGTGTTGAGATCATCCCAGGATGATCTGGGATCTCCCTTGCAGCTCTGGTATCCACAATTGGAGGGTAAAATTTCACCTTCATTTCTGTATATTCCAAAGCATATTTCTGTATATATTCACCTCAGTTCAGTTCAGTTCAGTCGCTCAGTCGTGTCCAACTCTTTGTGACCCCATGAATCGCAGCATGCCAGGCCTCCCTGTCCGTCACCGACTCCTGGAGTTTATTCAAACTCATGTCCATCGAGTCGGTGATGCCATCCAGCCATCTCATCCTCTGTCGTCCCCTTCTCCTCCTGCCCCCAATTGCTCCTAGCATCAGAGTTTATTCCAATGAGTCAACTCTTCGCATGAGGTGGCCAAAGTATTGGAGTTTCAGTTTTAGCATCAGTCCTTCCAATGAACACCCAGGACTGATCTTCCCCAGAATGGACTGGTTGGATCTCCTTGCAGCCCAAGGGACTCTCAAGAGTCTTCCCCAACACCACACTTCAAAAGCATCAATTCTTTGGTGCTCAGCTTTCTTCACAGTCCAACTCTCACATCCATACATGACTACTGGAAAAACCATAGCCTTGACTAGATGGACCTTCGTTGGCAAAGTAATGTCTCTGCTCTTTAATATGTTATCTAGGTTGGTCATAAGTTTCCTTCCAAGGGGTAAGTGTCTTTTAATTTCATGGCTGCAATCACTATCTGCAGTGATTTTGGAGCCCAAAAAAAGAAGTCTGACACTGCTTCCACTGTTTCCCCATCTACTTCCCATGAAGTGATGGGACCAGATGCCATGATCTTCATTTTCTGAATGTTGAGCTTTAAGCCAACTTTTTCACTCCTCTTTCACTTTCATCAAGAGGCTTTTGAGTTCCTCTTCACTTTCTGCCATAAGGGTGGTGTCATCTGCATATCTGAGGTTATTGATATTTCTCCTGGCAATCTTGATTCCAGCTTGTGTTTCTTCCAGTCCAGCATTTCTCATGATGTACTCTGCATAGAAGTTAAATAAGCAGGGTGACAATATACAGCCTTGACGTACTCCTTTTCCTATTTGGAACCAGTCTGTTGTTCCATGTCCAGTTCACCTACTATTAACTAAATTCATGAAGAGGTAAATAAAGAACAAATTAGATGTAGTGACTATGAGGAAAGTTAAAGTGAACTTGGGAGAAAGGACAGCTGACTCTATCTAAATATACTGAGATACTTGGCAGAACATTCTAAAAACTGCATTTAACCCAAAGGGCAATGTCAAAGGGTTGTAGACCCTCCAATGTGTGGAGGTCTCACACATCTTGCTGGACCACCATATGATAATGGTGCTATTATAATATTGAGCAAATGGGCAAAAGGGTATCCGAGACCAAATGCACACCTAACACATGGTCATGGAAAAGGATCAAGGATACAGACAGTCAAAGTGGAAGTCCCCATCTTCACTTTCCCTCTCCCATTTCAATCCCTAAAAACAAGTGTAATGGGTTTCCTCCCAAACCCTCTCTCAAGGTATCATCTAACTTATGTGTTCTGAAATTTTTATTAAGCATGAACACCCTTACATGGTAGTTCACAGATGATTGCTTTTATCCTTTTTTATCAGCTGTATAACGTTCCATAAATGGCAAGGATGAAGATCATCATCACCCATGTATTTTATGCCCACTGTCCTTTGTACATTCTTCTACCCAACCCCTGCTTTTTGCAAAAGATAATTTTTTCATTACTGGCTCTGATTAATTTTGTAAGATTATGTATGGTATTGTTTTCTTAGAAATCCCTACACAGCTTTAACAATACACATGATCAAATCTGTCAATGTTCTACCCTTGAATTTTGGGTTTCATATCTTACTTCAGGAAATCTTTATCATCTTGTCTTATTTCACTATAGTCACAATAAAGTTGTATTACAAACCACCCCAAAATGCAGTGGCTTAAAATGCAGTCATTTATATATCGAGTGGATTGAATTTTAGCTGACTTATACTGGTTTTGGCTTTAAACGATAGCTTGGGTTCAATTCTGCTCCATATGATTCTCATTCTCCTTGGATCAGTGGGCTAACTGGGGCAGGTTCTTTTCATGGCAATGGCAAACGTACAAAGTATCTCATGCCTTTGCTCATGTCATATCCACTAACATCCTATTGGAAAGCAAGTAGCATAGCCAAGCATAATGTTGATAAGGGTGGAGAAGTATATTTAGGTCATACAGGGAAGGAAAGGGAATGAATATCACATCTCTAATTTTTAAAATCTCTCTCTTTTTTTTTTGTTTTACAGTTGTATTTATCTGTTCAGGTCTTTATTTGTGTTTACCTGTGTGTGTATGGGCGGGGGGGGGTGGTGCATGCAGACATCAGAGGTCTAATATTAAACAAGAGAGTCATCCCAAGGTGTGGTCAGGAGGTAGGTGGGTTATTGTGCTGTAGCATGAGGAGTGTTAATTAATGGAAGATGACTGAATCACCAGACCTCTACTTTCCAAACTGCAAGGCTTATGCCTCTCAAAGGATGGTTGTTTTTGTTTTCGGGTGTTTTTTTTTTAGAATTTTTTCTTAGTAAGGTTTTTATGTCTTACTTAAAATGAGAAATTAACTGTAACTGGACTATAAGATATGTAGTTGTAATAATCAGAGCTACGAGTAGAAAATATTCACTAAAACAGTAAAAGAAAAAGAATTTTTTTCTGAGTTCAAGAGTCAGACACAGTGTATATGATGTGGGCCTAGGCCTCAGAGAGCTAGTCCAAGAGAAGAATTTATATCAGCTTGGTTTCAGAACTTTGGTTGATGATGGAGAATTCTACTCAGGCTTCAGCCCCCTAAATTATAACCATTTTCACAGAAAGTCTACAGGAGGCAATGCTAATCAGCTTAGGTAGTTTGTTTCAAAGACTGGAAATAGAAAAGCAATGAAGAGACACCTATGGGCTGTGGTGGAGGATGAGGTGGTTAGATAGCGTCACCCACTCGATGGACATGAGTTTGAGCAAGCTCCGAGAGCTGGTGATGGACAGAGAAGCCTGGCAGGCTGCAGTCCACGGGGTCGCAGAGAGTCGGACACTGATGGACTGCGGTACAGTTTTCGTGGTGCAGTTTTCCTCATTGCCTTTGTCCTGGTAAGGGTGACTATCTGTCCCATCCCCTCTCCCACACCAGACCTCGAGAGTAAGGGGCTAATGAATGTCCACAAGCCGGACAGCTGTCATATGCAGCTCCTCAGGCAGGGAAGAATTGGCTCTTCTTCAAACCCACTGGCTTGAAGTAGTTGACAATAGTTTGACAGCTATTTGTGGCTGGGGTGAAGGACGTGGAAGTGCAGATCACCAGGGCAGGGCTCACTTCTCTTCTGCCATACTGAACTAGTCTGCTCGGCCCCAAACTTATATATGTCTCATAGCAGAGCAGTTAACCAAACCCACCATCCTTGGAATGCTGTTTAGCACAGATTTTTGAGATTTCACCCTGTTACTGAGAGGCTGATCAAGTATCCATTTGTTATAGACACTATCCTAAGAAAGATGGCTCTGTTTTGTTGCCGTGCCCTGCAGACTGCTGCCCAATTTAAGAGCTCTCCACAACCACTGGCCCATCACCAAAGAGATGGCAGCCTTCAAAATCTAAGACATCAACTACAACCGCGTGCAATTTTTTACCAGCTGAGCTACCAGGGAAGCCCAAGAATACTGGAGTGGATAGCCTATCCCTTCTCTAATGGACCTTCCCAACCCAGGAATCGAACTGAAGTCCCCTGAATTGCAGGCAGATTCTTTACCAGCTGAGCTACCTGGGAAGCCCCAACTTGGATTATTGCTAGGGTTTACTCTATTTATACAGCATAATGGCTGTTTGTGGCAGAAATCTAACAAAATGGTGTTAGGATATTGTGGCTCTCTTCTCCAGGTTAGACACTTGGCTTTCACACTTCTCTCTTGGTTTTTATGTGTCCTGTTTCTGTTCGGTGACTCCATGTCAAAGTTAGACCCATAAAAATCATCCTGGGACATTATCATCTATTTCTTTTCTTTGTATAGCTTATCTCTGGGGGAATGTAGGAAGACTGCAGGAATAAGGCATATTGGCATCTGGAATTTCATGAAGTTGAGCTTGTCATTCTCCAAGGAAATTACTTCCGAAACTGTGTGCCCAGGCTCGTATCTGCTCTGTGCAGCCCTTCCAAGCATATACAGTATTCTCTTCCAGAAGAGTTCCCTTAAACATCATCATCCCCACCTTCTTCCATTTCTCTAAATCTTCTAGTGTCCCTTGGAGATTGGCATGTTGGGCAACTTCCTACAGATCCCGTCCCCTGTGTGCTTGAGGTGGAAACTAGCAGCCTCATCACCTAGCTTTTACCCTTTCAGCATCCTTCTGAAGGCTCTCAGGGAACCATGTGTGGTGGACAGGGAAATAAGACACCCATTTGTGTGAGCTCTCTCCAGGCCCCAGGCTGGGCGAGGGGCCCCTCAGGATGGAGCGCTGGGCCTGCACAGTGGACAGTGCAGCGCCACTACCAGTTGGTTCCCTTTATTAAAAGCATGAAGGGATCTAATACTTCTCACTTGGCTGTAGAAGTGCTTAACTGTGACCCTTCATAAACACACTAACGTCAGCTGAAATAAGAAAAGCAGAAAATTATTTCTAGTTTAACAAGAGGCTGTCTTCGGAATTGTGTATTTATCAGTAAAGGCACTGCCTTAATATTCTGTCTTCTGGATTCCATTTAAATCATCTTTCTCCTACCCACAATCATTTGCTTGGGTGGAACATTGATCAGGATCCTTTTAGTTGCAAGTGACAGAAACCTAATCCCCACCAGCTTGAGCAGAAAAGACAATTTAAGTGGGGTTAGACTTAGAGACTTAGAGGCTTCCCTAACAGCATCAGCATTTTTTCTGACCTCTCTCTGCCAAATCCTCCCTCCCCCTGGAATTGGCTCAGCCTGTCCTTGAGTTGGTCCTATTCTTTCCTCTGACAACTTGGTTTCCTCCATGTACCCAGGGATGGTGGTAAAGCGGTGGCCAGTATGGCTCCAGATGGTTAATGGTTTATGGCACCTCCATTTATAACACTAGAAATAAAGAGAAAGTTTATCTCTCTCTCTTGAATATGAACACAGTATCCCAGAGAAAGTTTCTAAATTGCCTTGCTTGGGATGGGCTCCTATTTTGCAAATGGATGGCTTATTGCTCTAGGTGCACATCTGTCTGGGATGCTTTTGCAAGTGCTAATACCTGAGTCCTACACCCAGAAATTCTGATTCAATAGGTCTAGGCGGGGTCTGGACATCATTAATTATAATAGCTTCCTGCAAATAATTCTCATGAGTAGCCAAGCTTGAGAACAACTGCTTTAGACTCATTTAGTCCTTCTTGAAAACAGTTTGTTGGTGTTGTTGAGTACCTACTTGGTGCCAGGCAGTATACTCAGTGCTAATAAGGCAGTAGATAGGACAGATAAAGGCATGCTCATGAAATTCACACTCTACAGGGTAAGGCAGGCAATAAAACCACAATTAAACAAAGAAATGGTGTAAATAAATACTATCCATAGGATAAAAACAGGACTAAAATGCACGTGATGGGAAGGAACCAGCCGTACACAGCTCAGAGCATTCAAGGCAGAGGGAACAGCTAGGACAAAGGCCAAGAGGCAGAAACACGCTTGACTTGTTCCCCAAAAAGAGAAAGAACAAAGTGGCTCAAAAATGGTGAATGAAGAAAAGAGGGACATGGATGAGGTCCTGAGACAGGCAGAAGCCAGCTCTCATGGAGCTTTGTCAACTAGGCAAGGGATATGGGTTTTATTCTATAAGCGATGGGATGTGGACAGATATGGAAGAATGATGGGTTCATCTCTATTTTCAAATTGTTTCTGGCTACTATTTGGAATAAGGACTAGATGGGTCAAGAATATAAACAGGTAGATCAAATAGCAGAGGAATCCAACTGTCCAGATAAGAAATGATGTTGGCTAGTCTGCTCGAGTTTGGAGGAGAAGTGAGTGAATGTAGGCTAAGGTTTTGAGATTGAGTTGATGAAACACCAGAATGTAAGCCTCTTAATATTTCCATTCACATCCTCAGTATCTAGAGTGGGGAGTGGGGCCAGGAGGTGCCTAACAAATATTTGTGGAATTAATGAAACTAGAATCCAGAGGCAAGAAGATGAAGGAGAAGGAATGGGAATACAACTCTGAACTTGCAGAACCAGAGAGCTGCTCCTGCTGCTGCTAAGTCGCTTCAGTCGTGTCCAACTCTGTGCGACCCCAGAGATGGCAGCCCACCAGGCTCCCCTGTCCCTGGGATTCTCCAGGCAAGAACACTGGAGTTGGCTGCCATTTCCTTCTCCAGTGCATGAAAGTGAAAAGTGAAAGTGAACCAGAGAGCAGCCCTCACTAATGGAGCCCAGAGGCTAGCACAGTGCTTCCCACGAGGAGTAGTTGAAGACACAAATGTTGCTGGAGGCAAGTCAGTTTAGTGACCCCAAACCTGTGTAGGAAACAAAAATACACATTGAAGAGATGGACTCTCAGCTCTGCTCCTGGGCAAGAGGTTTGACATGGGAAGACACTGCATCACCATCATGGTAAAGAGAGGGTTAACAGCTGAACTAGATGGTATAGATAAAGTAGCCCCAAGACAGCAATTGAATTTTAGCTGGTAAAGAGGGATGTAAATCCTGCGACCCAGAAATCCTAGTCCTAGCGTGTTTTCCAGAGAAATTCTTGTATAGGTCCACAAAAAACTGAACAAGGATGTCTGTCGTGTTGTTTAGAGTGGAGTAAAGGCAGGCTAGGAGTCCATCAGTAGAGGAGTGGATAATAACATGAAATAGATGCAAACTATGGACTAGAAAGCCAGTTGTTAGTAGCATCAAACTCATTGTTCTGTGTCCAGAACAATGTGAAAGACCTTAAAAACATAGCGTCAAGTGAAAAATGTAAGAACAATACCATAGGTAGAACACAAAAGTACCATACGTGCCAATTTAAAACACACACACCAATGGCCCACTTAAAAGGAAGCATGCACATTTCAGAGCATGTATCAAATACATTAACATAGATGCTGACAAAGACAAGAAACAGGAGTAGGACTGGGAATTATGCAGACAGAATATGCCCCCACCTCCACCTTCAAAGACAGCCACATCCTAATCCCCAGAACTTGTGAATCTGTTTTATTACATGACAAGGGGGAATTAAGGTTGCAGATGGAATTAATGTTTCTAATCAACAGATAGGGAGATTATCTTGGATTATCTGAACAGGCCAACAAAGGTAGAAGAGCCAGAAGGAGATGTGACTATTTGACAGAGTAAGAAGGACCAGGTCTGAAGGTGTTGGCTTTAAAGATGGAGAGAGGGGACCATGAGCTAAGGGAAGAGGGGAGCTTCTTGAAGCTGGAAAGGGCAAGGACACAGCTTCTCTCCTAGAGCCTCCAGAAGGAAATGTGCTGTGCTAAGTTGTTTCCGTCATGTCCGACTCTTCGCAACCCTATGGACTGTAGCCCACCAGGCTCCTCTGTCCATGGGATTCTCCAGGCAAGAACACTAGAGAGGGTTGCTATGCCCTCCTCCAGGGGATCTTCCCGACCCAGGGACTGAACCTGTTTCTCTTGTATCTCCTGCATTGGCAGGCAGGTTCTTTACTACTAGCACCACCTGGGACGCCCCCATAAGGGGATGCACCCTGCCAAGACTTTCATCTTATCTCATGGAGCTCCAAATCTGACTTCCGGTCTCCAGAACTGTAAAGTAACACATTTGTGTTGTTTTAAGCTGCTAAGTCCATGGCTATATGTTACAACGTCATTAGGAAAACTAATCCAAGGAGAAAGGGACTTGTGTGGACTGATGATGAGAGCCCGTGTGCTATGAATCGAGAGTCTGAGTAACTCCACCCTCCTCACCCAAGATCCAAAAGAACAATATTAACCTTGAATGGAAAGAAGAATAAAAGAAACCTCCTCAAAATATAACTGCAGATGTGATGGAAAACAGCAGATCTGAGAATGAGCATTTGTCAGGCCCCAAAGACTGACCTAGAACTTTACAAGCACAAACTTAGTTTTGGTTCCTGGACAATGGTGAAATGGGCTCATGGGTGAGGGAGATTAGTATTATTCCATGAAGCCTGTCCATCCCCCTCCAGGCAACTCTTCTTCTACCTCTTTAAACCTTCCCAGTCTCTTCTCTTCCTCTGCCCTCACCCCAGCCCCTGCCTTCTGGACCACACTCATCAGCAGACATAGTGCCTGGGACACAGTAAATCTCATGTGTGGGGAGCTGATCTCTGTTGATGCTGAAGGAAGCTTCTGTCTACCGCGTTGCCCATGACATCCCAACGCTCTCATGGTATTCATGAAAGAGCCCTGGGACTTCCACGAGCTATTTATTCCAAACAATTTAGAGCAACCCTGGGACCCCAGTGTGATGTTTGCACGTCTAATTTCCGCGAGCTATTGATAAGAGCCCACTCCAAGCAGCTAGTTGTCAGCTTTGACTCCAAGGGCCTGGAAAATGTACTATTTGCAATTACTTGAAAAGAAACTAATTAGCTTTAAGGAGGAAACCATAGGTAGAAATGTCTGAAATCAGCTATTCAACTGTGCTTGGCAAAAAATTAAAAGGAGTAGGTGATTGTACCTCACATTCGTTTCATTTGAAGGGAGAGTAGGAGGTAGGTAGGGCGTTTAGCAGAGGGGAGAGAAAGTGGTATTTTCTCGGTGGGGAGAGGCTTCTGAGCAGAAGCAGTATCAGCAGACCTATTGGGCAGCTAAGAGGTTAAGATGTGACTTTGAAAGCTACATTTGGACTTCATTCAGTAGCAACAAAGTATCTGAGAAAAGGAGTGGTGATCAAGTTGAGACTTTAGAAATGTCTTGATCTTTAATCTAAGTGCTAGGTTTCTGCATGTGGTAAATAAATGCTGTGTTTTCCCTTAGAAGTGGCCATTCTGAGACATTTCTCAAAACAGATTTAAAAGCAATATATTACACTTTCCTGCAGTCTAGCACTCTGCTTGAAATATAGCAGGTAGTGGCAAAATGAGGGGACAGCTCCCTGGCCGTAGTCCAGGGGCCACATTGAATGTGAGAGAAGCTGATGTTCACATGCGAGCATATTGCAACAATCCAGAAAGACAGAGGCAACAGCAGCCTGGAGAGAAAAGATAATTCTTGATGTGAATCAGAGCAAAGGCCCAAATCCTCACTATTTACAATAATTATAATAAAATTGTATATTTATCGAGTGCTTTCTGTGTCCTATGCTGTACATGTATTCACTACTGTTACTTTTATCTTATTCTTAAGGAAACTAAAAGGCAATCCCTTGCCCAGGGTTGCACAGGTAGTGGTAGGATGACTGTTCTAAATATAGAAAAAAACCCTTGGGAAGGACATGGAAATAAGTAATTCAATTGGGAGGGGATTCCAGGAAATGATCAGCAAAGATGGGAAAGATAGAATAGAAAGAAGACAATACGAGTTGTCAAACTTTATTTATTATGGCAGACCACTGGAGATCAGCCCTGCTAGGGAATTCTGGGCTACAGAGGAGAACATTTTCAGAGTGATTATTCCATCACTTGCGCAGGATAGCAAGTGGTTACTAACAGATTCCTCATCTGTTATTGGCTGATACTGCTTTGGGGAGATGAACTCTACTTTTCCTGCTTGTCTGAGCTCAGGTTGGTCATGCACTGTAGGTGCTTGTCACAGCAGACCTCAGAGCTGGAGATGAGAACCAAGGAAGAAAAGCAGGCCAGCACTTGAGACAGCCCCAGTTTGGGCTTCTTGTTGTTGTTCAGTCGCTAAGTCACGTCCGACTCTTTTCGACCCCATGGACTGCAGCACTCCAGGTCTCCCTGTCCCTCACCACCTTCCCAAGTTTGCCCAAGTTCATGTCCATTGAATCGGTGATAACAAGCCATTGTGCTTGTTATCTTGGAAAACATGATTATTCCCCCCTTCGCTGTCAGAGGTGTCCTGCTATGGATGATTTTATGGCCACACCTGTGGGCGAAGGAACAAATGCAAATTCTGACATGTGTAGCACCAAGCCCGCACCTTCCCCTCCTTGTGTTCTCTCTTAAGTACAACCGCGGCTTTCCTAACAATCATGGGGCACTAGCCTGGGTGAGATGCAGGCCCTGGGCAGCCACATCTCTGCTCCCTAGAACTTAGAGCGTTTCTCCAGGTAGGTCCTGGACCAGCATCACATATGGTGATGCATCACTCCAGGTTCTGAGTCTTATCTCTAACCTACTGAATTGGAACCTCTGGGGCCTGAACCTCATGACATGTGTTTATTAAAACTCTCATTTAATCGACATAGTCAAGTTGGAAGACTACAGGCCCGGCAAAGGGAGACAATGAGTTTCAACATTTTCTGAGAAGCGACAAAGTGGAGTGTGATTCATGGCACAGCCTCTGATCTGGCCCGCCTGGTTCAGAGCCTAGCTCTGTCACTTATAGCCATAAGTGATTTCAAGCACGTTAGTGAACTTCTGTGTTCCTTGTGGGAAAAACGGGATGATAATAGCATCACTTTATCAGGGCTGTTATGGGGATTAGACAAGTTAAGCCACATAAAGCCCTCAGAACAGTGCTGGGCACGTAGCAAACACTTGAGATGTTAGTTAGTGTTATTACTGACTTTTAGCATTATGCCAGGGATCTTACCTGGGCTGTGACATTAATCCTCAGAACAACCACACAAGGAAGGTTATTATTAAGGACTCGGGGTAAATCATTTCACTGAGACGCAGAGGTTAAAGGACAAACTAAGGGGAAGTGGATGGTGGGATTTAATCCCAGATCTGTTACATCTGCCTCCAAAATCCTAACTCTCTCCCTGACATCAAGCTATCCTTGGCAGGCTCATTCCCCGCCTCCACAGGGGCATGCTGGTTTTCACCCCAGCCCTTGGGTCCACCGAGGACTTCTGGGCATGGGAGAGGCAGGAGGCCAGCGTATAGTAGCATTTACCTGCTACATCCCGCCCGCCTTGGCCAGGCAGGAGCTGCTCTCTGGGATCTGGTTAGCAACTAATGATCAGTGGGCTCCGGCTATAATGATCGGATTAGCTGTGCTTTAATCACTGTCTATTGTTTCAGCAGGGAGAGAATTTCACAGCTCATTGACTGCTCTGACTCCTAATCTACACGGAGGAAACAATGTTGCAGCTCATCAAATGCAATCAGCTGCTAATTGAAAGGAAATGGGATTTTACAATTACAGGCCACCTTTCAGTGCTCAGGATCTCTAAGCCCGCTCCCCACCCTCCTTGGCCAGCTCAGCACTGGCAGGAGCACTCAACCTGCTGGAGACTTCCCTGAGAACTGCATTTAGGATCTGGCCCAGAGCCGCAGAAAGGGAAGCGGCATCCTTGCCAGTTCCTAGACTGTCCTTCAAGGCTCAGTGCAAAGGGAAGAGGCTGGGGCTGGGCATCCACAGACCTAAGTGCGTGTGCTGGCTCACCTTCCCACCCCACCTTTGACTTGAACAAGGTATGCCCTTGTTCTTCCCCAAGCCCCACTTTCTTTCTCTCCAAAATCAAGATTTAATGATTTCCAAGGTTCTCATTGGGTTTCCCTAGTGGCTTAATGGTAAAGAATCTGCCTGCAATGATGGAGAAATGGGTTCGATCACTGGGTTGGGAAGATTCGCTGGAGAAGGAAATAGCAATCCGCACCAGTATTCTTGCCTGGAAAATCCCATGGACAGAGGAGTCTGGCAGGCTACAGTCCATGGGGTTGCAAAAGAGTCGGACATGACTGAGCGACGAAAAAACAAAACAACAGAGCTTATTAATTATTAACTCTGAGGATTCTGTTCGCCCTATTCCTGCTACTATTCCCATCCAGTGGACAACATCTAAGTGGACATACTCTTGCTGGCCCAGATATCTGCTTTTGCAAATGCTACCAAGGTGAGTGTCTTAAATCTCCCCCAAAGTTTGTGCTGATGAGACTCTAATGGAACAGAAAGCAACTTTGGAAAATATCCTGCTCAGTCTTAGGATCAGACATTGCTCTCCCTGTTCTGAATTTGTTCACTCCCTTGGACCAATATCAATCACAATTAATTCTAGAGACAGTCACACAGATTTTTCTGGGTTCTGCCTTTTTCCCATTGATATTCTATGGAGAAAAGGCTTGGATGAGGGCTACCAGCCAGAAAGAGCACCGCTGCTTCTGACCTTGTCTCAGAGCTCCATTTTCAGCTGGCCTTTCCTCTGAGAACAGGACAAGCTAGCATCTGCTTTGAGCTCTGGACTGTGTCATCCCGCAATAACACTTGTTCTGTCCTGGAATGTGCCCGACACTCATGTAACCTCTGAGTGCCGTTTTCTCTTGGTTCCCATGATCTGTGGGCTTGTCTGATGAGCTTATCAAACAGACACTAGAGTATCACCACTTTCTTTCAGGCAGATGAGTTATGGTGTGTCTCAAAAAAAAAAAAAGGCATGATCAAAAATATGTTTTTTATTTGGTCAGAGCTCATTCTCAGTCCCATTTCCCTCCTCCATTTTAGGGCAAAGCTGTAACAGGGTCTTTGGGTCTTAGTCTGACTCGTTGCCTAGCAAGATGGGCTGGTAAGCAGGGGGAAAAAGACAGAATTGTCTGGCCGTATCTCCCCTGTAACAACACTAGAGCAGGCTGGCAGGACGCCTGGTACAGGTGACTTCTGTTCTCTTTCTGTGACCCTGGCTCTGGGGAAGGGTAGGCAGAAAATGGACCAAGGCTGGAGTCTGAGTTAAGATTAGGAAAGGGGAGTGTGAAGGAAACTTTGGAGCTCAAGGATCTGCACTGTGAATAGGACAGAAGCTGGAAGTATGTTGTCTAGTTTGGGGACAGAAATAGAACCACTCAGAGAGATTCCAGCTAGGGAGGGAGGGAGGAGGGGATTCAGGCTGGAGGGGACTCCTGTACCTATGGCCGATTCGTATTGATGTACAGCAAAACCCATCACAATATTGTAACATAACTATCCTCCAAGTAAAAGAAATTAATTTTTAAAAAGATTCCAGCTATAGCTCCACGAGTTCAGAAACTCACATAGAGAGGAAAAAGTAAACCAGACTAAAGACACTGAGCACATCAGAAATGTCAGAGGGTAGTGAGAAGAAATTGCTTATGCTCGGAGGGCATTTGACACCAGCTACCACTCAGATGTCTGCTCATGTTGGCAGGAAAGTTTTGGCTTTTGCAAGACCTGGAACTGGCTGACCATCAAGAGTAGAGTGGGCACTAGGAAAAATCCCAGTTGAGCAGAAGGTGGCATCCAGAGAGCAGGAAAATAGGCACCCTGTGGTATTCCAGAGACATCGCTGGCATTTGCAGTCATACTCCAGAGCTCCACAACATTTTGACAGGTAGATGGGACAAGTGATATGGGTGCAGAAGCAGGCCTTGATCAGACAGGCAGCCCTGCATGCCTAAGGATTTCTTAATAAAAGTTTTAATTTTTTTTTTTAAAAGTACCAAAGGATCAGGAATCTTTTCTTTATAGTGCTTTTAATCTTATCCTGTCTTGATCACAATTCTCTTACCTGGAAAATTTAGCATTAAAATCTCAGCATTAAGTCTGAGATGCATTGAATTTAGAATTCTGTTGTTTAATTATTTTAAAAAATGTAATTGGAATATTGTGAGGATACCACATGTTTTTTAGATGAGATAATGCCCATGGATAAATTTATACATGTTTGCTATCAGATTTGGTGTGCCTTCTAGTCAACTTTCTTCAACTTAAGTCTGAAATTTGCACTAAGGAGTTCATGATCTGAGCCACAGTCAGCTCCCAGTCTTGTTTTTGCTGACTGTATAGAGCTTGTTCATCTTTGGCTGCCAAGATTATAATCAATCTGATTTCAGTACTGACCATCTGGTGATGTCCATGTATAGAGTTATCTCTTGTGTTCTTGGAAGAGGGTGTTTGCTATGACCGATGCATTCTCCTGGCAAAACTCTGTTAACCTTTGCTTGCTTCATTTTGTACTCCAAAGCCAAACTTGCCTGTTACTCCAGGTATCTCTCGACTTCCTACTTCTGCATTCCAGTCCCCTATGATGAAAAGGACATCTTTTTTTTTTTTTTTAATTTTTATGTCATTTCTAGAAGGTCTTGGAGGTTTTCATAGAACCATTCAACTTCACCTTCTTTGCCATTAGTGGTTGGGGCATAGACTTGGACTACTGTGATATTGAAACAACTAAGCCATTCAGGTATGACCTAAATAAAATTCTTTATGATTTTACAGTGGAAGTGACAAATAGATTCAAGGGATTAGATCTGATAGAGTGCTGAAGAACTATGGATGGAGTTTCTTAACACTGTGCTGGAGGCAGTGATCAAAACCATCCCCAAGAAAAAGAAATGCAAAAAGGCAAAATGGTTATTGAGGAGGGCTTACAAATAGCTGAGAAAAGAAGAGAAGCAAAAGGCAAAGGAGAAAAGGAAAGATATACCCATTGGAATAAAGAGTTCCAAAGAAGAGCAAGGAGAGATAAGAAAGCCTTCCTAAGTGAACAATGCAAAGGAATAGAGGTAAACAATAGAATGGGAAAGACTAGAGAGCTCTTCAAGAATATTAGAGATACCAAGGGAATATTTCATGCAAAGATGGGTACAATAAAGGACAGATATTGTATGGACCTAACAGAAGCAGAAGATATTAAAAATATGCGGCAATCATACACAGAAGAACTACACAAAAAATATCTTAAAGACCTGGATAAACATGATGGTGTCATCACTCAACTAGAGTCAGACATCCTGGAGTGTGAAGTCTAGTGGGCCTTAGGAAGCCTCACTACAAATGAGGCAAGTGGATGCGATGGAATTCCAGCTGAGCTATTCCGAATCCTAAAAGATGATGCTATTAAAGTGCGGCGTTCCATATGCCAGCAAATTTGAAAAACTCATCAGTGGCCACAGGACTGGAATAGATCAGTTTTCATTCCAATACCAAAGAAGGGCAATGCCAAAGAATGTTCAAACTACCACACAACTGAACTCATTTCACATGCTAGCAAGGTCATGCTCAAAATCCTCCAAGCTAGGCTTCAACATAACATAAACTAAAAGCTTTCAGATATGCAAGCTAGATTTAGAAAAGGCAGAAGAACCAGAGATCAAATTGCCAACATCCGTTGGATCATATAAAAAGCAAGAGAATTCCAGGAAAATATCTATTTCTGCTTCATTAACTATGCTAAAGGCTTTGACTGTGTGGATCACAATAAACTGTGGAAAATTCTTTAAGAGAGGGGAATACCAGACCATCTTACTTGCCTCCTGCAAAACCTGTATGCAGATCAAGAAGCAAAGTTAAAACCAGATGTGGAACAAATGACTGGTACAAAATTGGGAAAGGAGTACATCAAGGCTGTATATTTTCATGCTGCTTATTTAACTTATATTCAGAACACATCATGTGAAATGCCAGGCTGGATGAAGCACAAGCTGGAATCAAGATTTCTGGGAGCAATATCAATAACCTCAGATATGCAAATGATACCAATCTTATGGCAGAAAATGAAGAAGAACTAAAGAGGCTCTTGATGAAGGTGAAAAAGGAGAGTGAAAAAGTTGGCTTAAAACTCAACATTCAAAAAACAAAGACCATGGCATCTGGTCCCATCACTTCATGGCAAATAGATGGGGAAACAACAGAAAGAGTGACAGACTTTATTTTCTTGGGCTTCAAAATCACACTGGATGGTGACTGTAGCCATGAACTAAAAGGACATTTGCTCCTTGGAAGAAAAGCTATAACCAACCTAGACAGCGTATTAAAAGGCAGAGATATTGTTTTGCTGATAAAGGTCCTTATAGTCAAAGCTATGGTTTTCCCAGTAGTCATGTAAGGATGTGAGAGTTGGAGTATAAAGAAGGCTGAGCTCTGAAGAATCGATGCTTTCAACTGTGATGCTGGAGAAGATTCTTGAGTCACCTGGACTGCAATGAGATCAAACCAGTCAATCCTAAAGGAAATCAACCCTGAATATTCATTGGAAGGACTGATGCTGAAGCTGAAGTTCCAATACTTTGGCCAACTGATGCAAACAGCTGACTCATTGGAAAAGACACTGATGCTGAGAAAGATTGAAGGCAGGAAGAGAAGGGGATGACAGAGGATAAGATGATTGGATGGCATGAGTTTGAGCACACTTTGTGAGATAGTGAAAGACAAGGAATCCTGGTATGCTGCAGTTCATGGGATCACAAAGAAGTGGACACAAATGAGTGACTGAACAACAACAACATTTATTTAATAAACACTGATTAAGTAATTTTTACATACTGGGTACACATCAGTGAAAAAAACAGTCAAAAAATTCCCCTGCTCTCTGGAGGTTATATGCTAGATTTAAAAAAGTATTTAATTAGTTTATCTTCATTTTGCTGTATTTAATAAACCATTTAATATTTTATCTTCTATGAAGAAATAAATATATTTAAATATGTGATGTAAAATTTAGATGTCGGTCTAAAGATGGTGAAGTAGATACAAAGTGGTCAAAAACTTTTAGGGAGTACCTTAAAAAATCCTATTAAATTGGTGCAAAAGTAATTGCACTTTTGCATTGTTGAACTTTGCTATTTGATATCAGAATATATTCTTAAATTTGATTATATTATACATCATTTTAGGGTACATTTCTTACTCTATGTTTCTTCTTGCTAATGACTTATGGCCTTCTGTTTATTTTATATTTATTTTAGACTATAGAAATTATGTTAGACAAAAAGCAAATTTGAGTGATTTTTTTTTTTTATTCAAGTTCAAAGTAGGTCATAAAGCATTGGAGACAACTCACAACATCAACAACGCATTTGGCCAGGAACTGATACTGAATGTATAGTGTAGTGGCAGTTCAAGAAGTTTTGCAAAGGAGATGAGAGCCTTAAAGATGAGGAGCATAGTGGCTAGCCATTGGAATTTGACAATGAAAAATTGAGAGCAATTATTGAAGCTGATCCTCTTACTACTACACAAGAAGTTGCCAAAGAACTCAATGTCAACCATTCTATGGTTATTTAGCATTTGAAGCAAATTGGAAAGGTGAAAAACCTTGATAAGTGGGTGTCTCATGAGCTGACCTAAACTTTTAAAAAAATCTTCATTTTGAAGTGTTGTCTTTTCTTATTCTATGCAACAACAGCAAACCATTTCTTGACATGATGAAAAGTGGATTTTATATGACAATCAACAATGACCAGCCAGTGGTTGGACCAAGAAGAAGCTCCAACGCACTTCCCAAAGCCAAACTTTCACCAAAAGTCATCATCACTATTTGGTGGTCTGCTGTGGATCTGATCCATCTGAATCCTGGTGAAACCATTACATCTGAGAAGTATGTTCAGCAAATTGATGAGATGCACAAAAAATTGCCACACCTACAGCAGGAACTGGTCAATAGAAAGGGCCCAATTTTTCACCATGACAGCACCCAACCACACATTGCACAACCAATGCTTCAAAATCTGGGCTACAAAGTTTTGCCTCACCTACCACTTCCACCTGACCTCTCTTGCCAGCCAACCGACTACTACTTCCCCAAGCATCTCTTTTGACAATTTTTTTTGGGGGGGCAGGAAAATACTTCCGCAACTAGCAGGAGGCAGAAAATGCTTTCCA
The DNA here is from genome assembly GCF_001704415.2 of Capra hircus. Taxonomy (NCBI): domain Eukaryota; kingdom Metazoa; phylum Chordata; class Mammalia; order Artiodactyla; family Bovidae; genus Capra; species Capra hircus. The sequence goes on along the minus strand of NC_030822.1, from coordinate 45,423,690 downwards.
AGGGTTTCTCAAATCCTGACTTTTATGCTACAGGAATTAACAAACTTATTTATTGTTGGCAAAATTGTGCTGATTGTAATGGATTCAATTTTGGTTAATAAAGATATGCTTGAGCCTAGTTATGATTTAAAATCCACAGTCTGAAACAGCAATTACCTTTGTACCAATCTAATATTTATCAGAGTTCTCCTGATGACATCTACCAAGCTTACAGCATGGTTCTCTTAGGTTTGCCCTCTCCCTAGATCCAATCAGATCCAAGGATGGTGATCTATGAAGAAGGAGCTCCCTAGAAAGATCTATATGTATGTTAGACCAATTAGCACATTCTATGATTCATTTATTTATTCTTCAGATATTGTCTGAACATGTATTTTATCCCAGACATAGTGCCCAGGGTAAATACAAATGTGTATACATAAGACACAGTCTCCTGTATTATAAAATTCAGTCTAGTGAGGGAGGTAAGCTAGCAGAGAAATACTTTTCATAGGGAAAATGCTGTAACAAATATCTATATAGGATGCTATAGAGATGAAGGAGGAGAGATTAATTCTACTGAAGGAAATGAGGGAAGACTTCACCTAGGTGATAATAATGCTTTAGGGACTAAGGATGAGAAGAAGATTGTGGGCAATAAGTTGGGCAGTGGTGTTTGTGAAGGAAGCTGGCTATGCTGTCTTAGTGTGGCTAAGATAAGTTAGGGAGTGTTGGGCCAGAATGACTTAACAGAGTAGGGACCAAGTCACTGAGGGCTTTGTAGGCTTTGCTAAAGAGTTTGGCTATATTCTGTGGTACAAGGAGAAAATCCTTGAATGACTTTTGTAGGGGAATATCACAGTTAGATTTGTTTTGGAAGAAGGAGACTACCTTGGTGGCAGAATTGAGAGTGGATTTGGGTTAAATGACAACAGAAGACATTGGCCAATTAGGAAGCTTTAGCACTGAATAAGAAAATGAGGGTCTCGGAAAAGAATTGCAAAATTAATGCTGCACAGGCTATGGTCTCTAACTGTGGTCCATGATAGACATCATTAATCAATCATGGCACTCCTCCATTGGGTCCAGATAAAATCTTGTATCCTACTCAATGAGTCTACAGGGCTGACATCACCAATGGACAAATAATATGAAACCTTTTCATAAACTGGGTCTAGACTGAGCTATTGAGAGTGAAGATGTGGAGCAGAGGAAAGAGGTTGCAAACATTTATGAAGCCACCCAAACCTTCAAGAGTCTTCTCATTAAGTTGTCCTAGTTACTGTTAGCCAGATGTGTGATCACATCCTTCAGTACAAATCACTTACAACTGAATGATGCTTTGCAGCTTACAATATAATATTCATATTTTAATTCTCACTCTAACCATGCTAGAAAGGGAGGAAGAGCAAGTTTCACTATCCGTTCTTTACAGCAGGAGAAACTGAGGCTTAGAGCAAGTGCACTCCTTCAGCGCTTTGTGTTCTGAAGGCATACTTGTCCCTTCAGCAGGCATTGACCGAGCAACAGTTATCCCCAACTTGTACCACACACTGAGGATATAAGTAGATATGACTTGGTCTTAAGATTTCTTTTTATTGCCTTGTATTGGATTTATCTGAGTGTGTTTGTTTTATACCTTTTTCCAGATTATCAGTTCCCTGAGGGCAAAGTCTCTGGAAAATGTTACTGCACCTAATCACAGCCTGGATGCTGTGCAGGAGAACACTCCAAGAGGCCAGGCGTGCGGCCTGGATTTGCCTAACCTTGGCTGGAACTTCAGAGCTCAGGGATTCAGTTGCAGATCAGCTCAGAGGTCTGTTTCTGATTAGCTTGACAGCCATCTTTAATGCCTGCTAGTCATTTAACCTGGCAGCGAGTAAAGGCCTCTCCCCCAAATAGAGTGTAAAACCACAACCACAACCCACAAGACCTTGAGACGTGCAAATCCAGCCATTACCCAATGGCAAGTATGGGAGTGTGCCGGGAGGCGGTTTCTTCCAGATCCTTAAGTCCAGAGTCACTTGGATCACGTTGCACTGACTCACGGAGGTCACAGCGGGAGGACCAACCTTCCAGTGTCACGAGCCTCAATAGTTGCAGGACCCTGAGGATGACTTTGTACCTGAATGAGTCTGAAGTCTCAAAGGATCAAGTCACCTGGGGATTCAGTAAGGCAGAGGAGCTGTGGGGTTGGCTGATGGTGATGTCATAGCCATGCCAGCACCACCTTCTAAGCAGCCCTCTGACTCTTTGACTAGCCTTTACCCCATCTTGATTTATACATGATATTTTATAATAGCCAAAATGATGCTCAAAGAAACTTCTTCAGCCTCCTACCACCACCCTGGGCATGTAATAATGCCATAGAAGTACACGACCTGTCATGTCTTATTACTTAAGTATAGGCCTGAGAAGCTTCTCCATGAGGCAGCATGATGTGAATGCTACCCAGGATTGGCCCCATAGAACACAGAGACAGAACACTATCATCTCAGCATTCTTAAGCAGAATTACTATCTCCAGGCTTTATTCCAATTAAAGCTGAAAAACATGGAGCCACGGGGCCCAGCTCTCCTTTCTGGCATTTTGGCAGAAACACAGTAAGGATACGGACCCAGAAGTCCAGCTTTGGGCCCCAGGTCCACAGCTCCCTGCCTGAGTGTGTTGAGAAAGTCCCTTTCAGAGTTGCAACTTCCTCCTCTCAAGAGTGAGGGTAATGATATAGCTCACCAGGTGAGTTCTTAAGAGGATCAAGTGACCCAATAGGTTGAAAAATGTGTGTGTGTGTGTGTGTGTGTGTGTGTGTGTGTGTGTGTGCATGTGTGCGCATGCGCATGCCCAAATGCTCAGTCACGTCCAATTCTTCTGCAACCCCGTGGACAGTAGTCCACCAGACTCCTCTGTCCATGGGATTGTCCAGGCAAGAGTACTGGAGTGAGTTGCCATTTCCTACCTCAGGGGGTTTTCCCAACCCAGGGACTGAACCCACATCTCTTGTGTCTCCTGCCTTGGCAGGAAGAGACTTTACTATAAGTACTACCCGGGAAGCCCCGCTTTGCCAACTAAGCTATGCAAACTTTAGATAATAATAATAAAGACAATGATGATACATTTGCATTCCTGTTGGGCTCAGTGAAACACCTGTTTTTGCAGGGAATGGTAATATTAAGTATATAACACTTTACAAGTTCACAGAGGACGCTGATAGCCACTCTTTCCCGTTTTGTTATCCTCCATTCATGAAAGAGGCTGGTATTTCTCACCCAGTTCTGTGAATCACCCAACTCACACAGGCAGTGCAGGGGTAGAGTGGAGTCGTAACTCAGGGCCTCTGAGCCCAGCCCCACATTGTCCCTCACGTGTTTTCCACGAGTAACAGCGGGAGCAATGGCAGGGTGGGCATCCATGTGTGGAGGTGCAGGGAGAGGCAGGGATGGCATGGCCCATCTCCAGGCTGGATACCTTGGGCCTGGTTGTGCTCAGCTGGGGAAACTCTAGGTCCATTTAGATGAGGGCGACTGCTCTACTTGTAGCTACTGTACAAAGTGACGATGTTTATTGGTCTTACCTGCTCAGGCCCCTGGTCCCCTGTGCACTGGTAAGTATCCTCTGAGCTAACTTCACTGTGGAGATACCATCTGCTGGGTTTCCGGTGCTGAAAAAAAATTGTGTCAAGCAGACCCTTGATGCTGAGCTAGCGCTGCCTTCTGGTCACTCTGTGCTCAGGCAGCTGGGTCACCTTGTCCTTCTGCTGTGTCTCTGGCTCTGTTCCTTTGGTTCTCAGGAATCCTTGTGCTCTGGTCCTTCCAAGTGCATCTTTGGGGGGCCTGGGATTTTTCTGGGCTTAATCCTTCTGGGTACAGGTGATTTCCCCTGGAAACAGAGTCTGAGGCAGGGACAGTTGTGTGTAGGTGGTTTATTTCGGCAGAGAGTGCTAGAGAGAGGCCTGAAGGAGGGAAACAGCACTGGAAGGAAAGGCCACAGGTACGTGTGCTCTGGAACTGGCCACCGTGGTGAGCGTCTGACTCTCATCCCACCAAGGCCTTTGGAGGAGCCTCGGGAAATGTGTCTTAGAACTGAAAACTCAGCAGCACAAAGGAAGAGTGTGTTTGTCCATCAGCATTTCTCTTGCCTTGGTGGAGGGTGGTCCTCAGGACATTTGCTTGTCTGTGCTTCCAGTGGTGTGTGCATATGGCTCGCAAGCTACATGGCTGCCTCTTACCTTCATGCCAGGGAAGTCCCAGGGCAAGAAGACAGAGGTATGGGATGTGCAGAGAGGAGGTAACTCCATAAGAATTGATCACCATCCAAGCAGAATGTGGGAGGGGGCATGGCTGGGATAAGGTAAGAAGTGGTATACAAAGGGGTTGCAGGCCAGAATAGTATCACGTGGTCCTTCTGTAATTTTGAGGCCAATGCTTGGCCAGACTCTGTGTGGGCATCTGAACTGACCAGCATGAGGCCATCAGAAGGCACTGTCCCCTTGGTTGTACAACCCCAGAGCCCCGGCCTAGAAAGAGTTTGCCTGGATTGACGCAGACGTAGCATGAGCTTTTGAATCTGGAATGACCAGTTCTCTCTATGACCTGAGTCTGTTACCAGGAGCAGCACAAGCCATTCAGGATCTAGTCGCATGATCATGACAACGAGACACGGCGTGGGGAACAGAGAGGCTCTCAGCAGCCTCAACAACGTGCTCCCGACCTCAGCGGGGCCACTCCTCCAAACGAAGGGGGGTGTTGAAAACGCAGCACAGAAAGATTGATAATTATTTGGAACAAGCTTAAACATTTGGATTGCTCCAACTGCCTTAAATCACTCTGCCATATTTATACTTGACTAGTGTTCTACATAACAACTTCCAAATCAAAGACTTTTGAAAAATTTCAATCACTGTGTTTTGAAGTGATTGAGAGCTCAGGGCGTGAGCAGTGTGGAAATAAGGCATATTAACATTATTAGTGCGACAAATTTCCTGAAGTAGTTACGTTAAGAAATGATCAAGGCCTTAGCCTCTATAAAGGAGAGGGAGCTGCGTGTGGCTCTGCATTTGGTTTTGAAAGGATCTTAACTCTTCCGATGCAGAGGGGGAAATTGGTGGTCTAAAAATTGATCACTCCAAATGGATTGTGTTGTCAGGAAGAGAACTTCTGTCCTTTTATAGACTGAAGGAGAGGAAAAGAGGGAGGGAGAGAAGTAAGAAAGAAAGAAACCATAAAAATAGCTAACTCTTGTATAGAATTTACTAGGCGCCAGGTGCTATTCTAAGTACTTTACATATATTAATAATCTACCCTTTTTTTATCTCATGCTTAATCAATTCTATAAGGTAAATCCTATTGTTATCTCATTTTACAAGGTAGTTAAGTTCTTATATTTAGATAGTGAAAAAGCCATAACATAAACCAGACTCATTCCACAGTGCCTGCTTTTGCAAGAGGGAAGGAAATCATATTTCTAGCCCCACGATATTCCAGGGACATTCTCTCATTTAAACGTTAAGAATCTTCTGAGATTTTGCATACTATTCCATAGATAAGGAAGCTGAGGTCTTGACAGACTGACCAATCACGTGGCTTGTGAGTGGCAAATGCAGAATTTTAATTCAGATCTCATTCTGGGCTTCTAGTTCCTATTCTGGATTATTTCTTAATAAGTGGATAAAACTTGATGTGCAAAAAGAACTGAATAACCAAGTGAATTAAATAATGCCATTTTCAGGAATATGTATGAACCTAGAGATTGTTATACTGAGTGAAGTAAATCATACTTACTTCCCTCATATGACATCCCTCATATGCAGAATCTAAAAAGACACGATTTTACAAATGAACTTATTTACAAAACAGAAACAGACTCACAGACTTAGAGAACAAGCATGGTTGCTGGGATGGTGGGGGAGAATGGAGGGAAGAGATAGGGACTTTGAGATGGTCATGTACACATACATGTTGTACTTAAAATGAATAATGATACTGTACAGTGCAGGGAATTCTGCTCAATGTATGCACCAGCCTGGATGGGAGGGGAGTTTGGGGGAGAATGGAAACATGTATGTATGGCTGAGTCCCTATGAAGTCCACTTGAAACTATTACAATATTGTTAATTGGCTATATTCCAACACAAAATAAAAAGCTTAAAAAATAAATAATCATAATATTTACATGTTGAAGTTTAAAGCTTCTGTGTTTTCTATCCACTGATATCAGACAGTCAGCACAAGGGACTATAAAGCCAGTTACAGGAGCTGACCTGAGGCTGAGGAGTCCATGAGAAGGCAGACAGGACTGGGGATCCAATTAGACTCAGAATTGCAGATCTCCTTACTGACTGTGTGGCCATGTGCAAGTAGAGGTTTTTGAGTTTCATTTGGAAAATGAGGGAAACAATGATTCTCTTACTGATTGATGTGAGTATAAATGAGTGAAAGTGTGTATACATTATGCCTAGCACAATGCCAGACATGCAGTAGTTACCCAGTAAATACCAGATGCCAGACTATCATGAAAACGGACACCTCTGCCATTATTATAATAATTTCAGTCTATTGTACAAAGAACATCCCAATAGTAGTCCTCCCTGGAAAAAGTTTGAGTGAAATGTAAACTGTTGATAGGCAAAATCTCAGGGGGCTCTTGCCTTGGGACTCAGATAAAGCCCCAGGAAGGTAAGCTTTCCCCCAGAGTTTCATAAAGTGAGCACTCAGTCCCTGCCATCAGCTCTGTCTCCTTTTGAATGCATGAATGCACCCCCAAAGTCACCCTCTCTCTGTTGGGCTGAGCAGGGAGAGACAGGGAGCCGGTAGCCTCTTCCCCAGTTCTGAGATGTCCATCGGGCATAAGAAGAGAGGTTTCCTATCCCGGACCTCTTTCGCTATTCCAAAAGGGTGATGGTGAGAATTCTCGACACTTTAGATCATCCACTTCTAAACAGCACCTGCATTTTTAAAATACTAGCTAGAAGACCTACAAGTTCTTGTTTTCTCTACCTCATTCTTGCTCGTGGCAGCTGTACCCTTACACAAGCTTAAATTTAACAGCACTATTGTTACTTTGGGCTTCCCTGGTGGCTCAGCAGTAAAGAATCCTCCTGCCCATGGGGGAGAATCCCTCCTCCATCAAACCAGGAGATGCAGGTTTGATCTGGAGGTTGAGAAGATGCCTTGGAGAAGGAAATGACAACAACTCCAGTATTCTTGCCTGGGAATCCCATGGACAGAGGAGCCTGGTTGGCTATAGTCCCTGGGATTGCAAAGAGTCAGACATGACTTAGCAACTACACAACAACAACAATTGTTACTTTACCCATATTTTCTAACTTAAACCTTTCATTAGTCCTAATGATTGGAATGTTATCATCCTTATTTTATAGATGATAAAACTATTGGGACAAGGAAGCCTTATCCACATAGAGTGGTGTCATTTTAGGGAGATAATAGTTGCTCAATACAACTTTTGGAATGTTTTGATGATTAATAAGTAGATTAATTCCAAAGTGTGTTGCAGATTCCAAATCTATAAAATGAAAAAACTTGGATTAGATGGTCTCATGTTCTTCCAACTCTTAAATTCTATCATCTCTACCAAGCTGAGGAAAAGGGAAAGAAAACAGAAAAGAAAAAACATTTTAAAAGCTTCGACTGTCTGCCAGATGGTATGTCAGGCATTTTACATTTAATCCTCACAAGAAACTTTATGAGAAGGGTATCACTGTACCCTTTGAACAGAAGAAGGATTGAAGATTAACAAGTCGAGTTACCCAAGACCGTGAAGCTTGCAGTCAGCAGATCTGGAGTTCTGATCCTGAGTACACAGCCTGCAAATTTTTCTCTACTTTAAAGCCAAACGGGCTCTCCAATAATGCCTGCCCTACAAAGACTATATGCTTCAGAGACTGTAACTGTCCTGTTTTTCTATGAGCCCCTTATAGCTATACTGCTTTTGGGAAACTCAAAGCCCTCATTGTGCTCAGTAACCTCATCATATAAGGATAAAATTCTCGAGCTTTGCCAGATACAATAATGTGTTGTGAACACTAGCGTTATATGGTCAGGTTCTGTAGAGTTAGTGCTAAGAACTTCCCCTCCCAGTAGATTACATTAGCCACCTCTAATGTGAATAGTGCCTACTGAAGCTGTTCAGTACTACCTGCAATATCCTCCAAAAGATTTGGGAAGTCTCTATTATAACTACCATCCCTTAGGACTAATTGCTCATTGAATGTCTATCTTCCTAGATGGACTCTAAGCCTCTTGAGCCTCAAGTTTGAAGAACTAATTCTTTTGAACTGTGGTGTTGGAGAAGACTCTTGAGAGGCCCTTGGACAACAAGGAGATCAAACCAGTCTGTCCTAGAGGAAATCAGTCCTGAATATTCACTGGAAGGACTGATGCTGAACCTGAAATGCTAATACTTTGGCCACCTGATACGAAGAACTGACTCATTTGAAAAGACCCTGATGCTGGGAAAGATTGAAGGAGGGAGTAGAAACGGACAGCAGAGGAGGAGATGGTTGGATGGCATCACTGACTCAATTGACATGAGTTTGAGTAAACTCCAGGCGTTGGTGACGGACAGGAAAGCTTGGCGTGCTGCAGTCCATGGAGTCACAAAGAGTTGGACACAACTGAGTGGCTGAACTGAACTGAAGCCTCTTGAGGAAAGGGACTGTGTTTTATTTATTACCCTTAAGTATTAATTGTATCAACTTGCCTAATGATGAGTAAACTGGCTAACCCACCACAATTAACAACTCCAGAGCTCCTTGAGTCCTGTCAGTTTCTCTTTTTAGAGTTTGGTGCCCTTTTCTGGGTGGATCTGCAGTAGACCATGCCAAGTTGTGGGCTTATGGAGATTTCTCACAATTTTGTGGAATTCTTTTACCCCAAAGATTGATGTGTACATTTTGTTGGTGCATAATGTCCTTAGGCTAGATTGAATTGGAAGAGAATGATACTTGAACTAAACTTCAAGCAGGGCAGCTAGGGTGTGGCTGACAGTAATAAGAGGTCAGAGTTTTAATGCACATCTTAAAGAGGGGCAGAGGAAAATTCTAGGGAGAAGAAAGAAAGGAAGTATCAGTATTGCAGAAGGTGGCCTGGATATTTGAGAGCTAGGTGGGTTGAAGGGCATGATTCAGGACCAAGTCTGTGAGCACAGATAATGTTCCAAGGCACAGCTTTTACTTAGTATCTGCTCTGTGCAATGGGTCTGGGTGTGTCAAGGTGTAAGGTAGTGTCAGTCTGGACAGTGAGACCATTATGAGAGGTGCCTTTCTGCCTATCTGCCATGTTGTTGTTGTTGTTCAGTGGCTAAGTCATGTCCAACTCTTTGTGACCCCATGGACTGCAGCACACCAGGCTTCTCTGTCCTTCACTCTCTCCCGGAGTACGTTCAAACTCATGACCTTTGAGTCAATGATGCCATCCAACCATCTCATTCTCTGCTGCCCACTTCTCCTCCTGCCCTCAGTCTTTCCCAGCATCATGGTCTTTTCCAATGAGTCAGCACTTCACATCAAGTGGCTAGAGTATTGGAGCTTCAGCTTCAGCATCAATCCTTCCAATGAATATTCAGGGTTGATTTCCTCCAGGATTGACTTGTTTTATTTCCTTGCCATCCAAGGGACTCTCAAGAACCTTCTCCAGCAACACAATTCGAAAGCATCAATTTTTCGACACTCAGCCCTCTTTATGGTCCAGCTCTCATATACTTCTGCCAAATATTAGTGTGGTTGGCTGTACTCCAGTGACTATAATGAGACTTTGCATTGATAGTAGCTGTAAGTGCCCACACTTGGGTGATTTGCTGGACTTTGATCAAGTTGTCCTGCATATCACTTACAACCAGGATTCTTGGAGTGAAATGGGATGAAGAGGCATCCAACAAGCAATCCAGATCCCCTTGAGCACACACATACCCTACCTACCACAGGGCAAATGAGATGAGTGTGAAAGTGCTTTGTAAACTATAAGGTGCTAAACCAATGTGAGAGGCTTTATGGTGACTATCACATGTGATCTAGGCAGAAGTGTTGGTGCAGCCCATGGCATAGTAAGTCCACCCCTTGCTCTCAACTTGTGTAAATCCTTAGCACTGAAAATCCAAGACCAGACTTTTGAACCACTACCCAAGTCTGGAAATGCACACGATTATTCAACTTCATCTTTGTTTCTTTTCAGTTTTGTGAGAAAGACTGGCTGTGTAAGGGAGGAGACGCACAGGAGGAGTACTACAAGGCAGGCAGCCCAAGGCTGTTTGCAACCCTCTCTCCTTCTACCTCATTTGTCATGGCTTCTGTCCTCTTCTTAGTCAAGCCTTTTGCTTGGTGAGCTTCCTGGGTTGACTTCTGTCAAACTTGGATGATTATTGGAGTATTGGATTCCTATAGCCCTGGACAGAGCCCAGAGTCTGCACTGTTGTTCATGTTTGATCTCCCATTCAAGTTTCCGGAAGAAGCTGGCTGAACTAAGGATCAAAGATTTCTCCACTAGCTTCTCCTTTTCCCCCATGACAGCCTCAGTGCTACAGTTTAGCATAGCTGCAAATTAACTCCTCAGTGGATCATCTGCTCAGAATCTCTCCCATCCTTGTAGCCAGGGCAGTTCAGATGGACCCAAGGTTTCAGAGAAGGGGATTTTTATTCCAGTTCGAATGTACCTGCAGGTAAAGATAATAGTTTGGTTTTCTTCCATGCCAAGGAGCCTCTCAGGGAGCCTGCTTACTCTTGCCAATTGATTTTGTTTGCCGGACAGAACTCCTTATGAGGAGTTTTCCCATGAACACAAAGAACTTGGATGCTTCTACTGGAACATCTTGATTTCTTAAATGTTCAGACTGGAGACTGACATTTTCAACAATAACTTGGGCTCTCCATGGAGGAATCATATTACTGTACAACAGACACATAACCAGAAAATCTCATTTCTGGTACCAGTACTCTACTGACCATGATACTTTCTCTTCTCTGGGCCTCAGTTTTGTAAGTCAGGCCATCATTCAGGAAAGAACTAATTCTTGACTGCTTACTATGTGTCTGGCGCTGTGTTGAGCTGTGTCCCCACGGTTTGAGGTCTAAAGCTGTATTCCTCAGTCTTTAAAGTGCTTACAAGTCACCCAGGGATCATTTTAAAATGCAAATTTTGGTTCATTTACCCTGGGATAGGGCCTGAGCTTCCATATTTCTAACAAGCTTCTGTGTGCTAGAAAGTGTCTGAAGGAGGGAGTAAACTGATGTAGATTGAGATAATTTGTAACAGATTTTAGCATCAGTTTAAATGGAAGTCTAATATGTAATAGGCAAAAATGGAATTATTCTGATTGAGGGAGGGCATCATGGTGAAATTCTTGAATATATCCAGCTCAGGCTTCCTCCTTTGCCTCTGTCACTAGCCTCATCCACTGATGAGAAAACACACAGGTATTTCCACAGTATCTCTGAGTCTACACCAGTCACACCTGGAAGCCCAGAGCACTGAGTGATCTCCACATGTGCTTTTCACATTCTGTCGATAAGGATAATGTAGAAAGATATCACCCACATTTTAAGAGCAGGAAGGTACATGGCCCCTGTGATGGCTAATTTTACACATCAACTTGGCTGGACCACAGTACCCAGATATTGCTCGAACGCCAACGTAGATGTCTCTGTGAAGGTAATTTTTAAGATGAGATGAACATTTAAACAGCAGACATTGAGTAAAGCAGATTGCCATCCAAGCTTAGGGTGGGTCTCATCTAATCAGTTGAAGGTCTTCAGAGAAAAACAGACTGAGATTCCTAGGGAAAAGGAAATTATGCCCCTGGACTGCTTTCAGACTCAAGTTGCAATATCAGCTCCTCCCCAGGTCTCCAGTCTGCTGGCCTGCCCTACAGATTTGGGACTTGCCAGCTTCTATAATTACATGAGCCAATTTCTTAAAATAAATCTCCCAATCTCTCTCTCTTTTTTTCCTATTTCTCTGGAGAACCCTAACCAGTACAACCCCTTCAAGCACAAAGGCGTTTACTGAAATAACGTCCTCTCTTCTAACGTGTACTTGTGACCATTTGGATCTCAGATGTGTGATCTGTGGTCTCTGATGCTATGTATGGCCACTGTGGCTTGAACTTATGGAAGACTCATGACTGGCCCTCTGGCTCCACCTGCCTTTGTTGTAGTGGAGTCTGGAACCCTAGCAGTAGTGGAGTCCATACCCTAGGTCTGGACTCAGAACATCTGGGTTGTTGTCTTGACTCTACCATGAAGACACTATGACATGGGTAAGTTACTTCTCCTGGTTGAACCATGGTTTGCTGCTTTACAAAATGATATGATGATACATGATAAATGATTTTCTGAAGACTATTACGATTCTTTGGGAAAAGATCTTCTGTCTCCAAATAAGTGGAAAATATGCCATGAACTATCCCTTCTTCAAGAGTTATACTGAGCATTCACTTCAAAGGCCCTGAAAAGTCCTGCCACAAATAATTCTACTTATTTTTTTTCTGAAGTTGATTTGATGCCCAGTACTAACACTTAACTAAACCTAATGGAGACACATTTTAGGACATGTAATACTGGATGGCTATTTTGGTCCTCTTCAGTTATCAGATTATTTATTCTTTTCATGGATTCAAAGACAGAAGCCAAGACAAAAATTGGTCAAAATTTTCCATAATACTTGAAGAGTGTCCTTTTTTTTTTTTTTAAACATTCTTAAGCAACAGTTAGAACTGGACATGGAACAACAGACTGGTTCCAAATAGGGAAAAGAGTACATCAAGTCTGTATATTGTCACCCTTATTTAACTTATATGCAGAGTACATCATGCAAAATGCCATGCTGGATGAAGTACAAGCTGGGATCAAGATTGCAGGGAGAAATACCAATAACCTCAGATATGCAGATGACACACCCTAATGGCAGAAAATGAAGAACTAAAAAGCCTCTTGATGAAAGTGAAAGAGGAGAGTGAAAAAGTTGGCCTAAAGCTCAACATTCAGAAAATGAACATCATGGGGCATACAGTCCCATCTCTTCATGGCAAATAGATGGAGAAACAATGGAAACAGTGACAGGCTTTATTTTCTGGGCTCCAGAATCACTGCAGATGGTGACTGCAGCCATGAAACTAAGACGCTTGCTCCTTGGAAGAAAAGTTATGACAAACCTAGACATCATATTAAAAAGCAGGGACATTACTTTGTCGACAAAGGCCTGTCTAGTCAAAGCTATGTTTTTTCTAGTAGTCATGTATAGATGTGAAAGTTGGACCATAAAGAAAGCTGAGTGCTGAAGAATTGATGCCTTTGAACTGCGGTGTTGGAGAAGACTCTTGAGAGTCCCTTGGACTGCAAGGAGATCCAACCAGTCCATCCTAAAGGAGATCAGTCCTGAATATTCATTGGAAGGACTGATGCTGAAGCTGAAACTCCAGTACTTTGGCCACCTGATGGGAAGAACTGACTCACTGGAAAAGACCCTGATGTTGGGAAAGATTGAAGGCAGGAGGAGAAGGGAATGACGGAGGATGAGATGGTTGGATGGCATCACCGACTTGGACATGAGTTTGAGCAAGCTTTGGGAGTTGGTGATGGATAGGGAAGCCTGGCATGCTGCAGTCCATGGGGTTGCAAAGAATCAGACACGACTGAGCGAATGAACTGAACTGAAAATGGGAAAATTAATAAAATTTACCACATGGGGTTGTTGTAAGCATTACATTAAATTATGTATGCAGAGCACTTAGCACAGAGCCTAGTACCTAATAGACAGACAATATCTTTGTTTTTACATTGAGCAAAAAGTGGTCATATTTGAAGAAGTCAGTTCTAAGAGGAATTCAAGCATTCAATCCTTCAAACCAAACCTAAACCATTTTATGCTTGGACTATTTCACCCTGGGTGAAGGGCGACTTCCAGGCATTTGAAAGCTGATGTCCCTCTGGCAACCCCGGAGCATTCTGGAGCCAAGATCCTAATGATTTAAGCATTAATATATCCAGAGATAGGTCATTCAATTTTCTTTTAAATGCAGATCATAAAAGAGGGAGGGATATTTGGGTCAAGATGTACTGAATCTGAAGGCTTTGGAACATGTTTGCAGCAGCTCACTTGATCCAGCCCCACACTGCATTTTCTCTACCCCAGTGTTTGGAGGGGCGGGTATTTGAATCTTGGGCAATATCCTGCTTTCCTTCTGCCTCTGAAAATGCTCTGTTATGCTTGCATAGTGCTTTTGGTCTACCTAGGAATCCCACATCTATTTTCTTTCTTCAGCCTCTCAAACCCACTGACTTAAGAATGAAGGATGTGTGTTAGTCACTCAGTCATGTCCAACTCTTTGCGACCCCCTGGACAGTAGCCCGGCCGATTCCTCTGTCCATGGCATCCTCCAGGCAAGAATACTGGAGTGGGTTGCCATTCCCTTCTTCAGGGGATCTTCCTGACCCAGGGATTGAACCCAGATCTCCTGCTCTGCAGGTGTATTCTTTACCGTCTGAGTCACCAGGGCCCTCATGAAGGAAAGATAAAATTTGCCTATTTGACAGAAGTGGAAACTGAAGTCTAGAAAGTGATATGATTTGCTTAAATTCCCAAACAGAGTTTCCCAGAGAGCCCAGACTAAAAATATTGACTCTTGACCCCAACTGGACCTCACACCTGCCCAGGGGATTGTCTGTGGCCAGAACACAGCCCTAGGATCCGAGCACTTGCCTGTAGGATGCTGCAGATTGGTATGCAAGCTTGGTGGGCTCTGGCTGATCTTGCTGAGGGAACCCTTCAATCTGAATAACAATCAGCAAGATTTTAAAGAAATTTGGGCCAATTTCCTGGAAGTCTATGATTAATCTAATTGCTGGGTTTTCCTCTGTTTTTGTCTCCCACTGTTAATTTCATTTATTTTTCTCTTTCTTCCCCGACACAGACTGCCTTGTCTCTGTGTGTGCGGTTTTGTCACTGTTTGTTATTTGTCCATACATAGTTTATCATTGGCAATGCTTTCAATGGGATTGTTGTACTCTGTGTTTGGGGAAGTAGAAGCTTTCAATAGAGACAACATCATGCAGCATGAAGAAAAAGCACTGGGCTGAATTTCAGAGGCCCTTTTGGAAAGCCTAGCTTTAGATACCTGCTACGCCTCCCTGGCTTTTCAGATACCCAGATACCGGACAGCGGAAGAGACCTGATTCTCCTGGCCCCTCCCTCTGTTAAAGAACACCTACGATTGAGTAAAAAGCACGGGTGGGGTAGAGGGGCGGGGGTTGTGCCATGCTTCCAGCTGTTATGAATAAAGGAATAAATTTGGGTCCAATATAATAGAAAATGCTTCCTTTCAATAAAGGATTTCTGTTCTCTAGAGCAGGGATCCCCAACTTTCAGTATCTAATGCCTGATGATCTGCGGTGGAGTTGATATAATAATAATAGAAATAAAGTGCACAATAAATGAAACACACCTGAAACATCTTGAAACCAGCCCTCTTACCCCAATCCATGAAGAAATTGTCTTCCACAATACCAGTCCCTAGTGCCAAAAAGGTTAGGGACCACTGGTATGGAGGACGCAGCAAAGAAGACAGAGCAGTGATGATGGATGTCAGAATCAAGTGAATGAAGGCACTCCAGTACCTGGATTAAGACAGAGGTTAGGAAATGAGGTATAAAGAGATCAGAAGAGTAAAGGAAAGAACTGCCCCTGGCCATGTTGGAGAAGACTCTTGAGAGTCCCTTGGACTGCAAGGAGATCCAACCAGTCCATTCTGAAGGAGATCAGCCCTGGGATTTCTTTAGAAGGCATAATGCTAAAGCTGAAACTCCAGTACTTTGGCCACCTCATGTGAAGGGTTGACTCATTGGAAAAGGCTTTGATGTTGGGAGGGATTGAGGGCAGGAGGAGAGGGGGATGATAGAGGATGAGATGGCTGGATGGCATCACCAACTCGATGTATGTGAGTCTGAGTGAACCCCGGGAGTTGGTGATGGACAGGGAGGCCTGGTGTGCTGTGATTCATGGGGTCGCAAAGAGTCGGACATGACTGAGCGACTCAACTGAACTGAACTGAATGGCACTCATCTCACACCCTAGCAAAATAATGCTCAAATTCTCCAAGCTAGGCTTCAACAGTACATGAACTGAGAACTTCCAGATATTCAAGCTGGATTTAGAAAAGGCAGAGGAACCAGAGATCAAATTGCCAACATCTGCTGGATCATTGAAAAAGCAAGAGAATTCCAAAGAAGCATCCACTTCTGCTTCATTGACTACACTAAAGCCTTTGACTGTGTGAATCACAATAAACGGCGGAGAATTCTTAAAAAGATGGGAATACCAGACCACCTGACCTGCCTCCTGAGAAATCTGCATGCAGGTCAAGATGCAACAGTTAGAACCAGACATGGGACAATGGACTGGTTCCAAATTGGGAAAGGAGTACATCAAGGTTGTATACTGTCACCCTGTTTATTTTTCTTACATGCAGGGTAAATCATGTGAAATACCAGGCTAGATGAAGTACAAGCTGGCATCGAGATTGCAGGGAGAAATATCAATAACCTCAGATATGCAGATGACACCACCCTTATGGCAGAAAGTGAAGAGGAACTAAAGAACCTCTTGATGATGGTGAAAGAGGAGAGTGAAAAAGCTGACTTAAAACTCAACATTCAAAAAACGAAGATCATGGCATCCAGTCCCATCACTTCATGGCAAATAGATGGGGAAACAATGGAAACAGTGACAGACTTTATTTACTTGGGCTCCAAAATCACTTCAGATGGTGACTGCAGCCATGAAATTAAAAGACGCTTGCTCCTTGGAAGAAAAGTTATGACCAACCTAGACAGCATATTAAAAAGCAGAGACATTACTTTGCTGACAAAGGACTCTACAGTCAAAGCTATCATTTCTCCATAGTCATGTGAGATGTGAGAGTTGGACCGTAAAGAAAGCTGAGTGCCGAAGAATTGATGCTTTTGAACCATAGTGTTGGAGAAGAGTCTTCAGAATCCCTTGGGCTGCAAAGAGATCGAAACAGTCAATCCTAAAGGAAATTAGTCCTGAATATTCATTGGAAGCACTGATACTGAAGCTGAAGCTCCAAAACTTTGGCCACCTAATGCAAAGAACTGACTCACTGGAAAAGACCCTGATGCGGGAAAGATTGAAGGTGGGAGAAGGGGACCACAGAGGATGAGATAGTTTGGCTGGCATCACGGACTTGATGAACATGAGTTTGAATGAGTTCTGGGAGTCGGTGATGGACAGGGAAGCCTGGCATGCTGCAGTCCATGGGGTTGCAAAGAGTTGGATATGACTGAGTGACTGAACTGACTGGTGGCTGCCCTTGTTAGAAGAAGCAGAGGCGGTCAGAGAGGCCTTGGGTTTGGGGGGAGGGGAGATGCAGCTGCTGTAATTTACCAAGCAGGTGAATGAGTGAGGCCAATTTTCTGCCACCTGTTTCTGCTAACTTGGTCACACCTAGCTAGGAAGTACAACCAGTTGCTGACTCTCAGACACAGGAGAGCAGAGATTAGAGTCTGGTCTCACAAAAGAGCATCAGAAACACTCAACTTGGTGGGTGTATCAGTGGCATTGTTATTAAGAATGAGGCACGAGGAAAGTTTGAACTTTGTTATTTGGCAGCCTGTCACCTGAAGACCCCTGGTGTCCTCCCCACAGCCTGCCACCTACAGGTCCTACTCATATCCCATGGAGTTCCTGGAGAAATATGCCATGAGGCCAGCCAAGGTCTCTGATTTTTTATTCAGCCTGACTTCTATTCATCTCTGAAGCCTAGAGATGTCCTTTCTTACCAACCACCTACCAGAAAGCTGGAGAGGCATGAACTACTGCTTGGTTGGTAACCCAGGAGGCAGTAATAAAAATGGGTCTTAATATTAGGTCCTCAATGTATGCTGTCTTATCTCTTTGTTCCTCACCCTCACTCTTGTGTTGAATATTTAAATTATAATAAGGACCAGCTACATAATTTGCAAGGCCCAGCCTAGTTCAGAATAAAGATACAGGTACCTTGTTAAAAAAAAAAAATGAAAAATTTTAGGATGGCGAGAGCAGAGCATTACAGTGAAGGTAGGGTCCTTCTAAGCAAGGGACACTTTGTGGATGCAGAGGTTACATGCTCATGAAACTAACCCTCTTATGATTTTAACTAAGATAGACAGATGTCAAGTAATTTCCCCAAGATGAAGAAGCTAATAAGCTGAGGGTCTATCTAACTGCAGAGCCTGAACTTTCGACCACTCTGCTAAATTACCTCAAGCTAGATAGATGGTGAATGGTAAACCCTCAGCCTTGCCAACTCTTGTTGTTCTAGGCAATTGCAGGAGGAGCTGGCTGACCCCACTCAAGGGGCCTCAGCCTGGTTGTGCTCTAAGCATGCTCAGGAAGCTATGGGCATAGCCAGGGTTCCAGCCACTGGTGCTTACCACCCAGACTTGCCCTCTCAGTCTCTCAAGGCAGCACCTGATACTAGACCACACTGCCTCATTCTAGAAGCAACAACAGCTGCAAGATCAGCAGTAACAGTCAGGAGCGAACCTGCGCATCTGGAAATGGCTTGCTCAGTTGAACCACAGCCTCCCCTTGGTCTGATGAAGAGGGGCCCTACCCTACCAAACTCTCATTTCCCCTCTCCAGGCTGTGCACCTGCTGGCTTCCATGGCTCCAATCGCTCATTTGTTTGTTTTTCCAGAAAGACAATGACAGAGATTGTGCAGGGGTCTTCTATTTCTTTCTCTGAAATTTCTTGTCCTGGAGCCCCAGTTTCTCTTCTACATTTTTCTCCCAGGAGCTGAGAGCTCTCTGTATCTCCACATATCAGAGCTGTTGAGATGTGGAAGGAGGCTGGCTGTGGGCTACCTCCCATCCCCTCCTGCCATCTGGGAGCTTGCATCTTCCCCTCAGAAGCACACAGGTGAAGGCTGTCACCAGGATGCCCACTAACTGGACTCTGTGACACCACATATGTGACATGGGGCACTGTTACAAACTGGACCTGGTGTAAAGGCAGGAGGCTATCGCAGCCTTTATCTGGAAGAGGAGGAAGATTTGGCAGTGGTGTGAGGTCACAGAGAGGGTTAACCTGGTCATCTATTGAGTGCTGAAAATACAGCAATCACAAGACAGGTGGCTCCCCTCCTCCTAGAGCTCATGGCCTAGTAGACAAGATGGATGACAAATACAGAATTTGACAAATACTTAGTAATACTTGTGAGAAGAGATGGGAAAACAAGATGATATGGAAGTGTGCACAGGGATGGCCCGCTCTAGTCAGAGAGGTCAGGGAAGGCCTGAAGAAATGACATAAAGCAGAAACCTCCATGATCAATGGAAGCTGGATAATAAATAGGGTGATATAGGTGGCTGGAGAGGGATCCTACTAGGAAAAAAATTATTATATGATATCTAAGGTTTCTTTGTAAATCCCATTGTACTTAGATGTATTCCTCTGAGCATGCACAATAATGCAAATCAGAAAAATACTATGCTTTACAGACACATTTTTTAAGAAAGAAAACAGTGACCCTAAGCCAGGAATGTGGCTGGTGCTTGCCTTAGTGCTTCCAAAGAGGGTCACCAGAGGAAATGCTGCTTCAGAAAATGCTGGCTCAGTTGAGGGGGAGCAAGGAAAAGAAGATGGGAGAGCAGGACAAAACAAGAA
The DNA here is from genome assembly GCF_001704415.2 of Capra hircus. Lineage (NCBI taxonomy): Eukaryota > Metazoa > Chordata > Mammalia > Artiodactyla > Bovidae > Capra > Capra hircus. Next base: position 45,404,040 of record NC_030822.1, on the reverse strand, counting down.
AGGGGCCTGAACTGAGTGGGGCTGGAGGGGACAGCAGAGCCAGGGAAACAGGGAAGAGCCCCATGGGGAGGAATGAGAGCGCTGAAGCCCTGGTTCCTATGCCAGACCTTGGGGCCAACCCTCCCTAGGGGAGAAGTAGCAGGTAGAGCTTAGAGACTTCAGCAAAGGCACTCACGCCCTCAGCAGCCTTTCCTCAGAAGCACAGCCATCCCTTCTTTAGGGGAATCAATGCTAAAGGTCGGGCCAGCCGTGAGCAAAGGCTGCTCCCTGTGGTCTGTGTAGCTCTGTCAGTATTCTCACCTTGCATGAGGATGCGAGTGGTTTCTGCAGGAGTGGCATGAAGATTAAGGGAGAGGATGCTTGCAGAGCGCCTAACAGGGTGCTTAGCATGTGGAACCAGTCAAGAGTGTCAGCTCCTTCTAATATTATGGAATGGGAGGAAAAAACAAACAAACAAACAAACAAACTTAGGAGTTAGAATGACCTAAGTGTAAAACCTTCTTGTCTCACTAGTTTTGTGGTCTCAAGCTGATAGGTTAACCTTTTGGAGCTCTACTTTCATTATCTATAAAATGAGGATGGTTGGAAAAGGCTATGGGAAAGGCTTTGGCACACAGTTAATAATTATATTTTTCTTTATTTTCTCTTAACGTTTTAATTTGTTTGTAAATTGACCCCATGTCAATATTTGAGAGAATGAGGGTCTTTGTACCAGTGGTTTGCCATCCTCTTGACGTTCCTTCTAAAGGACCACAGGTCCAGCCTGGAAGATGAAGAGTTCCCACGTCCGCTGTCTGCAGTTCGCAAAGTCCGTCCATATGCTTCACAAACGGCAAATCTCAGAATGGTCTCATAAACAGACCTGGAGATGGGAGTTATCATCTGCATTTTATGGAGAAGAAAACAAGCTCAGAGAGGTCTATTTACTCCAAATTATTAAATTCTATTTATTCTATCCAATCCTGCAAGAGAATATACCCATTTATCAGTTGCAAAAAACAAAAAAAAATCAAGAAGGGTCTTCCAAGATCCTGGAGTATATCACGCTTTTCACTTCAGTCGTGTCTGATTCTTTGTGATCCTATGCACGGTAGCCCTCCAGGCTCCTTGGTCCACGGGATTCTCTAGGCAAGAATACTGGAGTGGGTTGCCATGCCCTTCTCTAGGGGATCTTCCCGACCCGGGGATTGAATCTGTGTCTCTTACCTTTCCTGCATTAGCAAGCAGGTTCTTTACAACTAGGGCTGCCTGGGAAGTCCCTGGGGTGTATAGGCAGAAGAAAGTTAAATGAAGTTCCTTCAGATAATCTTTTGATAAGGACCTGTTTGGGGTAGGTTGGATTGCTGAAGGGGGTCAGGTAGGGTGGAGAGGAGGAAGGGATAGATTAAACTTGTTCATGTTCTGTAGCCCTTGACCTTCAGGAAAAATGGGGTCCCAGAGAGACCCAGAAGGGCCAGGAGTACCTGTGGGGACAGGCAGATCTCAGAGTTTTCGGCCACAAGAAGTCAATGCAAGCCCTAAATGCTCCTCCTGGCTCCTCCCTCCCTCCCCAACCAGAGTCTGCCTGCCAGCTAATCCCTGGGGGGGCCACTGCTCACCCTCCCACCTGGGCTCCATCCAGTCCTCCCCTGCTCTCGCCAGGGGTTGGAGTACTGGTGGCCGGCTCCTCCAGCTCGCCTCCATTGGCCTGAGTGCGTCCTAGCCCACTCTGGATATTAGAGCATTCTCTCGTTTGAAAGGCTCCTTTATTTTTAGTGCTAAATCAACAAAGCTGTTACTGTCATTTTCCATCAGACCGTCATCTTCCACGGATTCAAAATTACACTCAGCTGCAAACTATTGACACTCCTCTTAACAAAAAAATGGTTTTAATAAATCTTTACATTAGCCTATGAGATAAAAAAAAATCTTTACCATGAAATATACAAGTGTATAAGTGTTTTATGAAAGTTTTATTAACTTTACAAAAGAAAAATTGGCAGTGGACCATGAACATCCTGTACTCCTAACACGTGGTTATAAATTACATGTTCTTTCCAATAACATCTGAAAAAGAGACTGTAATTTAAATTTCAAAACCACTTGGCATACCTACTATATAGTGCTGACATGAAGTAAAAGGAGGAACTAGAGAGGCCCAGACAAAGAAGGGAAATATAAAGACGTCCTTAGCTAAAAAGCTGCTGATGGGTACAATCCCCCTCCAGCTGGACAGGGATCAAGTACTTGCTTGTCATATCATTCAATGCACTGTTCATTCTGGGATTCTTCCTTTCAACAAAAAGAGAACTTAAGTGCTAGTAATCATTGCTTGCAGAACTTTATCTCCCAGATACCTTCTTTATGTCAGGATTTCTCAATGACCGCTGCTCTGGCAGAGGGATCAAAGTTGTTATTAAACACAAATGCAATTCTCAGCCCGTGAGGGAGGTGGGAGCGGTGATGCTCCCTCTCTGGGATGGAAGCTACCCTGGCCTAAACGCTTTTTCATTTTCTCTGAGACTTTGAAATAAAGTTCCTATAGGGTCTGTCCGATGTGGGGCTTGGAGACCAGCTTTTCTTTGCAAGTGAGTGCTTGAGTGTCAGGAAGACTTTAAGAAGTTAAAGCCACCCAGTGGGATGCCTGGCTTTTGGAGAAGCCACAGGAAAGTGAGCTGATGGCAGGGAATTCGGCTGTCACCTGCCAAGTTCAGTCTTTGGGGAAAGTAGATACTCGCCAGGATCCCTGCAGCATGGAGCCTGCTTTCCAGATAGCAACAGAGCAGAGAGGCATAATTTGAAGTCATACAAACTTGGATTCAAGTTCAGTTATGATAGTTATTATGTGATCCTCAGTGAGGTCCTTCCTCTGTCCCTTCTCTTGGAGTCATACTGAGAATCTCTGAATGTCTGAGATGGCCTCTGATGGTGTACAAGCTCACCATCCACAGGCTTGAAGATGTGGCCTAAAGGTCATTCCTTCCAGATCCAAGAACTTAACCTCTGTTGGAAATGGTCCATGAGAGATGGAAGAAGGGATAGGGGCCCTCTATGGCGGTCCCTGAAAGCATGATCTTCCAGGGCTTGAGATTTTGCAGCTTCATTCAAGGCCTTGAATCTTCCAGTTTGCCACTGACAAAATCTCAGCCTCAGGGAAGTGTGCCCAAGTTAGGGGCCCCAGGCCAGGCAGTTCAGCACTCTGAAAACAAGACTGGGGAACCCTCTCAGTTGGGTGATAGGTGTCACTGGCAGCTCCAGCAGGGCTTCTAAGTAGAGAGCCAGGGACCAGGTCTTGGAAACAGTCCTTCAAATCATTCATTTCTATGGTAGAAAAACTCACCAGATGAAGGGCATTCTTAGGGTTCTTTCAGATATCCTGGAGATGGAAGAATCGTGCTAACACACCTGCTCTTTTGCCTTGCACCATCATTTGTGTGATTATTTTTGAACCTATTTTCTTAGTTGTTGGATTAGTTCATGAAATAAACTGAAAAAGAAAAGCCTCACACTGGAGTAACCTTGGAGAATTGACTATGTGGCGATCCAGAAGGCCCTGCTTCCCATTACAAAAGGGAAATATGTGCCCTTGATGGAAAAACACAACTTTTGACCAAATAAATTATTTTCTTCCAGTTCAAAATAAGTGACGGTTCTTACAAAGTGGAACTTGCCCCCTTTCCAAATGTGTCGAAGGAAAATGGCATGTGTCTTGGATGCAGAATTACAAGGACATCATGTTAATCTGCTGGGGTCTCACTGCCCCCCGATGGGAAGGCAGACAGGCGATGGAGGGGCCACCACAGTGCTGGGAGCAGCTGTGACTGCCTGGAGGTCACGCTCCGGAACCAGGCAGGAGCCGGCAGTGACCAGCCAGGGCTGCCCAAACTTCATTATGTGGGGAAAATGCACCCAGTGACAAGATGCAGAAGATCTGAGAATCGGTGAGAAAAGTTCATTTGGACTGAGGGGAACTTGATTAGTTTTAAGCCTGGTGTGTTGCTACTGCCTCCCTGACTCCGTCTTCAGAATATTAATGAAGAGTTGGAGGAAAAGGAGAAGCACAGGAGACCTACCTGGGGATGCCTCGCATCTTACTGGCAGGAGCACAACCGCAGCACAAGGACATGGTCACAGCGACGTGGAGAAAGGCGCACTTTTATTGAAGTCTTGCTCTTCACTGGGCACAGGGGTTAATATATATTATCTAATTTGTTCCTCACAACAATACCCTGAAGTGGTTATTGTGTTTTCTGAACTCTAACTTGCAGATGAAAAACCCTTTGGCACAGAGAAATAAAATGAGTAGTCCAAAGACACACAGACTGAGATTTGGACCACATGTGGTCTTTTATATTCCATAGCCTGATCAAGCTTGAATACCCAGTATGTGTGCTCACATCCAGACCTTCACTGGATGTGATCCCTGGCCTGGCCTGCCCTGCCCTCTCCCATTCATCTCCAGATCTAACTAGGGTTGTCTGGAATGCAGAAAGCGGTTGAGCACTGGCCTGGGAATGACCTGAGGGCTGGACATGTGTTGGGGCATCTGACTGGGTAGGAGCTGACATCAGGAGCTCCTGACATTGGGGAAATCCCAGCACAATAGGTTACCCTCTTCTGGCTGACCTAGCAGGTGGGTGGGACACAGAGACAGGGAAGCCTAGTTGATAGTTTTATCTGAGGGGCCTGTCCAAGGGCAACATCCAAGCCAGCAGGTGGCAGGTGGGTTGGGGGAGGTCAGGATTTGGGGAGAGGAGCGGAACTCCTTGGCCTGAAATAGGCCTGACCAGACCACGAGAGGGCCCATATCCCAGATGAAGGCAGGTGTTAGGACAAATAATTGTCACAGAGCCTTGGGACCAAGGTCCAAGGCTGATTCTCAGGGTTAGATTCAGGTTATGTGGCATAGGGCTGTGATGCTGTGAACACAGGGCCTTTGGGCCTTTGGGCCTTTGGGACACAAAGTCAGCAATGGAAGAACAGCAAGGACTTGTTCCTGAGATTCCTTCTGCAAACAGCTGTGTAGAAGGAGGGGAGCATGTAGAGAAGATAACACTTGTTAAACCCCTACTGGGGACTTCCCTGGTTGGTCCAATGGCTAATACTTTGGTGCTTCTCATGCTGGGGGCCCAGGTTTGATCACTGGTCAGGGAACTAGATCCCTCACGCCATAACTGAAAGTTCTCATGCCACAACTGAAGAGCCTGCATCAGGACTTCCCTGGTGGTCCAGTGGTTAAGAATCTGCCTTGCAATGCAGGGGACTTGGGTTCGATCCCTGGTCGGGAAACTAAGATCTTACATGCCAAGGAGCAACTAAGCTTTTGCGCCAAAATTCCGGAGCCTGCACACTCTGGAGCCCATGGGCCATAACTGAAGAGTCCTTGCTCAACTAAAAGATACTGCATTACACAGTGGAGATCCTGCATACTGCAACCAAGACCCAGTGCAGCCAATTAAACAAACAAACAAACAAACAAAAGCACCTTCTGTGTGCCAGGAGTTGCACAAAGAATTTGATGGACATCATTTCATTCAATCCTTTCCACAACTCAGTGTCCCAGTGTATGGTCTGGAAAATGTAGATACAGTAGCTGGATAGGGAAAGGGGACTGATATCTACTCAGTAGCAGCTAGTTTGTACTTATGGCCTTCCATACAATATCTTATGTATTCTTTTAAATATATATATATATGTGTGTACACATAAGATGGGGCTTCCCAGGTGGTGCTAGTAGTAAAAAACCAGCTTGCCAACGCAGGAGACAGATGCGGGTTTGATCCCTGGGTCAGGAAGATCCCCTAGAGGAGGGCATGACAACCTACTCCAGTACTCTTGCCTGGAGAATCCCATGGACAGAGGACCCTGGTGGGCTATGGTCCACAGGGTAACAAAGTGTCAGACATGATGGAAGTGACAGTGCGCATGCAAGCAAGCCCATGAAAGATACATACACTCACTTAATTCTCTGAGAGCTCTAGTATTCCCATTTTGCAGATGAGGAAGGAAAGACTGGAAGGAGTTCAGGATTTGCTCAAGGTCATGCAGCTAATCAGCAGCAAACTTGGGATTCGAACTCAACTCTTTCTGGCTCCCAAATCAATGTGTCTTTCACCTCACTGGGTGGCAGGTGGGAAGAGGAGCAACCTGGAAGAGGATGTTCTTCTCCCCATAGGCACTTACTCATTTTCAACACTTTTCTCTGCCCTCACCTTGTCATCTTAAGCCCCATGTCCTCCCCCTTCCCCATCTCTAGCCCACATCAGCCAGCAAGACCCCATAGCTCAGGTTAGGACAGAAAACCTCATTCAAGAACTGAAACCCAGGCAGTAGCTCCTCTGTGTGTTTGTAAAATGCTCAGAGCATCAGGGCCCAGTTCTCAGCACAGACCTCAGCTCATCTTTCTTCTTGAGACTGGTCTCCATGTGGGGGAGGAGGAGGGGAGGACGTGGGAGCAGGGCTTTCCCTGTTAAGAAGGCCAACAGGGAAGGAACATGAGCCAGAAAGCAACTCGCTTTGAGACACAAAGCTCAAATGTTAAAACTCTCTCTTACTCTCCAACAGAGGTTTTCAATTTTCTGTTTTCAACACTAGATATAACTCTTAAAATGAAATTCTACCTGGAAGCCCAACATATAAAACACATCAAAGAGATACTATTTTTGTTGACTTGGAGGGTAGAGGTGCAGCCAGAGGTCCTAACCACTGAGTCCCCCTCCCTTGAACCACCTTCCAGGTTCAGGGCTTCTTTGACTCCAGATTGAAAACCAAGGATCTGTCCCATGATGCTAATACAAAAATAATTAGGGCACAAGTACACAAAAGCCCTAATTTTGTTGGGATGCCTAGGTCCCTGTGGAGTAGGTTAACCCTGTGTACCCTGGACACAGGCCATGCCTTTTCAAAGGCCGAGGAAGGAAAAGTGAACTCACATTTACTGAGCAGCTAGTTGCTACAAAGCATCTTTTTTGTACATGAAAGCACTGCCTCAATTACTTTGCACACAAGTCTTCTGAAGTAGGACTTTATCCCCATATCCCATTTCTCGGATGACATAACTCTGAAGGGTTAAGTGACATGACCCCACATCATTTAATCAGCAAATGATCAGCACAGGAATTCCAAACCATACCCTTTTATACAAAGGAATACGTGCTGCGCTAAGTCGCTTCAGTTGTGTCTGACTCTTTTCCACCCTATAGACTGTAGCCAGCCAGGCTCCTCTGTCCATGGGATTCTCCATGCAAGAATACTGGAGAGGGTTGCCGTGCCCTCCTCCAGGGGACCTTCCCAACCCAGAGATGGAAACCACATCTCCTGCTTTGGCAGGCAGGTTCTTTACCACTAGTGCCACCTGGGAAGCCCACAAAGGAATATGCTTGATGCCAAACCTGTGCTAAGGGGCATTTTATCTTTCACAAGGGTGCAGAAAGTACCCAGCATCTGCCAGGGCCTCAGAACTCTCCCTCATGGTGCCACGTATACTAAACGGATGAGTTACGGGCAAACCTGGTGTCACATGGAGAGCAGGGGAGTGGGAGTTGAGAGACTGGCTCTGCCCTGATGAACCAGACCAGGGACCTCCCTGCTCAAGTTGCAGGGCTGGGCTGAAGACTGGGTAGGTAGGACAAGGCTTTGGAGACTTGAAGCTTCCAAATGAGGAAATTTTGTAGGGTTGATTCTGAATAAGATCATTTGCTAAATCAGTTTCTAACGATCTAATATCATTCTATCTCAAAAAGTGCATAGTTTTCCACAAATAAACTCCATTAGTGTCCACCTCCTGTCAGCTACAGAAGCCAGCAGCAGGGAAAGAGCCAGGGAGTGGAGCCAAAGACACTGCAATGAATTTCTGGCCCCAGCACTTGCTGGCTGTGTGACCCTGAGTAATTGACTCAACCCACCCTTTTTGATCCTCAGTTTTCTCCCTGTGAAAACCCCATCTCACAAGACTGTTAAGAAAATTAAAATATGTAAATCTGTACAAAGTGTCAAATGCATATATACAAATAATATGTATATAGTATGTATAAGCCACCTTCCTCAGCTTCCTCCTCCCTACTCTTTAAACAGAAAAAATAAATCATTAAAATTAAATAGTTTCTACAAACTCTTATTCATCCTCCAAAACCCAGATTAGTTGTACCTTATTTCAGTAAAATTTCCTTAAGCCTCCAGCACAGAGCTAGAATCACTTCCAAGTTATCTGGGGACTTTGTACTTGCTTCTATGACTCCATGCTATAATTTTACTAACATGTTATAATTTCTTTTTTTACATGTGTTTTTCCCTAATAGCCTAAGAACTCCCTAATGGAAGCCTGGCACATGGGAGTTAGCTATCCATATTTGAAGAGTTGTATTTATAGTTGGTAACATTTATAGTCGGTAACCCCTGGTAACCTTTATCATCATCCCAGCCAGCATTCCAATGACTCAGAAAATTAGAGGGCCCTTCCTCTACCCAAATATCCATGAACCCTCTTTTCTGAAGAAAAATTCGAGAGGACCCTCAGGAAAAAAGTTTGAGGCTGTTTGCATGTGCATGTGTGCACGTGTGTGTGTGTGTGTGCCTGCATGTGTGTGTGAATGAATGGGGAAAAAAAAAAAACCCTCTGGAGCCATCCTTTTTTGGCACTGAAGTTCTTGGGCTTTTAAAGAGGGAGGATTTTGCTCCTTTTGATGACTGCTCCCAATAGGATAAAAATATAATAAAATACCAAGACTTCAGTTCAGTTCAGTTCAGTTCAGTCGCTCAGTCATGTCTGACTCTTTGCGACCCCATGAATCGCAGCACCCAGGCCTCCCTGTCCGTCATCAACTCCCTAGGTTCACTCAGATTCACGTCCATCGAGTCAGTGATGCCATCCAGCCATCTCATCCTCTGTCGTCCCCTTCTCCTCCTGATCCCAATCCCTCCCAATATCAAAGTCTTTTCCAATGAGTCAACTCTTCACATGAGGTGGCCAAAGTACTGGAGTTTCAGCTTTAGCATCATTCCTTCCAAAGAAATCCCAGGGCTGATCTCCTTCAGAATGGACTGATTGGATCTCCTTGCAGTCCAAGGGACTCTCAAGAGTCTTCTCCAACACCACAGTTCAAAACCATCAATTCTTTGGCACTCAGCCTTCTTCACAGTCCAACTTTCACATCCATACATGACCACGGGAAAAAACCATAGCCTTGACTAGATGGACCTTAGTCGGCAAAGTAATGTCTCTGCTTTTGAATATGCTATCTAGGTTGGTCATAACTTTTCTTCCAAGAAGTAAGAGTCTTTTAATTTCATGGCTGCAATCACCATCTGCAGTGATTTGGGAGCCCAAAAAAATAAAGTCTGACACTGTTTCTACTGTTTCCCCATCTATTTCCCATGAAGTGATGGGACCAGATGCCATGATCTTCGTTTTCTGAATGTTGAGCTTTAAGCCAACTTTTTCACTGTCCTCTTTCACTTTCATCAAGAGGCTTTTTAGCTCCTCTTCACTTTCTGCCATAAGGGTGGTGTCATCTGCATATGTGAGGTTATTGATATTTCTCCCAGCAATCTGGATTCCAGCTTGTGCGTCTTCCAGCCCAGCGGTTCTCATGATGTACTCTGCATAGAAGTTAAATAAGCAGGGTGACAATATACAGCCTTGACGCACTCCTTTTCCTATTTGGAACCAGTCTATTGTTCCATGTCCAGTTCTAACTGTTGCTTCCTGACCTGCATACAGGTTTCTCAAGAGGCAGGTCAGGTGGTCTGGTATTCCCATCTCTCTCAGAATCTTCCACAGTTTATTGTGATCCACACAGTCAAAGGCTTTGGCATAGTCAATAAAGAAGAAACAGATGTTTTTCTGGAACTCTCTTGCTTTTTCCATGATCCAGCGGATGTTGGCAATTTGATCTCTGGTTCTTCTGCCTTTTCTAAAACCAGCTTGAACATCAGGAAGTTCATGGACTTGCTAGAGGCCAAATTGTTTAAATTCTAGCCCTACTGATGCAAGGAGCGGCTCTGCATCAGGAACTCTGGAAAGAGCAAGGACTTAGTACTCAAGTATTTGGTATACCTCGTCCCCAGGGCAAGCCTGCACATCTGTAAAATGGTACTGTGGGACCGCCTTCCAGGCCCCGGTCAGGATAAGTGAGGCTTTGCAGAGGACCAGCAAGTTGCCACTCCCTACTCCGGGTTGGTTTCCATGTTGCCTCATGGAATCCTCACAGCCTGTGACTTGGGAGTGAGTACAAGGTCCCCCAGCAGGCGGGCAGCACAGCTGGGATGGGAAGTCAGGTTTGTTGGATCTCAAAGCCTGTGAAATGTGTCTCTCCTTTATTGGGAAGTCTGAAATGTCTCATTCTGATCCTGGTCTTTAGCTTTATAATGGATTTGCCCAGAGTACCTCTCAGCCCATGCTCCAGGCACCCCCTTTCAGCTCTCCTCTGGCTGGCTGGCTCCCTTGACTAAGCTCCACAAGAGGATGCCTCGAACCAGAAGCCAAGTCCAGGCACCGTTTCATCACAGGAGCCTGATCTGCCCCCCACAGAGCAGCAGCTTCCTAAGCTCTCCTTTGCCCTTAGCACGTAGTGTAGAGGGACCGAGGGGCGCAACAAAGTCAGAGACGAGTGACTGTTCCATTGGTGCAACAGCAGAGATAGCAGTGCTGGGCTGCCAGAGAACTGAGGCTCCAGACAAACAGCTTTCCCACCCTCCCTGCCTGAACTGGGCAGACCCCTCCCCAGCGGGTTCATTCCAGCAACCTCTGTGGAGCCAATGAAATGGGCGCCAGATCCCAGCTGCTGTGCTAGGACACCAGACGCAGAGTGGAGTGGACGCTGGCTGCGCTGCCCACATCCCTCTTCAGGGCCAAGTCCTTTCTCTTGGATGTGTCTGCTGGGCTCATGGCTGAGATCCTCTCGGGGGGCTGTTCTCAGCTACAGGGTACCATGACATGCCAGGGCACATCACCCCCAGGGAGGCACAAAGACTTGGCCCCTTTCTCCTCATTTGGAACAAATTTGAAGACCTCTCTGAGCAGATTTGACATTAAAGTTCCTTTCAACTTGGGCTGACCTTGAGTTGTGCTGAAACAGCGTTGCAAGATCTGGTATCTTCTCGGTAGGGGGACCATGCATCTGTGTTTGTGACCTTCTCAGGTAGGTCTATTGTTCAGGGCGCTGTTGTTGTTCAGCTGCTAAGTCATGTCAGACTCTTTGTGAACCCATAGACTGCAGCCCATCAGGCCTCCCTGTCCCTCACTATCTCCTGGAGTTTGCCCAAGGTCATGTCCATTGAATTGGTGATGCTATCCAACCATCTCATCCTCTGCTACCCCCTTCTCCTTTTGCCTTCAGTCTTTCCTAGCAACAGGGTCTTTTCTAATGAGTCAGTTCTTTGCATCAGGTGGCCAAAGTATTGGAGCTTCAGCATCAGTCCTTCCAATGAGTATTCAGGGTTGGTTTCCCTTAGGATTGACTGGTTTGTTCTCCTTGCAGTCCAAGGGACTCCTCAGCACCACAATTTGAAAGCATCAGTTCTTTGGCGCTCAGCCTTCTTTATGGTTCAACTCTCACATCCACAGTGTTGTACTTAATAACATCTCTGTCTCTCTCAGCACTCTCTTGGTTTGGATGATGAATTTTTCAGTTATCCTACTTACAAGATGCACTGGACATGAGGAGTGAGGGATGCGGTTGGAGAAGAAAGTGTGAAGCAAAGTCAGAAGGTCTGGAAGGCTCTTTTGCCTCTTCCCTGGCTTTTCCTCCCTGGCCCATTTTCTCCTAGCAAGTGCCAGACCTGCAGAGAAAGCAGCTTCGCCTGTCTCCTCTGCTGCCCCTTTGTTCCCTGGGATCCCCAGATGGAAGACACTTGGCACAGCAGCCTTGATGGGAGCAGCGAAGAGTTAATGCCGCTCTCAGGGGGCCAGCGACAGCCTCATCAGCAGGCCTTGATGCTGATTAAGCAGCTGTGCTCACAGAGGAACAGAATGTATGTGAGTTGTGAGTGAAGGTGAACAAGTGTGGGGGAAGGTATGTTTGGAAATAAGCATGTCTGAGGGGATACGTGCCTGAGCGTGAGTACATACAAGCATGTGGTGTGCATTGGTGTCCTTTTGAACGTGTGTGATATGTCCGCGTGGAAATGTGTATTTGACTAGAGTTTAATCTATGCCTTTGTAGGACTGTATATAAGTATGTGCATGTGCAGAGGAGTATACGGCCTATATGAGTGTACAGAAGCATTTTGGAAATTACAATGCATTTAAAAATAATAGTTATGGTTAAAATGTAGTATATGGATGCAAGCAGACGGTTGTGCATATGTTTGCAAATGTATGGATGAGAAGAGCTAGGATAGGCAGTTTTTGTGGGCATTTATGGAACATCCAGGGCAACACTCCCATTCTACAAATGAGGGGGCAGGTTCAAAGTCAAAAGATAACCTGCGAAGTAGGTTGATGTATTCTTAGTTCCTCATTCCCTCTCCCATGGGACTTCCTGAGGAGGAGAGTGGGCAGTTTATTTCCCTGTCCCTCTGATGATAGCCTTGATCATCTGACCCCTTTGACCAGTGGGATGTGAGTGGTAGGCAAAGGATGCCAGCTAAAAGCCAGGATCTCAAGGGCAGACAGCAAAGAGGGACTAAAGAGCTTCTTGATGAAGGTGAAAGAGGAGAGTGAAAAAGCTGACTTAAAACTCAACATTCAAAAAACTAAGATCATGGCATCTGGTCCCATCATTTCACAGCAAATAGATGGGGGAAACAATGGAAACAGTGAAAGACTATTTTCTTGGGCTCCAAAATCACTACAGATGGTGACTATAGCCCTGAAATTAAAAGACATTTGCTCCTTGGAAGAAAAGCTATGATAAATTAGATAGTGTATTAAAAACCAGAGACATACGATAATTGTTTTTCTCTTTCTGACTTACTTCACTTTGTATAATAGGTTCCAGGTTTACCCACCTCATTAGGCCTGACTCAAATGTATTCCTTTTAATATCTGAGTAAGAGCCCATTGTATATATGTACCAAGCTTCTTTATCTATTCATCTGTCAATGGACATATAGGTTGCTTCCGTGCCCTACCCTATACTAACACATACATAAGGACTCTAGAAAGATGGCACTCATGAACCTATTTGCAGAGCAGCAGTGGAGACACAGACATGGAAAACAGACTTGCGGACACAGGGAGTGGGTGAGGATGGAGAGAGCAACATGGAAACATACATTACATTATGTCAAATAGATAGCCAATGGGAATTTGTTATATGACTCAGGGAACTCAGACTGGGGCTCATTAATAACCTAGAGGGGTGGGATGGGGAGGGAGGCAGGAGGGATGTTCAAGTGGGAGGGGACATGGGTAAACCTATGGCTGATTCCTGTTGATGTTTATTAGAAACCACCACAACACGGTAATTATCCTTCAATTAAAAATAAATAAATTAACAACAACAAAAAAAAGCAGAGACATTACTTTACCTACAAAGATCAATATAGTCAAAGCTATGGTTTTTGCAGTAGTCATCTAAAAATGTGAGAGTTGGACCACAAAGAAGGCTGAGCGCCGAAGAATTGATGCTTTTGAATGGTGGTGCTGGAGAAGACTCCTGAGAGTCACTTGGACTGCAAGGAGTTCAAACCAGTCAATCCTAAAAGAAATAAACCCTGAATATTCATTGGAAGGACTGATGCTGAAGCTGAAGCTCCAATACTTTGGCCATCTGACGCAAAAAGCCAACTCACTGGAAAATACCCTGATGCTGGGAAAGATAGAAGACAGGAGGAGAAAGTGATGACAGATGGTTAGATGGCATCACTGATTCAATGCACATGAGTTTGAGCAAGCTCCAGGAGATGGTGAAGGACAGGGAAGCCTGGGATTCTGCAGACTGTGGGGTGGGGTCGCAGAGAGTTGGACACAGCTGAGAGATTGAACATCAACAACAAGGGGTACTAGCGCTTCTGTCATCATCTTGAGAACTTTCCCCAGGGAAGCTGCTGCTCCCGGAAGGATGAGAAACTTGTGGAAGCCCCAGATGTATTGTGCAGCTGGGAGTCCACACCAGCAGACCTGAAGCTTGAAACAGAGCTGCCACAAGCATTTATCAGTCAAATCACAGTCCATCATCTGCACTTCTGTGAAAATGATCATTAATGTTTGTTGTAAGCTGCAGAGATTTTGAAGTGGTCTGTGACAGAAATAGCTTGCTAATATACTAGATGGGACTAGACCTTAGGTAGAAGCCTTATAACTAGATTCCTGGGCTTGCCTGAGGACACCTGGGTCTCTCATGGGACTGGGATTCAGTTGGTCGAGAGTGTGGTCTGGGCTTTGGAAATCCTGAAAGATCCCCAGGTGAGGTGAATGTGCAGATACATGCCACAGGGGAGACCAGGGCCAAGAGATGGGATGAGAGAGGTTAGTACAGGCTTCATGAAGCTTTAAATGCCAAGTCAGAGAGCTTGGACTTTATTCTGAAAGTGACATTGGGCCAGTGGAGGGCTTTAAGGAGGATGAGGATGTATTTGAAGCCATGTTATAGAAGGATCACCCAGGCAGTCCCAGGGTATTTTGGATGCCAGGCCCCTAGCTGGGTCCCTGTGTTTCCTGATAACCCCTGCCTGACCAGAGGTGGGAAACAGACTTATACCTAGGAACTCTTTTTGCCTCAGAGCCATTTTCAGAGTGTTCAGTACACACTCAGGTGGCCCCATAGCTGGGAATGACTGTCTCAGAGAGGGGGGAAAAAAGAGCAAAATTTCCCAGCAACCACATGGCTGCTGCAGGAATCCAGCCCTCACCATTGTCTTACACTGTATATCACAACCCCTCCACACCTCCTTCCACCACGACAAGCCCAGCTAGCTCTACTACTGCCGTGCTGATGAGGGCAGCCTGGATCTGCCTTTCCAGATTCAGCCCCCAATGCAGCTCTTCAGAGGCCTTAACATCAGTTTGCACACACCTGCCATTGCCTTCCTCTGTGCTTCTGAGCACACCATTCTCTGCCTGACAGTGTCCACCCCTGTCTTCTCCACCTGTTACAATCATACCACACCTTCACAGCCCTGCTTAGGGCCCCTGTTCTCCTTGAAATATTCCTGGATTCCCATGACCCCAGGCAGAACCTTAAGTCTATCCTCTGTTTCCCACCTGTTTTCCGTGTGTGTTATTGACACTCACATCTTGCTTAGCCTTCCTGAGCCCTTGAAGATCTGGGATTTCAGCTCTCACATCTCCAGCACCCCTGCCCCCAGCAGTGCCAGACACTGGGGATGCTGGTGCATGTTTCTCAGATATGAGTGAATTCCTTGCCTCATGTCTGGGCTTCAGGGACAGCCAGGGAAGTAGGGTTGGCTGTGTGCCCTGGAGAGTGTTCCAGAGGCATTCTCTTCTCCCACACCCTCCCCTCACCCCCAGCTGCTCAAGGATGCTCAATCTTTGCCTCCCCTTTGGGCTCAGGGACAGATGCATCTTCTAGAATGCTTTGCCCTCTGTTATCAGGACGAGGGCTGGGCCACTGACAGTTTTCTGGTCCACAGGCCCAAGGGCCCTGGGAAGGTCCCAGTCTTTATCTTGTTTATGTCTGCGACCTTCCCTAGGCTCCTTGCTTCTTGACAGTGTCACAGAGCAGGCCTGTTGCTTGGGATGTATCTGGACTGTGGCCCAACCCGCTCCTTCAGGGACAGGGAAGAGGGACAGTTGTTTATGTTGGTGGGAATTTCAGGCCAGCCCATGGTCAGTCTGCTTTCTAACTTGAAGGTTGGATCTGAAGCTGGGACTGAGTATGGGCAAAAGTCAGAACATTGAGGTTAAGTAGAGCGGAGAAGAAGCTAAGCCACCACCCACCCTTGATTCCTCTCTGAGCACTTGTAATGACTAGCTCCTGAACATTTAGGTGTTGGGTGGGGATGGGAGCGGGAAGCGAAGGCAACTAAGACTTACTGCTCTATGCCTGACATTGGAGAAAAGAGCAAGTACAAAGTCCCTGAGGTAGAAATGTGCCTAGTGTGTTTTAGGAAAGCAAAGAGGCCTCTGAGGCTGGTGTGGATTGGGCAAGAGGAAGAGTGACAGAGTTGAAGCTAGGAAGGTAAAGGAAGATAAGTTTCTGCAAGCCTTGGTAGAGACTGTGGCTTTTACTCTGAGTTGGCAAACACATGGTCCAACTGATTTTCCTCAAGGATCCTTCTGGCTGATTGAGAATCACAGGTGCCCCCTTCCTCCAAAGTGGGGCCCTTCCTCTCTCGTTTTCACTTGTCTTAGCACTTTGCATTGTACTTACTTCTCACAGAATAAGGACTCAATACATATTTCTTGAAGGTCTTGGCCAGAATCCAATCCTTCACTTTTATTTAGGTTCATTGTGAGTGTGGAGGGCTTTGTGACTGTCACTCAGATAGACACTTTGCCTTAGTGCCTTGTTAGGAGTTTTTTCTCTTGTGGGCTCTGTTCCCCAGATGTCATATGGGTAGAAATTGACATATGGTACCTCCCACATCTGGCAAAAGCACAGCTGTAGGCAGTGTTGCACACATCTGGTACCCACATGTCTAACTGTGGACTTGATAGTTAGCCAGATATCCGTGAATGTGTTGTAGGCAAACCAGAGAAATGGGGAGTCCGAAGTGCTAGAGATAGGTGGTAAGTGCAAGTGGCTTTCAGGCAGCTGGTGGCCATTTACCTGGAGTGACCTGGATGTCTATGCTATGGCCAAAAAGCATAGCTTCAAGCCTAGGGCTCATTTTCTTCCCCAGATAAGCTCAAGTGTATATGGTTGGTGGTAGGATCCTGGATGCCTCCTCTCCTCAGCTCAACATTCTCATCTGTATAATGGGAGACATCCAAGGTGGAAGAAGAACTTAAAAATCCTTTGGCTTAAGAATATCACTGCAAATTGGGGGTTTGTATTGGATGGATCTTTCCTTTCTCTGGGCCTCTGTTCTCTACAATGCAAGGATGATTGCAAATGGATCTCTCCCAGGGAGCCCCCAGGCCAAAGAGGTTGAAATCCTTCCTCTGAAATTTGGGTCATTTTCTGCCAGGGACAGACTATGCCTCGAACTTCTGTTGGTTTGGAGAAAAATTGATTTCTTTGCATTTTCCCTTTTGCATCCTTCCTGTTTTACTTATAAGGAGGCGACTTTCTTGAATGGAAATGGAGACTCCTAGGCACAATTAATACTATAATTTTAAAACGCAATGTTATTGAAGTTATTTTCCTCTAAACTGCTATTCAATTATAGGCATTGGAGAATTTACAGGCCCTATTTTAAGCCTTGGAGTCTCCAGTACATTTTAGAGCTGTTCTTTAAAAGACACGGGCAGCATGTGAAAATTCCAGATGTTTCCTCAAAGCTCTCAGAGTCTCTGAGCTGAGTGGGAAAAGAAAGTGTCAATCAGGCCCCTCCAGGGCAGTGAAACTTGGATAGAAATGCCTCACACTATTTTGTCTTGAAAAATCCCCCAAAGAAATGTGTTTCCTTCCTGGGGGAAAAAACCGGAAATCCAAAGATTCCTAAGGGAGGTGACCTTCCAGGAACCAAGAGTGGACTAAAGGGCTGGAAGGGAGGTTGCCTTTGATCTCAAGCCTACTTCGGTTGAACTTTCTTTTGGTCATCTCATTTACCCTTCACACTTGGAGGGAGGCGGTGTCACCCCTGGTTTGCAAAAGCTGAAGCTCTGAGGGACAACCCATCTAGAAAGTGATAACACCAGGACTCGGGCTGAGGTTCACTTACTTTTCACCTCCCTGGCCTGCCCAGGCAGCCTGCAGTGTCGTTGAGCCACAAATTCTGTAGCTAGACTTCCAGCCATTCAGGTTAAAGACCTGAGCAAGTTTCTCAACCTTCTGTGTTTCATCCACAATGGGGCTAATGATTATGTTTCTCATCTAATTGGGGCTAATAACTTTACCTGTCTCATAGGGCTGTTGTGAAAATTAATAGAGTTAGTGAAAAGGAGAACCTCAGGTGTGCTAGATATATGCCTGCCTGGCACACGGTAAGAGCTATACAAGAAAACCCCAAAACGAGCTCTTGTTCTGATTCTCTTGTCTTCAGCTGGAGTCGGGAGCCTGGGAATGTGAAGGAACAGTGGACCTGTCCTCACTGACTCCGCTGTGTTCCACCTTCGAGCTCCTCCGAGATTTCACACCTCCAGGGTCTCCTTTGCTGCTGGAGCTTCCCCAGTTCTAATCCCCTCCTTCATGACTTGTGGTTTGACCTTCCTGCCCTTCACTTGTTCCTTACACCTTTCATCAGTGATTATGATGGAAAATCAATGGAGATTCAATCACTAAACTTGCCACTTAACATCTATGTTGGCCATGAGCAAATTTCTTTAGATTTCAAAGGCTTGATTTTTCCATCTGTAAAATGGAAATAATAGTATTACACCTTCC
Organism: Capra hircus; assembly: GCF_001704415.2. Classification (NCBI taxonomy): domain Eukaryota; kingdom Metazoa; phylum Chordata; class Mammalia; order Artiodactyla; family Bovidae; genus Capra; species Capra hircus. The sequence goes on along the minus strand of NC_030822.1, from coordinate 45,385,669 downwards.
ATGGGACTGTTGTGATAATTCAATGCCATTACATAAGCAAAGGTCTTCAATGATTAATTGCTTGTTCTTTCACAATTACCATTACTTATCATTGACAAAAATGCTAAATTTGCTTTTTATTTTCTAATTTCTACTCATCATCTTAAGAGTCAATTAAAATCCTACATTCTATCTCCACCACCCTGCAACTTTCCTACAGCTAAACTTCTCCTTCCCCTAAATTCTCTGTGGCATCAGAGATTGTGGGCTCACCAGACCATTTGCTGTGTGTCTTTCTACTTCCTGGGGAAACCTGCTTTTGTCCATCTGGAAGTGAGGGCTCAGCTTTGTCTGTGATGCTTGAATTGAGCAGGAGGTGGTTGTCTTGTCTTATATGGCTACAGAGGTTCTGAATCCTCAGTGCTAAAGAAATAAAAGGATTCTAAGAAAATTGAACAAGTCTCTCCCTGTACTGAGGCAGCCATAGAAGTCCAAAATCAAAAATCATTTCCCCCAAGTCACAAAGCCAGAGGAAATCAGCACAGCAGTTGAGAAAGAACAGAGGATTTGGAACAAAAGAATAATCCTCAAGTCTGAGCTCCTCTACTAATCATTGTGACTTTGAGCAAGTCATTTAATCTCTCTGTACCTTGACTTTCACCTCTGTCAAATGGTTATAGGAACCCTTACCTCACAGACTGTTAGATTTACTGAGCTGTGAGTGCTAAGTCACTTCAGTCGTGTCTGACTCTTTGCAACCTTATGGGCTGTAGCCCTCCAGGCTCCTCTGTCCATGGGATTATCTCTGCAAAAATTCTGGAGTGGGTTGCCATTTCCTTCTCAAGGGGATCTTCCTGACCCAGGGATCGAACCTATGTCTCTTACATCTTCTGCACTGGCAGGTGGGTTCTTTACCACTAGCGCCAATGAGCTGACATAGAGATTCTACAGTGCATTGAGGCATAACTATTCTTATTACCCCATAGCTTTGTGGTATACTGGATGAGCTCATGTTCCTTTCACTGCTCATGGTTAACTTGCTTTTTCCTGAACAATTGACTTCCAGTAATACACTTTGGGGATACTGAGAGTCAAGCCTTGCCAGGGCCCTGGTTGTCACTCAGCGTCTGAACCCCAAAGTCCAGCATCAGCCTTGTGAGGTTGGGATGTGCTGTGCAAAGACCACGCTGGTCCCTGAAGCAGTGCTGTGTCTACACCCAGCTGCTTTGGTTCTCATCGTTTTCACAGAGAGGATGGGATGCTCCTATCCAACATACTTAGTGTCTTTAAAAGCAAACAAAACCACTCTTGCTCTGGACATTCTATTAGCACTAGTAACAGTCACCACTCCACACCCAGGGTGGAGGCCAGGGGAAATGCTCTCTGGGAAGTTTTGTTTTCCAAACTCCTTTATTGTCAGTGCTTGGCTGGGAAATCAAGCGGCTCTGGCTGAAGGGAAATTCCTACGTGCACCTCCTTTTCTTTTCCTGCTGTGTGTAGATGTGGTGCTTCCTCACTCACCGCCTTCCTGGTCACCAAGACCCACACTGCGGGGAGGTGTTGACCACAGGTGCGTCTGTTTGAGTAGCCTGGCACCCTTCCCTTGGCAAAGGCAGAAAAAGCCTTTTAGGTTGGCAGGCCCAAGCATCCCCATCTAAATGTCCACTGAAATGTCTTTGGCAGGTTCCAGAACTTGTATCTCATTTCTCCCAGCCTAGGAGATTCCAAGAGAGAAATCTGGACTTGTTTTCAAACCCTTGGCCTTCAGCAATATTTGTTAAAAATAAGTATCTTTAGTGAACATTTCTGAGTGGCAGCTGTAAGCAAATACCCAGTGGGCATAATTTATTTCATAGATAGGCTAGAGCCTCTGTTGGGCACTCATTCATGCTCAGAAATGAATTTATGGCTATATCACCCAGAAGACCTTGGTTGCAAGCAACAAAACCAGCTCCTGCTGATGTAAGTATAAGAGGATTTATTGAAAGGATAACAGGAACTTAATGAATCAGTGGGAAAGCTGGAAACCTGAATTTGGAAATAAGTTCGAAGCAAATAATGTAGAATGAGGAACTACAAGTACATTCTCATAGTGGGAGCAGTTGGGTCAGGGATCTTCAGGAATCTGTGACCACCTCTTTCATCTTTGAATTATTTACTCAGAAATCAGATGACTCTAAGAGGGCATCAACTGGCCACTTATTTACCCCCTGGGTCTAACTGAGAAGCCTTCGGAGACTCCTTTGACTCCCACGGTGGGATAACAAGCATCTGAATTTACCAACCCATCAAGGTTGCAAATAACCAGGGAGAATTAATTTCTCCAGAAAACCAAGCTCCTGGTTGAAATAGGGAATGGAAGCTTTCCCTCTCCTTAAAGTCTCTATGTTTGGTTTCATGGTTTAGAATGGCATGTGTGTGTGTGTGTGTGTGTGTGTGTGTGTGTGTGCGCGCGCGCATGTGTGTGGTTTTGAACACCCAAGCTCAGTGAACATTTTCTGAACATCTACACTCTGCCAGGCATGTGCTAACTACTGGGAATGTAGTGGTGAAGACAGTAACTATGTAGAAGGAGAAAGATGAGTCTCAAGAGCTAGAATATGATATGGCAACACACACGTGCACACAGGGCTGTGGAAAGTAGTCCTGCTCTTCCTGATAAAGTCTAGCAAAACATTCCAGAAGAAGTGACACAAGCCAGTTCAGCTCTAGAACAATGGAAATAGAGATGGTTCATTTGTAACGCTAAACATTCACATATCCTCCCATTCATTACAAATTCATTCAACAAACATTCATTAGGCCCCTGGAGTGTGTGAGACTCTGAGTTTATAGGATCGAAAAGAATAACCACCACTATACATGAAAACAACCAGTAAGCAAGAGATGGCAGAGACGTCCTGAGCTATTTTCTCCTGACTTGTGTGCATCTCACTGGCCAAGGTCTGAGGCACTCCAACCATTCCTCGCTACTCACTCAGGAGGAGAGGAACCAGCCTGCAAGCCACAGAAATTCCCTTTGTGCCTCACCTCCAGATTTTGAACTACTTTGTCCTTCTTTCCCCAAAACTCTTCCTTCCTCTCATCTTGCCCCAGGGCTAGGACAAGTCCTGCTGGAGCACAGGGAGGGATGGAGGAGGGAATCAGGGGCTCTTTCTGTGATCCTAGCCTCAGCACAAACCTGTCGGCAGTGCTCTCAGCTCTGGGCCTGTTCAGATGGGTTCAATTCACTTCAGTTGCTCAGTCGTGTCCAGCTCTTTGCAACACCATGAACTGCAGCATGCCAGGCTTCCCTGTCCATCACCAACTCCCGGAGTTCATCCAAACCCATGTCCATTGTGTTGGTGATGCCATCCAACCATCTCATCCTCTGTCGTCCCCTTCTCCTCCTGCCGTCAATCTTTCCCAGCATCAGGGTCTTTTCAAATGAGTCAGTTCTTCACATCAGGTGGCCAACGTATTGGAGTTTCAGCCTCAACATCAGTCCTTCCAGTGAACCCAGGACTGAACTTCTTTAGAATGGACTGGTTGGATCTCCTTGTAGTCCAAGGGACTCGCAAGAGTCTTCTTCAACACCACAGTTCAAAGGCATCAATTCTTTGGCATTCAGCTTTCTTTATGGTCCTACTCTCACATCCATACATGACCACTGGAAAAAACATAGCCTTGACTAGACGGACATTTCTTGACATAGTAATGTCTCTGCTTTTTAATATGCTGTCTAGGTTGGTCATAACTTTCCTTCCAAAGAGTAAATGTCGTTTAATTTCATGGCTGCAGTCACCATCTGCAGTGATTTTGGAGCCTAAAAAAATAAAGTCAGCTACTGTTTCCACTGTTTCCCCATCTATTTGCCATGAAGTGATGAGACCAGATGCCATGATCTTTGTTTTCTGACTGTTGAGCTTTAAGCCAACTTTTTCACTCTCCTCTTTCACTTTTATCAAGAGGCTCTTTAATTCTTCTTCACTTTCTGCCATAAGGGTGGTGTCATCTACGTATCTGAGGTTATTGATATTTCTCCCGGAAATCTGGATTCCAGCTTGTGATTCTTCCAGCCCAGCATTTCTCATGATGTACTCTGCATAGAAGTTAAATAAGCAGGGTGACAATATACAGCCTTGATGTACTCCTTTTCCTATTTGGAACAAGTCTGTTATTCCATGTCCAGTTCTAACGGTTGCTTCCAGACCTGCATACAGGTTTCTCAAGAGGCAGGTCAGGTGGTCTGGTATTCCCATCTCTTTCAGAATCTTCCACAGTTTATTGTGATCCACACAGTCAAAGGCTTTGGCATAGTCAATAAAGCAGAAACAGATGTTTTTCTGGAACTCTCTTGCTTCTTCCATGATCTAGCAAATGTTGGCAATTTGATCTCTGGTTCTTCTGCCTTTTCTAAAACCAGCTTGAACATCTGGAATTTCACAGTTCACATACTGCTGAAGCCTGGCTTGGGGAATTTTGAGCATTGCTTTAATAGCGTGTGAGATGAGTGCAATTGTGCAGTAGTTTGAGTGTTCTTTGGCATTGCCTTTCTTTGGGATCTCTCACCCAAGCTCTGGGCATCACATCACTGCAGCATGTGTATCTGAGCAAGCCCCTCCCTCTCTCACTCCTTCTTTTTCATCTGAGAAAAAATGAGATATGAGACTCCAGCTGCTCTGTACTTTCCATCTCTTGGATTCTTTGGCCTTGCCTTTTCCTCTCTCGTGCCGTTTTGGGCCAAGTCTTCATCTCAAATACACCTGCTGTCGCTAGCTCCCTGGAGGTCCAATTCAGGTTTCCCTGAGAGCTGCTGAGTCTCACTTCGTACCCTCAGAGACTCAGTCTTAGCTCTCCACCGCATCACTAGCCTCAGAATCCTCTACCAGCTTCAGTGGCGGAATAGCAGCAGGCACTTTCACCTGCAACCCTGCCTCACTCCACACAAATGTGTCTTGTCTCCACTGGCAGCAAAAACCTTTGGAACGCTTCAAAAGAGGTGGCTTCAAGGACAAGTTAAGAAGCCGTACAAGTCAGGGGAAGGCCTGCGAGGCTGAACTTGTCCTCTGTTCCCTGGCCCTGTGGGGACCCAGCAGAGCATTTGGCCCTGCCAGGGATTTTTAAAAGAACCTGGCTCAGCCCCACCTTGGCAGGAACCCTCCCCTCTCCATGCTCTCTTTTTCTGTTGTGACAGATTCTGCTCTGATACCTTTGGTACCCAGCTCCCAAAGAAGAAAACAGATCACCCATCACTGGTTAATTATAGAGCAACTGAAAGGCAATTTAGCTACTGTGTGATAAGCAATAGACTATTTTAATAATAACCAATTACCATACATTATAGTGTATCATTTGGCATTTGATGATCTACTGGGGTCTCACCTGTTCCTTCCCTTATGGAGGGTTTCATGGCTGTTCACACCTTCTCCAACAGAAGTTGTGTCAGTTTCTAATTGAAGCACTATTTTTAGGAAATAGTTAGGAAAAGTTTGGAGAGGTGGTGCAAATTATATCATGCCAAGTAGAAGGATGCATACTGCCAAGTGTCTTTCTGACAGCTCTGCCATTACTCTGCACGCAACAGGATGGAGAGTGAGATTTGTTTCGTGATCTGTGTTAGCCTTTAAACATTAAAGGAGGTGTAAACCTGGAGGCCCTCTGTCCAGGCAGACGTGTGGGCAATTTAAACAGCTGCCCTCTCTCCACCGCTGACTCCTCTGTCCTCTGCTGAGATAAGCTCTCCCTGCTGGTGGAGCTGGAAGTCATGCGGCTGAGCACCCTGCTATAGTCTGCTGTGGATGTTAGAGCAGACCCTGCCCCAGATGCAGTGGTTCTTCAAGGGGGCAAGGATCTGCTCAGCCTGTTCCTCTGGCCTAGGATCCCCTCTTTAAATTCAGTCACTCAGCCACTTCCCTAGGGTACAAACTTGCCAAGGGGATAGCCAGGCCAGTTCTGGGTCTATCGTCCATTCTCAAGGTCATGTATCCACTGAATTCTTCTCACAATCTGTCCCATTCAGAGGTTTAGTTCCTTATCCTTTCTTCCCAAGAAGGTACCTGGAGTCTTCGTGAAAAACTTCAACCCTTTTTCACACACACACTTGTGTCCAACCTCCAACAACCAGGTATATCTCCTTTTTAGCAAGTGTTAGCCATGATCCTAAGCTCAGGAAAAGACCCAGGGAAACATAAATCCCTTCCTTTTAGCAGCTTACAAACCAAAAAGAAAGGGCCAACATACAGGAGTGAGTTATTCACATATTGTCAGTTAAGGAAATAGCTGAATCTACTGGCAAAAGCAGCTGTTTAGAGCCAACAGATCTATATTTGGATCCTGGATCCCCTACTTGTGAAGTTTACTTCCTCAGGTAAATTCTTAAACTCTCTAAGTATTAGCTTCCTCAACTATTGGTGATTCTAATTCTCTGAAAATCCCTAATGCACCAAAGGGATGGGTTAGGTTTGGATAGATGTGGAGGTAGGGCAAGGGTGAGGCCAAGGAAAATGAATGGAAATCACACAGGTGTTCTCACAAACCTTAGCTCTGAGTAATATTATCTAATGTTTACTGAGCACATGTTAGGCACCAGGCTCTGCTTTGTCTGCACTGCCTCATGTAACCATTAACATTCTGATGTGTGTTTCTGTGTGTGTGCTCCGTCATGTCCAACTCTTTCACGTCTCCATGGACTATATATAGATGGTCAGGCTCCTCTGCCCATGGAATTTTCCAGGCAAGAATATTGGCGTGGGTTGCCATTTCCTGCTCCAGGGGATATTCCCAACCCAGGGATCAAAACTGTGCCTCTTGTATCTCTTGTGTTGGCAGGTGGGTTCTTTACCAGCTGAGCCACTTGTGAAGCCCAACATTCTGATGAAGTTGGTATAACTGCTCTCCCTATTTTACAGAAAGAGAAAGCTTATCACAGACAAGTCAAGAATAAGGTCCCATGTTGTAGCAAGTAGCAAGATTGGAGCTCAGCCCCCAGTGATCTGACTCAGGGCCTATGCTCTTAATCTCTACACACATTAGTGTTTGGTAAAGTTGGGTGGATATAACTGGATGAAATTGGCATAAACACAGGCGATCTTAGACGCCAGACTGAGTAGGTTATGTAATTGCAGAACTTAGGACCAACTTTCTCATTATGTTGAGATGGAAACTGAAGTTCAGAGATGGAAAGAGGCTTGTCAGCTTACTCTGGCCGAGTGACTGAGCCAGAACTTGTCTGTCAGTCTCCTTTCAGCTGCATCAGCTCTTTGACTTGCTTCAAGGAAAGTCCCTCCTCCTTTTGGGGGCCTCACTGTGATATGTGTACTTTTCCTTGGACTGAGCCTTTCCTGGGACCTCTCCTCTGGGGGTCCTCCCAGCCTAGACTCTCCCTTGGGAAGCCAAGAGGAAAGGCCATTTTGGCTCTTGGTCACCCACTGTCAGCTGGTGACTATACAAGTCAGCTTATTCTCCTTCTAGTTGCCTTCTCTTGCTCATGGACTTCTCCATCTTGGGTCCCATTGCCCACTCTGTCTCAGTCCTAGCTCTCATCAGTTCAGTTTAGTTCAGCCCCTCAGTCATGTCCTACTCTTTGGGACCCCATGGATTGTAGCATGCCAGGCTTCCCTGTCCATCACCAACTCCCGGAGCTTACTCAAGCTCATGTCCATTGAGTCAGTGGTGCCATCCAACCATCTCATCCTCTGCCATCCTCTTCTCCTCCTGCCTTCAATCTTTCCCAGCATCAGGATCTTTTCTAGTGAGTCAGTTCTTCAAATCAGGTGGTCAAAGTATTAGAGTTTCAGCAACAGTCCTGTTAATGAATATTCAGGACTGATTTCCTTTAGGATAGACTGGTTTGATCCCCTTGCAGTCCCAGGGAATCTCAAGAGTCTTCTCCAACACCACAGTTCAAAAGCATCAATTCTTCAGTGCTCAGCTTTCTATATAGTCCAGCTCTCACATCCACACATGACTAAGCCCTCGTGGAGGAGTCTCTGGCAGAGGCGTGGGTCAGCGGTGGTCTGCGGCAGGGTCGGGGGCACTGAGTGAAGCAGTGCGTGCATGGGACCTTTTTAAGGAGGTCCCCGTTATCTTCATTACCTCCACCATAGTTTGGCCTCAGGTCAAACAACAGGGAGGGAACACAGCCCCATCCATCAACAGAAAATGAGCATGGCCCCACCCATCAGAACAAGACCCTGTTTCCCCCTCAGTCAGTCTCTTCCATCAGGAAACTTCCATAAGCCCAACTCCCATGGTCCCAATTTTTCCACAAAAGGCATCACATGACACCAATTACGGGTCGGCTCCAAAAGAGGCTCAGAGACCAGTCCCGTCCTCAGCTAGAGGTACTCTAAGTAGCTATTGTTGGGGACATGAGGTGGCTCAGCATGGCTATTCTATCTGCAGCTTGACACTAACAGCAGGACCCAGCACAAACCGGTTCCAGTTGCTGTAACCCGAGCCTGACTCGGACAGGCCTTGGACCCAGTGCCCACATCTCCTGTGTTGCCTTCAGTCAAGTCAAAGTGTATTTCTGGCTGCTCTAGACCCACCCTGTGGGAGGCCCCTGAGGCCTGAAGTTGACAGTCTGAGAAAGAAACAATCTCCTATGCAAAAACATGGAGGCCATTCAATCATTTAGTAAAATTGCTTGACCACTTACTATGCATCAGTTCAGTTCAGTTCAGTCAGTCTGACTCTTTGCGACCCCATGGACTGCAGCATGCCAGGCCTCCCTGTCCATCACCAACTCCCAGAGTTTACTCAAACTCATGTCCATTGAGTCGGTGATCCCATCCAACTATCTCATCCTGTCTTCCCCTTCTCCTCCTGCCTTCAAGCTTTCCCAGCATCAGGGTCTTTTCAAATGAGTCAGTTCTTCGCATCAGGTGGCCAAAGTATTGGAGTTTCAGCTTCAGTCTTTCCAATGACTATTCATTGAAATATGATCAGGTATGATTTCTTTTAGGATTGACTAATTTGAGCTCCTTACAGTCCAAGGGACTCTCAAGAGTCTTCTCCAGTACCACAGTTCAAAAGCACCAATTCTTTGGCACTCAGCTGTATTTGTGGTCCAACTCTCACATCCATACATGACTACTGGAAAAACTATAGCTTTGACTAGACAGACCGTTGTTGGCAAAGTAATGTCTCTGCTTTTTAATATGCTGTCTGGGTTGGTAATCACTTTTCTTCCAAGGAGCAAGAGTCTTTTAATTTCATGACTGCAGTCACCATCTGCAGTGATTTTGAAGCCCCCCCAAATAAAATCTGTCACTTCTCACTGTTTCCCCATCTATTTGCCATGAAGTGATGGGACCGGATGCCATGATCTTAGTTTTCTGAACGTTCAGTTTTAAGCCAACCTTTTCACTCTCCATTTTTACTTTCATCAAGAGGCTCTTTAGTTCTTCACTTTCTGCCATAAAGGTGGTGTCATCTGCATATCTGAGGTTATTGATATTTCTCCTGGCAATCTTGATTCCATTTTGTGCTTCATCCAGTCCAGCATGTCTCATGATGTACTCTGCACAGAAGTTAAATGAGCAGGGTGACAAAATGCAGCCTTGACATACTCCTTTCCCAATTTGGAACCAGTCTGTTGTTCCATGTCCACTTCTAACTGTTGCTTTTTGACCTGCATATAGATTTCTCAGGAAGCAGGTCAGGTGGTCTGATATTCCCATCTATTGAATTTTCCACAGTTTGTTGTGATCCACACAGTCAAAATCTTTGGCATAGTCAATAAGGCAGATGTTTCTCTGGAACTCTCTTGCTTTTTCAATGATCCAACAGATGTTGGCAATTCAATCTCTGGTTCCTCTGCCTTTTCTAAAACCAGCTTAAACATCTAGAAGTTCGCAGCTGAAGCCTGGCTTGGAGAATTTTGAGCATTACTTTGCTAGCATAGGAGATGACTGCAATTGCACAATAGTTTAGCATTCTTTGGCATTGCCTTTCTTTGTGATTGGAATGAAAACTGACCTTTTCCAGTCCTGTGGCCGCTGCTGAGTTTTCCAAATTTGCTGGCATACTAAGTGCAGCACTTTCATAGCTGCACTTTTAGGATTTAAAATAGCTCAACTGGAATTGCTTCACCTCAACTAGCTTTGTTTGTAGTAGTGCTTCCTAAGGCCCACTTGACTTTGCTTTCCAGGATGTCTGGCTCTAGGTGAGTGATCACACCATTGTGATTATCTGGGTCATGAAGATCTTTTTTGTACAGTTCTGTGTGTTCTTGCCACCTCTTCTTAATATCTTCTGCTTCTGTTAGGTCCATACCATTTCTCTCTTTTATTGTCCCCATCTTTGCATGAAATGTTCCCTTGGTATTTCTAATTTTCTTGAAGAGATTTCTAGTATTTCGCATTTTATTGTTTTCCTCTATTTCTTTGCATTGATCACTGAGGAAGGCTTTCTTATCTCTCCTTGTTGTTCTTTGGAACTCTGCGTTCAAATGGGTATATCTTTCCTTTTCTCCTCTGCCTTTCTCTTCTTTTCTTTCAGATGTGTTAAAACAGTGAGAAAGAAAAAGGGTCTGCCCTCATGGAACTGAGAGGGTAAAGCCCATTACAAACAAATAAACAATCATAGTGGGCAAGAGCTATATGCCAGGAGAAATACCAGGGACTAAGAGGAAATACAAGGGCATTTAAACTTGACCTGGACATTAGGTTTGGGGGCAGGGGGAGTTGTCTAAGAATTTCTCCTCATAGCAGCAACGTCTACGCTGAAGCATAAATAGGAGCCCACCAGGCAATAGGAAGTAAGTGTGACTACATGAGGTGGTTGGGGCTATGGGCGGAGACGTGGGGATATTTTCCAAGCCAGGGAATCATACGTATTAGGTATGAGATGATGAAAGGAAACCTATTGAGATATGGATTGAAAGTTGTACTATGTCAAAGGAACAAAACTTACTAGGGGGTGGTGACCAATGAGGCTGGAGTGCAATCCATGACTGGATTATAGAGGACCTTGTCAATCATTGTAAGGAGTTTGGCATTTATCTTTAGGTAATCACTAAAATGTTTTAAGCCAAAGAATGCCATTGATGGCTTTGCAACACTGATGAAGAAGTAAGTGTGATGATAGGAATGTCGGTGATAAGTAGGGGAGCCAGAGGAGACGGTGGCTGACTCTGCCTGGCTTGGGGGTCAGACCAGAAATTCACTTATGGGACCCAAGGTTTCCTTCTGAATGCATTTCTTCTTCACCCAGAATCTAGCCCCGGCTGCCAGATTGCCAGGCCTCCACTAAGCCTGACCTCCAGCCCTGTGACTGACCTTCAGGCAGCTCTCAAACCTGTCGCAGATCCTGCTTCCTGCCCTGTTCCCTCCTGCCACTGGCAGTTGACTTCAGCACATCACTTCTGCCTCTTCCTGATGTTCCATCTGCCCAGTGAGATGCTTGCTCCCCACTTTATCAGATCAAGCTCTGTGCTGTGGCCCTACCACAAAGTAAATCTAGGTTTTAGGCCCTTCTAAACCTGCTTCATTCCACAGAGATCTGATTCCAAACTTCCAATACCACAGCTTAAACTATAGCTGGTTTCAGAAGTTTCACTATGGCAGAGCATAGGAAAGATGTTCTGAAAGAGACAGCCCTCAAATCTTGCCCTCTGAGGGGTCTAGCTTAGTAGCTTTGACTGTGAGTCAATTATTTAACCTCTCTACCCTCAAATCTCTTGCCTGAAAATGGGTAAATAACAAGGCCTACTTCAGCATCCTGTTTATGAGGCTGTGCAGAAAGCAGAATAGGGCAGGGCTCAGCATGCTGGGGAAAGGGAAAAGTAGGGAATTTCCCTCAAATAAACAAAAACCACAGACTGTTTCCAGAGTTGAGCAAAAAGTCCCAAGAGGAAATGCTTCCATAGATAAGGCAGCTGCTCAAGTGGTCTGTTGCTGTCAGCTTCTGAATTTTGCTAAATCCCCGAGTTCCCCTCACTTTGAAGAGTGAGGGCAGAAACAAAAGCACAGCCTTTGGATTCAGATCAAACTGAGTCTGAAAACCAACTCTGCCACCTGCTAACTATGTGATCATGGGAAGCTCACTCAAACTTTGTGAGCCTCAGATTTTTTATCTGCAAAGAGGGTGCGAGCCCACCTACTCGCGAGTGGAGATGAAGAGAGAGGAGAGTTTCTACGTGGACTTGCAGGATATGGTGCTCATGTCAGAGGAGTTTCCTGCTCTCAGGTTTGCTCATTTAAGAGGAGCACCCTGCATGCAAAAGGAAGGTAGAGACATCCTGGGGCGAGAGCAGAGATGAGCTCTCTGCAGGTGAGACTGGGGAAGGAGGGTAGTGAGGATACCTTCTGTTTCCTCACAGAGGACTTTGCTTCTTTCAGGTTCTCTACTGGTTCCAAGGAGCATAGGAGGCATCATCATTTTCAGGCCAAGTCCTTTCCTGGACTGCGAGGGTCAGAGGGGCTCACAAGGAGAAAGGCAGACCCCCTTCAGAGTTCCACATCCTGCTGCCGCCAAGCTGGGCTGTTAGCCCAGGAGTCATTAGCAGGTGGCAGGGCCGAGTGTGGGGCCATCAGTCAGAGGAGAGTGTCTGCAGCAGTTCCTGGGATGCGATGGTGCCCTGAGGAGCCATTGGCAGTAATGATGATGGGTATTTAAGCAAATGAACTGTTAATGACCAGGCAGAGGTGAGCTGCCTCCCAGACCAGCTGGAGCCCAGAGTTGGCAGAGGAGGGTGAGGCAGGAATGAAGAGAGTGGAGAGGAAAGAGACTTGATTTTCTTCTTAGAAATTGGTTTCCCCAGGGATTCTCAGTTGGCCAGGGGGCAAACCCTCCTTTATCTGCTGTCCCTTACCCCAGGTTCCATCATCACTTCCATGAATTACTGCCAAGAAACAACTGGTATATCCCACTCCTGTTATCACCCCCACCCATTTTTCTAGCTCAGTCCTTTTTGCCACATGGCAAAAAGGAGCATTGTCAGCAGGGAAAGAATAGTAGGGTTGTTGGCCAGCTGGTTCTGATTCAGTGGATTCTGGGGGCTGGTGACTGAGTGGCTGAGGTAAATGAAAAATTATATTAACAACCGCACCATCCACTGATAATATTACTGCTATGACAACTGTGTACAGGTGCCAAATATGTGCCAGACAACATCCTTAACCCTCAGTTAATATTGTTTAGTCTATTACCCACACATTTCTTGAAGCAGAGATTGAAGCTCCCATTTTACAGAGGAGGAAACTGAGGCTCAGAGAAAGGAAATGGCTTGCCCAGAGATTAGGGAGCTAGAGGGTTGGTACAAAACTCTGCCTAAGATCAATAGAGAGAGTAAAGGAAAAGGATTTTTCTTTTATCACCCAAAGAACAATGTAGGAAAAGCAAAAGATACCTAGCTGAGGCCTGAGAAGATATTGGTTGAGAACAGGAAGTAGAGCCAAGATAAGGCTTTGCACCCTTCACATCCACACAGGACAGTGTATTAAAAAGCAGAGGCATCACTTTGCTGACAAAGGTCCATATAGTCCATATAGCTATGGTTTTTCTAGTAGTTATGTATGGATGTGAGTTGGGTCATAAAGAGGACTGAGAATTGGAAAGTTGATACTTTCAATTGTGGTGCTGGAGAAGACTCTCGAGAGTCCCTTGGACAGCAAGGAGATCAAACCAGTCAATCCTAAAGGAAATCAACCCTGAATATTCATTGGAAGGACTGATCTTGAAGCTGAAGCTCCAATACTTTGGCCACTAGATGCAAAGAACCAACTCATTGGAAAAGACCCTGGTGCTGGGAAAGATTGATGAGAAGAGTAGAAATGGGGGACAGAGGATGAGATGGTTAGATAGCATCACTGGCTCAATGGATATGAATCTAAGCAAACTCCAGGAGATAGTGGAGGACAAAGGAGCCTGGTGTGCCACAGTCCATGGGGTTGGACATGACTTAGGGACTGAACAACAACAATATCCATATAGAGTTTGATGGACAGGAGTTAAGTTGCCTTAACATCCTGCAGGGGTATGCTTTCGTTCCAGCCTCTATGTCTCTACATTTTTGCCTTGTCCCTTCCTACTGCTGCTGCTGCTAAGTCGCTTCAGTCGTGTCCGAATCTGTGCAACCCCATAGACGGCAGCCCACCAGGCTCCGCCGTCCTTGGGATTCTCCAGGCAAGAACACTGGAGTCGGTTGCCATTGCCTTCTCCAATGCGTGAAAGTGAAAAGTGAAAGTGAAGTTGCTCAGTCGTGTCCGACTCCTAGCGACCCCATGGACTGTAGCCTACCAGACTCTGTCCATGGGATTTTCCAGGCAAGAGTACTGGAGTTGGGTGCCATTGCTTTCTTCGGTCCCTTCCTACTAGGCACATCCAAAACAACACTGGTGAAAGAGTGTACTCTCTGGTTTAAAAAAAAAAAAAGATATCAGTTCTGTCTTCAGACAGAGTCTACCACACTCTTGCTATGTGATTTGTTAAGGCAAATTTCTTAACTACTCTGAACTTGTTTTCACATATGTAAAATGGAATGCTATTTATGTTGTAATTGCTAAGTAAATAAACACACAAAGACATCATAGAACTCAATATGTTATAGAAAGCAGGCCCTTTTTATCCTAGCTCTGATTCCAGCCAGCTGGGTGGATTCAGTCAGGTATTTATCACACTTTGTTTTCTCATCTGTAAAACTGGGACAATTATTCCTATCCAGAAGAATCATTTCATTGATTGGAGGTGATATAATTAAAACACCTGGCATAGAATCAGTCAACAAAAATAGTAACTGCAATTAATTTTTTTATCAAGTCAGAGTGTATGGTGCCTAACCCAACGTCTGAGTCCCACAGTTAGAAGTTCTTGTTCTCTTTCTTCTCTTCCGCTCTCATCTTTGAGAAACTTCCCTTGCACTTTCTCCAGAAAGGCTTCTCCTGTCATCTATAGCACTGCATTTCCCCCTAACTCAAAAATTTCTCTCAGTCAGTGAGTGATTACCTACTCTGTATTGCCCACTGAGACTTCATGTGCTGTTAGCTATTACTGCGGAGCTTCATTAGCAGCCTGTAATGGGCTATGTGAGTTTGCACCCATAACTTTTCTTCTCTGAACCTCAGTTTCCTCATGAACAGATAGAGCTTTGGATCAGAGCCTGACCTTCTTTCTCCAAACCGTGGGATTTTCTCCAAACCAAGAGTACTGGAGTGGGGTGCCATTGCCTTCTCCGGCTAGAAGGCCTAGACCAGGGCAAATCCCCTGACTCCGGGAGCTGTATTTCTCTTCTGCTGTAACTGGCATCTGTTCAGGTGGGTGACTGAATATTTATTAGATCTCAACAGGTTTTGGTCACTTTAATTGTTTTCTAGTGAAATGTGCCCATTGCTGAAACCAGACCTTGTTGGCCATTTATCAGTTCAGCTAAGTGAAAGGGGAGCTGTGTGGAGAGGGGAGTTCAGGCAGGTTCAGGAAATTTTGGCTGCAGAAAGAAGTCACACCAAAGAAAAATGAGTCCCTGGACAGTCATTTGAAACTGATAGATTAAGAGATAAGCACCGGAGTTGTGATCTCGACACACAGAATCACTGGACCAATCATTCTCATAATTAGATGCAAGTGGCAAGCACTTAGTGTTTTTTTTTTTTTTTCTTTTTCTGCTTTTAAAAGTACGCGAAGCAAAAGCCACTGGAAATAGCAATTGCCATTTTTTTGAAAAAGATGTTGAGGAGAAGGGGCTATTTATTAAATGCTTGATATCTACTGAGTGCTAGACATTAAGTGATCATTTCTAATGTTGTTTTCTTTGGGTGGTTTTTGTTTGTTTTTTGGGGTTTTTTGCAAAGAAACATTTTTTCCACATGAATAATTCTCCAAAAGCCCAACATACAAAAGAGACAGAAGAAGAGCTGCACTTACTGAAGCCCTGGTGATGAACCTGAAGCCCATTCACTCCTTCAGTCTCTTCCAACCCAAATCCCCAGGCTGGGAATATATGCTTCTTCTGTCTAAAACCAGAGTATCTGGTGGATGTTAGCATGTGGAATGGTGTGTGTGTATTTGGGTGTGTGTGTGGTGGAGGGAATAGAGAGAGAGTGATTATCTGATATTTTAAGTGATTAAAATGTTGACAATGCTGTGATATACACACATATATTTTTATATGTACATTAATACATATACATATATATATATATATATATATATATATATATATATATATATATATATAACGGAAATATATGGCCATCGGCCAGTAACTCCACTTGACCAGAACTACAGATTCTTTGGTGATTGGTTAACTGGGAAATGGTGAGGATGTATCCACCTCTTGGGGTGGAGGGTGGGATGCGCATCCATAGGGATAGATACCAATGAGCAGAGGACCAGTGCTCATGAGTCTCTTCCCAGAGCAATCAGGGTCCACCTCTGCCATGCGGACACATGTGGGAAGTGACTCAGAGACTGGAGTTGGTTGCTTGCTCCTAGTGGAGACAGCCTGCTCCCAGAGGCTGTATCTTCATGACCCCCACCTATCAGAGCCTACTAGAGCTATTTTCTTAGAGGCTCCTTCTACTTTACAATGATTTTCTTTGTTTTCTTCTTACAATGTGTTCCAAATGTCCTTGTACCTTTTACAGCGGCAAAGAAGTCACTTCGGCCATTAGCAGGTGAGGGGACCCATCCTCCCCAATGTCATAATCTGGGAGGTGGAATGGAATTCCCAGTCTGACCAAGCCCACATGAACAAATTGTTTCTTCCCCAGACCTTACTCACATCCTCCTTTATCACTGAACCACCCAAGAACAAGCCTCTCACAGAAGCTGTTTGATCTTGGGTTACCCTTTCCTGAGATCAAAATGCTTGCTGGGATTACCCAGGATAGATTGCGATTAACATGTGGTGTTTCACTGAATAGCCTCAGGCTCTTGGCTTGGCTTCCTTACTTGAGCTGCCAAAATAAATTCCCACCCACACACATCCTTGGTCTGTCTGGCTTGCCTACAGTAATAGAGGCAGAGGAGCTGGTCTATAGCAGTCTCTCCACATTTACCAAGGGAGGCCAGAGCTCTTTCATCTTAGGTGGCCCTCAGCTCCCCCACTTCCCCAGCTGAGTTTCTTCCCTTCCCATCCTAACCAAGGGCCAAGAGCCAAATGGTCATCACTGCTTCTAGTTGACACTCTTCTAGAGTCTCCCTGGTCTTTGTCTCGGCCAGTGCAGAACCATTCATTCACCCCACATTCAACAAATATTCATTATGCATATGTGTTACTTAAATATTGCCAACATTTGTCATACCAGGCATGGTGCTGGGCCATGAGGACCCAGTGGTGAAAGAGACAAACTAGTCCCTGCCCTTGGTTTACACACAATAGTTTGGCTTCGTTCCTCTCTGATGCCTGCGCTTTGTCTATAAAAAAGAATCATGGAGGAAAAATGCCAGTTCCTCAACCCATAAGAGGGGATTCACATTTAAACTTAACTAACACTTGGTGAAATTCCATGTGCAGACTCTGGGTTACAGACAATTTCACGTATTCAGAGTGCTCAGTAAATATCTGTGGAATTTGATTGTTCATTAACATTATTACAGCTGTGAGAGGTGTTATTTGCCCAGTTTTCAGTTAAGATGAGGTGTAGTAGAAACTTCCCTATGGTGTCCACAAAGCAATCATTACCACTACTATTATTAAACACTACCATTGCCAATACTATTACTACCCTAACATTAGCACCACTATTATTACCACTACCATTAGCATTACTATTACTAGCTCAGAATTAGGAAATGAGTGCATCTAGTACTCAAGTATGTCAAGACTTGTTTGTCACCCTGTTTATTTAACTTATATACAGAGTACATTAGACAAAATGCTGGGCTGGACCAACCACAAGCTGGAATCAAGATTGCTGGGAGAAATATCAACCAACTCAGATATGCATATGACACTACCCTAATGGCAGAAAGTGAAAAGGAACTAAAGAGCCTCTTGATGAGGGTGAAAGAACAGAGTGAATATGCTGGCTTAAAACTCAACATTCAAAACACTAAGATCATGGTGACTGGTCACATCACTTCATGGCAAATGGAAGAGGGAAAACTGGAAACAGGTAGATTTTAATTTCTTGGGCTTCAAAATCACTGCAGATGGTAACTGCAGCCATGAAATTAAAAGATGCTTGCTCCTTGGAAGGAAAGCTATGACAAACCTAGACAGCGTATTAAAAAGCAGAGACATTACTTTGCCAACAAACATCCATATAGTCAAAGCTATGGTTTTCTCAGTAGTCATGTAGGGTTGTGACATTTGGGCCATAAAGAAGGCTGAGCACAGAAGAACTGATGCTTTTGAATTGTTCTGGAGAAGACTCCAGACAGTCTCTTGCATGACAAGGAGATCAAACCAGTCAATCCAAAAGGAAATCAATTCTTAATATTCGTTGGAAGGAATGAACAGTTCAGGCTCCAATACTTTGGATACCTGATGTGAAGAGTCAACTCACTGGAAAAGACCCTGATGCTGAAGACTGAGGAAGAGGAGAAGGGGGTGACAGAGGATGAGATGTTTGGATGGAGTCACTGACTCAATGGGCATGTGTTTGAGCAAACTCCAGGAGATAGTGAAGGATAGGGAAACCTGGTGTGTTGCAGTACATAGGGTCACAAAGAGTCAGATATGACTTAGCAACTGAACAACAACAACATTACCACCATCACCACTATTATTATCGTAGAGCCACCATCACCACCGCTGTTTCTGCTGCTGCCATTGCTACTTTCCTACAACTACCACCACTTCTGTGTCACTGAGTGAGTGAGTGAAGTCGCTCAGTCGTGTCCGACTCCTCGCAACCCCGTGGACTGTAGCCCACCAGGCCCCTCTGTCCATGGGATTCTCCAGGCAAGAGTACTGGAGTGGGTTGCCATGCCCTTCTCCAGGGGACCTTCCCAACCCAGAGATTGAACCCAGGTCTTCCTCATTGCAGGCAGACGCTTTACCCGCTGAGCCACGAGGGAAGTGTCACTACTGGCCACTTAAACTCATTGGCTGTTAGCTCCAAGCCCTGTGTTAATATATCAAGTTTATAAATTTAAACATCACAATAACTTGATCCATTAGAGATGATGTTCTCCTATTTGCAGATGAAATAATTAAGTGATAGTTACATAGCTGCAAGTGACAAAATCAAACTGTGGGTCCAGGCAATATGTGATTACAAAGCCCCTGCCCTTCAACACCATCTTCTACTTCCTCTCTAGATTCTTCTCCAGCACCCAGAGATAGATGAGTCCAAAGCCATGCTCCTGACCATGGGATTTGTCTCAAGTATAGAATGCAGGGGGCAAGTCCATGAGACATGCAAGTGTTGGGAGCTGAGCCTGAAGCTGGTATGGATTCAGGGATCACAGTACACCTCGCAGCCAGGAACATTTCAGAGCAAAGAGGAAGTGAGCATAAAAGTTTGGGCTGAGGAAGCGACAGTCTCTGACCCCAAAAAAAGGAAGGTAAAAAGACTGCTGACAGTGAGCAGAGACCCACTGCGAATCCCAGGTTCCTGAGCTTGGGGAACCACCCACACTTCTGATGGCAGCAGTATCTGAGTGGAAGCATTGCTCCAGCCACACACAGGACACGCTAGCAGGGCCCCAACCTCTCAGACCAGGACAGAGATTGACAATAGACACCTGGGCCAGATCCCTGCTACCTCTCCCTGCCCTCTTCAGGTCATACCTCTCACTCACTCTTCATCCCAACACTGCTAGCCCTGAAACTGATGCTGTAAGGCAACCCTGCTAGGTCAGTTCACTCTCTAAGCTCTTAACTCCCTCATACCCTGCTAAGAATATGCCCATGATAGGGTGAAATCAGTGACCCACTCCTTGTCTGGAATCCCCGATCCCTTTTGTCCACCTGCAAGCTTTCTGTGTATCCTCCATGATCTAGTATCTCAAGGGTCACATCCCCTGTGAAAAATTCCTCTCTGCCAGAACCCCAGCACTTCATGCATCCCACTCTTAGGGCAGCAATCAAACTCTTTCACTATTTTGTAGGGTTTCAATCACTTCTGGACTAAAATATGTCTTGTTTATCGTTGCATCCCCTATCGTGCCTAGTTCAGTACCTGCCTTAGAGTATGAGCTCAGTACATGAGGAAGGAAGGGGGGAAGGAAAGGGGTGGAGGAGAAAGAAGGAGATTAGGAGGGAAGAGAAGTGAGAAGGGAGGAGGGAGGAAAGAGCAGAAGAAAAGAAAGAGAGGAGGAAGAAGGAAGAGAAGGAGGGAAGGACAAGGGAAAAGAAGAGAGGCCTTGGCATTTATTATGCCAGACCTCTGACCTTTCTTATGCTCAGCACCCAAACTTCAGTTCCCAATACGGAGCCATGTAGGATCTGGTCGTGGCTTTTGTTCTTGTCTCTAGATTTAGAGGAAATCAAGAGGAAGCACATCTCTCAGAACTTCTTACCCACCAGGGAGAAAAGGAAGTCACTAGAGGTAAAAGAGAGGCAGCTGGGGTAGGAAAAGGACATGGAATTTTAAGTTTCAAGATTTATGTCCCAGTCAGTCCCAGCCATTGTTACTTTGGATCTGTCCCTGCCCTTCAGCTTCCCTCTTTCTAAAAGGGCAAAAGTGTCATCTCCTTCCAGGGAGTGTGGTGAGGATATAAATGAAAATGCAAAGCATGTGAAAGTGTGCTGCGGATGGGAGCACGCCATGTAGATACTGGTTCTTATTCCAATGAGTGTCTCCACCAGGTCAGACTCCCTCGGAGGCAGAGCGACGTGAGTCACCGCCCTCAAGGGAATCTGGCTCAAGGGTAACCACCTGCTTCTTCACAGGCCATGCTCTCAAGCCTCCCATGGCAGCCTCAAATGGGGAAGCCAACCCAGGATGCGTTTTGTGTAGCTCTTAGAACTCACCTCAGCTGACCAAGAAGGAGAAAGAAGGAAGGAGGAGATGCAGAAGCCACAAAAGCCTCCTGGGTGCGAGCCACTCTAGAATAGCTCTTCCCAAGCTCTGCAGAGGCCTCGCCACTGAGGAAAATGCCGGAAAAATGCCGGCTAATTTCAGAGGCTCCACGTTGGTGGGCCAACAGCCCAGGGAGAATGAGCAATTATGATTTCCATCTAAGCAACATATGCTGTTTGCTGGCCTCTTTCGAACAGCTGTAGGTTAGTTGCTATTAAGATTAGTCTCCTTCTCTGCTCCATATTTCAGAATTCAAATTAAACTAAAATAACAGCACCTGCTGAACAAAAACCCCATTGGAAATGTGTCCTCGTACACAATTACTGCAGGGAGGCTGGTCACCATTGTTACCCGCCTATTCTTCCTGAATGGGAACGGCAGCGAAGTTTCCCAGGCAGCTGCAGCAATTCAATTGTATAACTGGAGCTGGCCCCACGCCAACCCTCAAGAACTCAAGTGGCACCAAAAGATACTATATTGATTTGCAATCGAACATAATAGGCCATCAGCTTAATTATTACTGAAGTGACAAGGTTCTGGGTATTTCATATTTATATTTCAGGGCCTGTGAAGGATGAATGTAAATCTTTTAAATGCACAGATTTGCATATCTTCAGAAGGGTTGAGTGCTCTTATTACATTCATAGCCTTTGAAAGACCAAAAGGACTGGCTATTGAACTCAGGTTGCCAGATCCCATCGGCATTTGCTTGGATGAAGAGACAAAAGGCATAAAATGGAAACTGCTTTTAGTCCAAAAAAAAAAAAGAAAAAACCAAAAAAGTGAAGCCCACTACTCAACTGCATCAAACTCAGACCTCTACTGGGCCTTTGAAAGCAGATTAGTTACGGGTCTCATTGGGACAGAGGCATTTGGTCACTGAGAAATAAAACCAATGACTTCTTGGATCCATAAGGCCCCCTTCTGTTCTCTCCTTCCAGGCTGTTCTGGGCTTTTGCAAGTCAGTAGAACCTTCAGCGCTGCTGAGATGTGGGAAAGGAAAGATAGGATGAAATAGAAGTTGACACACCAAATAGCTACCACATATATATCTGCACCACACTGAGATCAAAGTTGCAGAGAAATGGTCTCATCTAATCCCATGATCATCATCAACTCTCCTTCCCATACCTTCTATTAGGACTTCTCACCCTAGCAAAATTTTAGACCCATTCCAAATGGGTCTCTAGATCCAATAAGTTGTCAAATTTTATAGACTCCTTCTCCTGAGTCTCCCCTTAATCTTTGCTCTCTGTCCCCTCTCAGCCAGATCTCAAGAAAGAGCCTGGACTCATGAGATCTTCCTATTACATATTCCTGCTTCCCTCTTACTGGATCTCAGTCTATTCTCTATCCTACCTTCAGAGGACATTTCTGAAAAGGCTGGGAACTCATGGTTCTCCTGCCTAAAACCCTTCACTGGCACCCATAGGGCAAAATTCAACTCTCTTCATAGACAGGCTTCAGTCCTCACACCAGCCAACTCTCCCCTAGCTACACACTCCCAGTCTTCACATGTGGCATTTCAATTCTCTTTGCCTGAATGCCACCTTCTCCTTGTCAAAGAAGAGGTAAGAATCAGCTTCCAAGATTCACATAATATCACTACATCCTGCCTTACCTGAGCCTCCTTGTCAGCAAGCCCATTTCACTTTGTCCATCTGTGTGTTATAAAACTGACTTTACTAAACCTGCGCTTTATGCTTTACATATCTTCTGCCTCTACTCAGGGGGCCTCACAGTCAGAAAATGTGTCTTTAATTCTCTTTATCCCTAGGACCTAGGTGAAGACCTGTAATGCAGGAAGTGTTCAGCAACCGTTGGTTGATTCTTTATCCCCAAGGAACATCAGACATGTACTGAACATCTATTGTATATGAGATTTGTTCCATGCATGAAACAAATGGCCTTTGCCATATGGGAATCCAAGGCCTAGCACCAAGACACTGCTATCAGCACAGCTGCCTATGAATGACCAAAGGAACAGTTGAAGCATCAAATGTTCTCAGAACACAGATCAGCAGATTTGTGGCCTAGTATGTTTTGGAGAAAACAGAAATTCTGAAATCCTATTATTGAAGAGGCAGGGCTATTTGAATTACCTCTTTCAATCTCTATATTTTATAGATAAGCAAATTGAGAACCAAAAAAGTAAGATTTATATGTTTATAAGAGTAGAAGGAATTCTGACTCCTAAATCCAGACTCCTTCCCACTATGTGTTATGAGATGTAGGGCTTGATTTGACATAGAATTGGGAGAATATTCCACAGGATGGCTCTAACCATCCCTACCACCCTCAGCAACACTAGTATCACCACGGCTTTCATCAGCCCAATCCCCAGCACCACTTTTTCGACCACCGTTGTCTGTACTCCCCTGACAGTGCTCCAGCCCCACTCCTTCCTTCATCCTCAGCACCATGACTTGCGCCAGAAAGATCTCTGGGTTGAGGAAAAAGCAGAAAGAGAAGGTGTTTTATTCTTGTTCCCATCATCTTTATCACGTTTACTCCTGCCTCTGTTCTACTCCATATTTTGGACCATCTGCACATTTCCTGTCTTTTCACATCCTGGGCTCTGGCACTGTCAAAGGGCCATTGTGATAACCTTCCTACTCTAGGAAGCATTTTTTAATTCACCTGAACTAAGAAGTTCTCTTTTATTCCAAGAGAGCTAGATCAAAGAGGATCCAGGAAAGAAAAAAGAAAGGAGAGTGCATTGTAAAATTTGGGAAACCAGAATTCTCTCTGCAAAGGTAACGGGGCAATAGGAGTTAAGATCTAATAATCTTTGAAGGTTTTGGGATTCTGGAAGGCCAACTTTACTCAGGTCAGGAAATATTGAGAAGTTCTTCAGGAGAAGGTGGGACCCTCTCTCTGACTGTTGAGTTCCCCATTGCTCTTTCCAACTTCTGCCTTTTGGGGAGACCACACATAGACATCCCTGGTGACTTAGTGGTAAAAAGCCCACCCACCAATGCATGAGATGTGGTTTGATCACTGGGCCAGGAATATCCCCTGGAGAAGGAAATGGCAACCTGCTCCAGTATTCTTGCCTGGGAAATCCCATGGATAGAGGACCCTGGTGGGCTCAAGTCCATGGGGTCACAAAAGAGTTAGACATGACTTAGTGACTAAACAACAACACTTAGACCTGCTTCTTTGGCTTATATCCTTGGGAAAGGCCCAGTTTCTTCATCGGCACCACCCAGGAGAGAAATCCTGGGCTGGCAAAGACTCAGTCCCTGGAGTCCTCAGCAGCATCATCCCCGTGACAGCCACTCCTGCCAGGCTGAGCACAAAGGAAGGCATTATCCTGCGAGGAGCAGAGGAGGCGCGGAGGACACCTGCTCAGGCAATTCTGTGATAAAAGGAAGCGAGGCTGAAAATTGGACAATTGTTACTAAGTAGCTGAGGACCCAGCTGAGTGGGATTTTCCTTAATAAGGATGATAGAAGCCAGCTTTAAAGGCAGATGGAGATTTTCCTGAATCTAGGGTTTCACTAGGAAGAGCAGGAGAGGAAGGTTGACCCAGGAAAGGACATCGCTCGTATTCTCATGAAGAGGAAGGCACAGTGAGGGTCTTTCTCAGAGGCAGTGGAAGCATTTCACATGGGGCAGTATTGCTAAAGTCATAGTCTCCGTGGGCAACTTAGGGAGGCAGTGATCTCCGAGACTGAGAGTGGGCTCCCTGACGATTAGCTACAAAGGACCAGACCCTCTTCCTTGTCTCTGCTTCCTAGGCCGGTAGACTGTGGAAATATAGAAGAGCACATAAAGTCTTGATTACAGCAAAACATTTGACTAAGTCTTTCTATTTTTTCAGGGATCCCCAGGTGGCTCAGTGGCAAAGAATCCACCTGCCAATGCAGGAGACACAGGTTCAGTCCCTGGGTGGGGAAGATCCCCTGGAGGAGGAAATGGCAACCACTCCAAAATTCTTGCCTGTGAGAGTCTCCATGGATAGAGGAGCCTGGCAGGCGACAGTCCAAGAGGTCACAAGGAGTTGGACACAACTGAGTATGCACGTACCCTTTTTTTATCTTCTTGGAAGAGACTGATGCTAGGCTAATAAGTGGGATTTAGCACTAGTTAGTACCTACAATTTAGGAGAAGGCAATGGCACCCCACTCCAGTACTCTTGCCTGGAAAATCTCATGGACGGAGGAGCCTGGTGGGCTGCAGTCCATGGGGTTGCTAAGAGTCGGACACAACTGAGCGACTTCACTTTCTCTTTTCACTTTTATGCCATTGGAAAAGGAAATGGCAACCCACTCCAGTGTGCTTGCCTGGAGAATCCCAGGGACGAGGGAGCCTGGTGGGCTGCTGTCTATGGGGTCGCACAGAGTAGGACACGACTGAAGCAACTTAGCAGCAGCAGCAGCAGCAGCAGTACCTACAATTTTTTGAGTTCCAAGTACCCTGGTGGCTCAGATGGTAAAGAATCTGCCTATAGTGTGGGAGACCCAGGTTCAATCCTTGGGTCCAGAAGATCCCTGAAGAAGGAAATGGCTACCCACTCCAGTTTTCTTGCCTGGAGAATTCCATGGACAGAGGAGCCTGGGAGGTTATAGTTCATGGGATCACAAGAGTTGGACACAACTGAGCAACTAACACTTTCACTTTCAAGTACCATACTGAGTTTTCCATCCATGGCACCACTGAATCATCTCACTACCTCTTTACAAATGAGGGAAGTGAGGCTCAGAGAGGTTTGGTAAACTCAGGGCAGTCCAGGTGGTTCTGGACCACACTACTCTATAATGTTGTCTACAGTCTAGAATGGTAGACACACAGTGCCTGCTGTTCTTACGCCTGTAGACACAGCAAAAACACACTTGTCACTATCATATACTGCTCTGACTCATACTCCCATGAGTGTGCACATGTGCACATATACATTATGGGGCTTCCACATTATAACCTTGCAGTCTTGCATGTTTTTACCTCCTGTCTCTGTCTAACGGACAGAGCTCCTCTCACCTCACTGCTAAAGTCAGGAAAGTTGTCTCACATCTCAGAAAAAGGCATTGATCATCTGGGATAATATTCTAAAATCAAGTAGGCTGTGATGGATGAGGGTGAGGGAGCTGGGGCAGTGAGGCAAGGCCCTGCCACCACCAGCTTTGCAGACCAGAGAACACTCAAGGCCAATCCCTGCCCAGACTGCTGTCCGGGGGTCAAGGGGAAATGAGGCAGAAAGACCCTGAGGGATCCATGGGTCAGGTGTGCATTCAGATTAGTAGTGTGACCAGTGAAGAGCAGTCCCCGCATATCTCCAATCCCCAGGGCCTCTGTTATATAAAGGGGATAGACATGCTCATCAGGCTTCCCTGGTAGCTCAGCTGGTAAAGAATCCGCCTGCAATGCAGAAGACCCCAGTTTGATTCTTGGGTTGGCAGTCAACCCAGAAGGAGGGCATGGCATCAACCCACGAGGAGAATTCTCCCTGGAGGAGGGCATGGCAACCCAGTCCAGTATTCTTGCCTGGAGAATCCCCATGGACAGAGGAGTCTGGCGGGCTACAGTCTGTGGGGTCGCAGAGTTGGACCTGACTGAGTGATTAAACACAGCACAGCACAGACATGCCTTTCACATACCTCTAAGGATTGAACACAGGATTGGTGCTGAGTGCCTGTGCCTGACTAATAGCTAGCCCAACCCATTCTGCCATGTTCCCATGCTGCCACCTTCTGATGCCAAAGCCTTCTCCATGGCAAGCTGCACTGCACACTGTCAACAGCCCCCAGGGAAAAGGAAGTGGCAGAGTCAGGGGGGTTGAGACCCTCAGCTGCTCCTGGAGAAGCAGGGCTGACAAGGCGAGGATTGTTTTTCTCCCCTGGTGCGAAGCATGTTGACTTGCTGTTGATAGATGGTGGGATGATACTAATTAAAATGCAGGCAGGTGTGAGGGTGCCTCTTGGAGCTGTAGTCTCCCTGGGGGGAGGGGATGGCATCAAGACTCTGTTTTGTACCCACAGCAGCAGGAGTGTCCTCTTACCCTCTCCTTCCCCTTCTGAGAGCAGGAACGGCTTGGAGGAAAGGTCTCGGTTTTTCTTTCACAGAGGCACTGGGGTGGAAGCCCAGGCACGTCTTCCCATCCTGATGGCCAGGGGAGGAAAGGGATGTAGACTTTTACAATCTTTCATACATGTCACAAGGTCTGAAAAGGTTCTGCCTTTGAAGAAACTGCTCAAGGGAGCGCTTGCCTTCTCCGCTCTCTGCCAGCTCTGCCTCTGGCTCTGGCGGTAAGGACTGTGTGCAAAGGCCTCCCCCTGAGGGAGGACTCTGATAGTCAAAGGCAGAGCCCCACAGGTGAAAACTTTGCAGTGCTGGGTTTAGGTCCAGAGGTGCAGGGGCTGGATTTTGAACCGAGAGAATCAGTGACCAAAGCAAGGGCAGAGCAGGAGTAAGAAAGCAGATGCAGACTGGCTAATTCCTACAGCCATAGGCATGCCTAGCTCAGCTGGGGGGTGGGTTCCTTGTGCCTGAGCTAAGCTAGGCTGCAAAAAACACAGATAAGCTTCCCTTTGATTCTCCTTCTTGCCTCTTCCTGAAAGAATAGGAAGTGACTCCTGTGGATTAGTATTGAAAATGATAGAAATTATTCAGGAATCGCAGCCGCCAAGTGATATGACTGAAGTGTTAAAATCGAGATTCAAACACTTCCTTCATTGCTGGAAACAAGAACCTTGAACTACTCCATTTCCTTAAACTTTATTTGAACAAGAGCCAGTGAGACTTAAGTCCATTCAATACCCTATCTCTGCAAGCCCTCAAAAAAAAAAAAAAAAAAAGTGGAAGGAGATAAGGAGGCAAGCTGGAGACTCCAGACTTGTTGGTCCCTGAGTTTAGAACTCAAACCACAGACTTGATATTCAACATTCTGGGCCTTTCTTAACTGATTTGTAGAAAGTGATGAATTAGGTTAGGAAATATCTTGCCATTCTTCAGTTCAGTCACTCAGTCATGTCCAATTCTTTGTGACACCATGAACTGCAGCACGCCAGGCTTCCCTGTCCATCACCAACTCCCGGAGCTTACTCAAACTCAGGTCCATCAAGTCGGTGATGCACCGTCTTTCCCTCCTTCCTTTTCTTCTTTCCATCCTTCTTTTTATTCTCAACTTTTCTCTTCCCCCAGCTCCAAGGATAATTTGACAATCTTCATTTCAGGGTTCTTAAATATGTGTAATCATTTCTCTACCATCTGATCTGTAAATAACAAGTTTAATGAGGATTGTCAGGAAACATTCCCCAGGGATGGGAATGACTTACAATGAAAGTTGAACCGAAGTCTTCTCTAGGCCTAAGAGCTAAAACTGCTAATACTGAGGATTATTTCGGAAGTGTTGAAGAAAAGACGGGGTGAAGCCCAAAAGAAATCTCTGTAGATTCAGGAGACCTGTGAGCCCCATCTCACCTAGGGACACATTTCTTGGTCCCTAGAGCTCAAATTCCTTCTCCCAGTCACACATCAGGATGTATCATATCCTTAGACTATAACTGAGAATATTATCCCAAACTACGCTGCTGGAAAGAAACATTCAATGAAAATAAGCAGAAAGAAATTTCCAAATATGGTTTTAACCTCAACTTTTTGCTGAGAGATGCTATTGTTTCTTTTGTTCATTTCCACTTCCCAGGTCAGGTTTTATTACTGTATTTTTAAATAACTAATGGAAGAAAACTGAACAAAGCAGGGAAAAGTTCTAATGTTGGAGTTTGGGCCTCCAGAACTGTGAGAAATAGGTTTCTGTTGTTTATAAGCTGCTTAGTCAATAGTGTTTTGTTACAGCAGTCCAACTGGACTAAGACATCATTTATAAAAGGATTCCAGAAAGTGAAACAAAGCACTGAGATGAACGATCAAAGAAACAATAGATGACTTCCTCACACTAAGGACAAATTTAGAACTGTAGAACCGAATCCGTCATTGAACACCCTGGCAGAAATGATAAAAGGAGATATGCTCTAAGGTATATTCTGGCAAGATGTTTGAATTTCCAGCAGTAGAAAACAAAAATTAAAAAGCTCAAGATTTCTGATTTTAAAAAAAATAGCAGATTGAACACTCGCCTTTAGTTTTATTTCCTCTTGAAATCTCACTGAGAGTCAAATAATGTTTAAAAATAAAAAGTTTAAAATGACATAGAAAAATAATGATAAAAAATAATAGCAATGAAATCTGGGAAGCTAAGGAAGTAGATGGATGAGTGTAACTGATACAGCAGACAGGAAAGCTGGATCCTAACTGCCAGCAAGAAGAATATACTATAGAACACTGGAAAATCTCAAGAATCAGTAGCTACTGATGGGATTTGGGTAGATGGTGTTAATAAGGACTGGCTAAATTCTGTTAAGAATTCAAATAGCATATACTCATACTATTTAAAGTTATAGAGTACATTTCTTAAAACCAGCTTAAAAAGTTGAAAGTTGTGCCTCTGTTTAGCAGAAAATGGGAGAAGGTTAGGGCTCTATTATTTTGTCTTATTTTGGGTTACAAGTTACATTTATATGACAAGCCTTGTGGAAGACACCAGAGAACAGTCCCTGTCCTCATGGCTACTAGAGTTTACGGGTGAGGATGGGATAGAGGAATTGTTATGTAATGTTCATGTGCCTCGCTATCATGGAGAAATAAAAATTCAATATACTTTAAGAAAAATACAGATAATCATTATTAGAATAATAGAATGGATAGTTATATAATCAATATAGAAATGAAGTTATCTAAATACTATTTATAGGTAATGTTCTAAAACTAGATTGATCTAGAAAGGTTCTCAGGAATAGAGATATACTAAGGAAACACACACACAAATAGTTCTATTAGAACTCAAATTAAAATTCATGTAACATAAAGATAAAAGAAAGTAGAATGTTACTTAACATTGATTAGACTATACAATCTAGAATTAAATATTATTATCATTTTAAGCTCCTAAATACCTTAGCATTGAAATATTTTAAAAGCTGTTAGAATTATGAAGAGAAGTTAATAAAATTGTACTGTGACTCAAAAAATCTCATTTTTTTTATAGTGTAAGTATTTAGCAAGTGAACAAAGTAAAAATTAAGTTGAATAAGTTGCTTAAACCAAATGGAGAAATATATGTACTACAACCAGAAGACTCGTTATTTTCCTAAATTTATAACATTTTCACAAAAATAGTTTTCTCCTAATCTACTAGTAAAGCCTCAACAAACTGTTCATGTTTGAACTATACATTCTGTTTTCTAAAAGTACAATGCAATAAAACTAGACAACAAATCTCACCAGAAACCATGAAAGGAATAAGCGGGTGGAATATTTTAGAGTGTTGAAAGGAAGATCATCAATCTTGAATTTTATAGCCAGAAAAATGTATCCCTCAAAACAGATAGAAAAATGAAGACTTTCTTAGACTAACCAAAACTGAGGGAAGTCAGTGTCATAAGATCTGCCCTGAAAGAAATGTTAGAAGTTCTTCAAAGAGAAGAAAAATAATATAGACCATAAATTTGGATCTACATAAAGAAAGGAAGAATGCCAGAGAAAGAATAAATGAAGATTAAATTAAATACTTTATTTTTCTTATTATAATTAAAAGGTAATAATTTATTTACAGTAATAATGTAATATTTTGGATGATAACAGAATAAGTACAAGTGAAATGTAAGACAGCAATGTCCTAGGAGACAGGAGGGAGGAATTGGGAATACTCCATTGAGTACTTACACTACACATGAAGTGTTATGGGAAATCATTAAAAAAAATTAAAGAAATATAATTGATATACTAAGAGAGAAGATACAACTAAATTGTACAAAGTGCTCAATTAAAATAAGTGGAGGCATAAAAAGACAAAGGAAAAGAAACAAAATACATGAATAGACACAATTACAAACACAGTGGACATTAATCCAACTGTATCAATAATCACTTCAAGTATTAATAGGCTAAACACATGAATTCAAAGACAGAAAGTGTTAGAGTACATTAAAAAAAAAAAAAAAAAAACAGGACCCAACCTGTGTGAAACTCACTTTCACATAGTTGTGTCCAGTCTTGTCCAACTCTTTGTAACCCCATGGACTATAGCCCACCAGGCTCTTTTGTCCATGGAATTCTCCAGACAAGAATACTGGAGTGAGTTGCCATTTCCTTCTCCAGAGGGTTTAAAGTAAAGGAATAAAAGATATATATGCTGTGTTAAAAACTGACCAAAACAAATCTAGAGTAGTTCTATAAATTAGAGGCAAAGCCAATTTCAGAGCAAGAAAAATTATCAGAGAAAATGAGGAGTGTTACATAACAATATAGTGACCAGTTCTTCCACAAGATACCGCAGTCTTTAATATGTATGGACTGTAGCCTGGCCTTCGCTATCTCCCAGATGGTAGCCTGGCAGGCTACAGTTCATGGGGTGGCAAAAGAGCTGGACGCAACTTAGTGACTAAACAGCAACAGTAATAGAGAGGTAGCTTGGATATTCCCAAATACTTAGATATTAAACAAGATACTTCTGAATAACATATGGGTCAAAGAAGAAGTCTCAAGAGAAAATTTAAAATATCTTGAACTATGATTGACCCTCGAACAACAGTTATACATCTGTAGATATGGCCCTCCACATCTACAGTTCCTCTGCATCTATGGATTTAACCAATCATAGACTTGTAGTAAAAGTAGTATTGTAGTACTGTAGTATTTATTATTGAAAAATATCCACGTGTAAGTGGACACATACAATTCAAACATGTTTAGTTCAAGAGTCAACAGTAAATGAGAAGTAAAACACAACTTTACAAAATTTGTGTAATACAGTAGGAGTAGTGCTTGAGGTGCAGTTTATAGAATTAAATCTGTATTAGAAAATAAGGAAGGCCTAAAATCAGTATTCTAAGCTATAGGAAACAAGAGAAAAAGAAAAAGCTCAAACAAGTAAAAAAAAGGAAACAATAAGAACTAGACTAGAGAGCAATGAAATTTAAAACAACCTAATAATAATCAACAAACCAAAAGATCAATAAAACTGAAAGGTTTCTAGATATAACGACCAATAAAAAAGAGAAGACACAATGACCAACATCAGAATGAAAGATAAATTATCACTATTGACACCATGGACATTTAAAGGGTAATAAAGAATACTGTTAATATGAACAACCCTATGCACAAATTTGACAACTTATATGAAATAGACTAATTCCTTGGAAACCACTAACTATCAAAACTCATACAAGGAGAAATCAATCATCTTAATAAGCCTACATCTAATAAAGAAACTCAATGAATAAATAGTAAACTTCTAAAAGTAAACACATCAAACTTAGATTGTTTCACTGATGAATTTCTAACAACCATTTAAGGAAAAAAAAGATACCGATTTTCTATAACCTCTCCGAGAAAGTAGAAGAAATACTTTCTTACATCATGAACCTGGAGCATCTTGCTGTACCAGAAAATAAGTAAATGCTATTAATAAAGCAAAACCAAAACCAAAAACCACACAATGATGTGGAAGCATCAAAGGGACACAGGGGGCAACTGGAAGAGCTCCCAATAGCCAAAGCTGGAATAAGTGTGTTGTTATTGTTGTTTAGTCACTAAGTTGTATTCAACTCTTTGTGACTCCATGGACTGTAGCACACCAGGCTTCTCTGTCCTTCAATACTTCCCAGAACTTGCTCAAACTCATGTCCACTGAGTTGGTGATGCCATCCAACCATCTCATTCTTTGTCACTTCCTTCTCCTCTTGCCTTCAATCTTTCCCTGCCTCAGGGTCTTTTCCAATGAGTTATCTCTTCACATCAGGTGGCCAAAGTATTGGACTTCTACTTCAGCATCAGTTCTTTCAGTGAATATTCAGGGTTGACGTCCTTTAGGATTGACTGGTTTGATCTCCTTGCAGTCCAAGGGACTCTCAGGAGTCTTCTCCGGCACAATTGATAAGCATCAATTATTCAGCCCTCACATCCCTACATGATTCAAGTCTCACATCCCTACATGACTACTGGAAAAATAATAGCTTTGACTATACAGACCTTTGTCGGCAAAGTGATGTCTCTGCTTTTTAATATGCTGTCTAAGTTTGTAATAGTTCTCCTTCCAAGGAGCAAGTGTCTTTTAATTTCATGGCTGCAGTTACCATCTGCAGTGATTTTGGAGCCCAAGAAAATAAAATGTGTCACTGTTTCCACTTTTTTTCCCTTCTACTTGCCATGAAGTGATGGAACTGGATGCCATGATCTGTGCTTTCTGAATGTTGAGTTTCAAGCCAGCTTTTTTATTCTCCTCTCTTACCCTTATCAAGAAGTTGTTTAGTTCCTCTTCACTTTCTTCCATTAAGGCGGTATCTTCTGAATATCTGAGGTTATTGATATTTCTCCTGGCAATCTTGATTCCAGCTTGTGATTTATTCAGCCCAGCATTTCACACGATGTGCTCGGCATATAAGTTAAATAAGCAGGGTGACAATATACAACCTTGATGTACTACTTTCCCAATTTGGAACAAGTCAGTTGTTCCATTTCCAGTTCTTACTGTTGCTTCTTGACCTGCTTACAGGTTTCGCAGGAGGCAGATAAGGTTGTCTGGTATTCCCATCTCTTTAAGAATTTCCCACAGTTCGTTGTGATCCACATAGTCAAAAGCTTTAGTGTAGTCAATGAAGCAGAAGTAGATGCTTTTGTGAAGTTCCCTTGCTTTCTCTATGGTCCAGGGAATGTTGGTAATTTGATCTCTGTTTCCTCTGCCTTTTCTAAACCCAGCTTGTACATCTGGAAGTTCTCAGTTCATGTACTACTGAAGTCTAGCTTGAAGGATTCTGAGCATTACCTTGCTAGCATGTGACATGAGCACAATTGTACAGTAGTTTGAACATTCCATGGTGTTTCATGTTGTTCAAGGGGTTCTCAAGGCAAGCATACTGGAGTGGTTTGCCATTCCCTTCTCTAGTGGACCATATTTTGTCAGAAATCTCCACTATGACCCACCTGTCTTGGGTGGCCCTGCATGGCATGATTCATAGCTACACTGAGTTACTCAAGCGCCTCACCACAAGGCTATGATCCAAGAAGTGGGGAATAATTAGAGCAACAAAATAAATTCAATTATAGTCCAAAGTATAAAATGAACATGTGTGTATTCTTACTAATATAAGAAATGATTGCAGAAATAAATAAATAAATGGAGAATAGACAGATTTCTCTTGCAGAAGATTTCCAAATAATTTATCTCAAGGAGCTAGACCATAACTCCTCGTTCCTCAGGGACTTCCTCTAGTGAGGACAGCATGGGGTGGGAAACAGAGTACCTTTCCAGTAGAGGAGTCTGACAAATACTGCCTCAGCCAGTTGATTACAGTTAACAACGGTGGTAAGTCATGTTGATAGTGTATGTATCCTTGATATGATGCAATGAAAACTGTACTTAATCTCTGGGATCTTCCTCCCCCAAACCCATAAGCCCCATCTAATCAGAGAAAACATCTGATTAATCCCAGTAGAGGGATATTCTACAAAATACATGACTACAATGTACTCCTCAGAACTGTCAAGGTCAGTAAAACCAAGAAAAATCTAAGATTCTGTCACAGCCAGGAGGAGCCTAAAACGACAAAATGACTAAATGTAATGTGGTGTTCTGAATGGAATTCTGGAACAGAAAAAGGATATTAGGAAACAACTAAAGAAATCTGAATGAAGTACAGACTTTAGTTAATAATTATGTATTAATATTGGTTCATTAGTAGTAATAAATGTATCATATATATGTAAGGTGTTAATAAAAGGGGTGGGTGTGGGGTAAATGGTAACTCTCTATACTTTCATAACAATTTTTCTGTAAGCCTAAAACTGTTCTTAAAAATCAAGTTTATCAAGATAGAGTAGATAAATAACTGCAGTACAAATTGAGACTCTTGGAGCCATTAGTTTCCAATGTGGAGTCTATTAAACTTTAAACACCTCAGTATTTTTGATTTCTAAAATTATATATTCACACTGAAAATAGACTATTGGAAATATAATACTTTTCTCAAGAATACTGAAAGATATAAAACATTCCTCGATTCCTTTTATGAAGCTAGTCACAAAATTTAGTGACAAAAATTTGACAGGATAGTACATACACCAGAAATACATAACCACACAATCTTACAGTACAACTATATTCATGAATACAGATTTTAAAATCCTATAAAACATACACAAAATGAATGCACTGGTATTTAAAAATAATAAGCCATGGCTGTTAATGAATGATAGGTAAATTCTAGTTGAGAATTAAAAAATATTTAGAATAACAAAGTCAATATGCTCCTTCGCTCAGTTGTGTCCAACTCTTTGTGACCCTATGGACTGTAGCCTGCCAGGCTCCTCTGTCCACAGAATTTTCCAGGCAAGAATACTGGAATAGGTTGCCATTTCCTACTCCAGGGGATCTTCCCAACCCAGGGACCAAACCTGCCTCTCTTGCATGGGCAGGTGGATTCTTTACCACTAGTGCACCTGGGACGCCCCACGTCAGTCAATATTAACTCGTGTTAATGTCAGTGATACAAAGCCATATAATCATATCAGTAGTCACTTGAAAAGGCATATTCAACAGCCATTTCTGCTTTTAAATTTTTTGCCATAGTAGGAAAAGTTAATTTCATTTACATGCAAAGAAAAATACTATATGAAATCAAGAGATGGCATATAGCATGATGACTAAGTTGAAGGACACAGGGTTATTCCTATCAAAGATGAGACATCTATATGTACTATGACCTCTGGCTAATACTATGTACTATGACCTCTGAATAATACTATGACTAAGTATCATTCTGCAACTGAATTATTCAATCAGAAAATATAGGAAAATACAAAGGCCTACTGACACCCTCTTTATACAAATAATTTTTTAATATGAAAGAAAAATACATCCATTTTCACTTTAGGAATGGGTTAGCAACTGGGCACTACTGGAAAGGTAAATTTCACACCTTGTTTGCCTCAGAAAGAAACATTAATAGTTTGGAACAGTCTTTTCGTTCTCTGACAATTCAAATAAATGGTCTATATTTCATATTATTTGCTAATATCATATTTTCTGTATCTAGTATAATATTCAGCAGACAAATATATTGAGTTGGTTAATAATGTAGAAAATGACCTCTTCTGTTTCAAGCTACCTGAGGAGTTCATCTAATTGGCTTGGCTGGATATTAAATATCAAGGGATATAGAGGGTAGGGATGAGGATGAGGAAATGATATAGGTTACAGTATGATTTCAACTTTCAGATTGGATGGAACATAAATTTCTCAAAATTGTCTCAATGTATTTACTATTATAAAACTTAAAAAAAAAAAAAAAAAAGCTTTGAAAATAAGAAGGAGAAGTTTGGAGACCGAGGAAGAGAGAGACAGTGAGAAATGTGGCTATTGCACAAGGGAAAACTTTGGAAAAAGTGGAGAAAATTTAAAGATATTTAGGAATGTTTCACACACTTTGTTTCCCCATGAAACTTCAGTGACATAAATATTAATCATCCGTGATTCTGGAGTTGAATTTGTCTTTATTCCTGTTTTCTGATATGAAGACATGCGGAGATTGCTGTTGATGGAGAGCAAGTAGTAAATGAGTGCAAGATTTGGGAACTAAACAAAATAAAATACAAACATAGTAAATGTTTATTTAGAGCTTACTATTTGTGTGTGTGGCAGGGGGTGCCAAATCTCTTACAACAAACGTGTTAAGTAGCTGCTTTTGTTTTCCGCATGTTACAGATTTGGAAAGCACATCTAGTTGAAATAATTAGCCTCAGTAACAATGCCTAATAAATAACAGAGCTGAGAATTGAACCTAGACAGTCTGGCTTCAGAGTTTACAATTTAGGCCACTTCCATATCAATCTCTTGTCCTCCCTCTTTCTCACTGTTAAAATTTAAAAATAATTTAAGAAGAAATACAGTAGGAAGTGAATCCCCAGTAATTAGAATGAAAGTTAGGGAAAATTTAATGGTCAGCTGAGTCTGTTAAAGGCAATACTTAGTTTAAAAAGAAAGTGATGATTCTACAATTGATTAGGAGCTTAATTTTTTTCCAAAATTCCAAAAGAGTTTCCATGTTAAGACATACATGTCAAAATAATTATTTAACCAACATAAGTACCATAAATATTATGAAAGAGGAGGCAACATTAATTATATTTATTCAGAATTAAGATTATCTACCTAGAAAAAATGGGAATCATTTGATAAACAGAATAAAAGCATTTCATAGTTTCCAGTTACAAAATTAACATAAAAATCTACAGCTCCTTTACTGCCGGGGTCCAGCCCCAGTGGATCCAGGGTGATTTGAAAGTGGGGACAGAATCAGCGTCCTAGGAAAAATCTTAATTACAGATATAGAAAGAGATTAGAAACGGATAGTGTAGTAGGAAAATTAGTGGAGAAAAAGAGGCTGAATAACTTGGTTTACATGGAATAGCATCCATCCTCCAGATGGGAATTCAGCCAGGAAAATGGGGATCAAGAAAGAAACGACATGGGGGAATCAGTCTTTCCAGAAACTGATCCGATTTCTTTATTTTTCAGGTTTGTTTATATA
This sequence comes from Capra hircus, assembly GCF_001704415.2. Classification (NCBI taxonomy): domain Eukaryota; kingdom Metazoa; phylum Chordata; class Mammalia; order Artiodactyla; family Bovidae; genus Capra; species Capra hircus. The sequence continues at coordinate 45,348,204 of NC_030822.1, read as the reverse complement.
CCTTTTTATTATACATAGGGATGAATACAGAGTCACGCGGGGGTCAGCAGACCTGACCCTTGTCACAATCAGGTGCTTCATATAAAATTATACAATGGTCTTATGGGTTTGACATCATCTTCTGGCCATGAGGCCTGCTGACATTTTATGGCCCTTTCTGATACCGGTCAGTTAACCAGAAAACTTATTTTTCCAGGGGTGATTTTTTCTTAAATGAGGCGCCACCCTCCAAATAAAGTTGCATTCCTATAGGGTGAGGGTGTAGTGAGTTACAACTAGGAAAGAAATTTACTTAGCCTAAGGTTTAACATGATTAATCTTAAAGGTTAATACTTATTTTTCCTATATGCTAGTTATATTCATTATAAGGGCAAGGAATATGGGGATTTAGCAGCAAATATTGGCTCAACAAATGTAAACCCTTGACCAATGTTCCCCTTAAGATCTGTTTAGTCTTAAGATAGTGATAAAGTTACATTTTTACATAGCAAGGACACAGTGATTTATAACAAAGTACAGTGATCTATAACAAAAGAGAAAATTTATTAACTCAAAAAGTCTAGTATTGCCAACATCAAAAACTACTATATTTCCTTTTCTATATTCCAAATACATTGATTAATATATTCCCAGGTGCCTAAGGATATGCAGGCCTGGCAGCAATCACTGACTCAACAATGAGAAAAGCCCTATGCTAATACTCCAAACTCTCTGTGCTGTTTATGGTTGAGAGGTTGTCACACAAGCTGGTCTGTCAGCAGAGAGGTTTGACCTGAGACACCCTTGTCACACCCAGGGCAGGGAATTAGCAGTGATTATTGGCAGGACAAATGAAAAAACCCTTCACCAATATAATTTCTAATCAACCCACTATACTATACTAATAATTTTCTAACTTCTCAAAAGAGTCTGTATTTAGAAAGTTTTAAAGCATTTTGTGCCTCTCAAGGTTGGGAGGCTGTAAACAATCACATGTGGCCTGACGAACCTGATCAGGGAGGCTAGAGGACCTCCAGAGGAATTTCTAAGTTGAAACACTCTTGTCACGCCCAGGAATTTTTATAAACTGGAGCTTCAAGTTAACTCCTTCTCCGAGAGAAATGGTTATGGGGGAGAGTCCCCCGTAAAGTCAGAGGTGTAGCTGAGAGCATGAAACAGACTCTGGTTTTGGGGTTGGATGCTCGGGAACAGGGCGTTTCCTGAGGCTTGATCATGCCTTTGCGTATGCCAAGCCTCCTTCCTCATGACCTTTGCCATGGGCGGAGTTCCTCACGCTGGCCCCCGGCACTTTACACTGTAGAATTAGCTATTTAGAAATATATTTAAAAATCAGATTAACAATAGCAACAAAAAATGTTAAATAACTAGGGCTAATCTTAAGAAATATGACAGATATACCATAGAAATATTACAAGCTTAACTTACAGACATAAAAGATGTTAATACATCAGGAGACATTTCATGTTTTTAGATGAGAAACTTCAATATTTTAAAGATGTCGCTTCTCCCCAAATTAATTTATAAATTTAATGCAATCCCAATTAAAATTTGATGAGATTTTTGTTTGGAACTTGACCAAATGATTCTAAAGTTCATTTAGAAGAATAATTGTGTTAGAATGGTCATGAAAAGACCAAGAAAAATGAGTAATGAGATTGACTTGCCCTATTAGAAATTAAATTATCACTGTGATATGGTACCAAAGTAGTCAGACAGATCCATAAAACTAAAAAGAAAATTCAGAAGTTAAGTATGTATAATAATTTGGCATATATTAATGATGTCAGGTTGAAAATATTAGGGAAAGAATCAACTATTTATTAAATGGATTATTCAATAAAATATGATCAGGGGCAAGTATATACCATTTTTTAAAAAGGTTTGAATTTATACCTTAATTCATACAAGAATAAATTTCAATGTTTCAAAGTTTTTATTGGAAAAGAGAAACCATTAGAACACTGGGATATATAAATAAGTATTTATGTAATCTTATGGTGGTAAAACACTTAAAATGTTTTAAGTGTAGACTCAATAGCTGAAAGGAAAAGATTAATAGTGTTTTTGACTACATAAAATTCCACAACTTTTGAATCTCTAACATAAAGCCTGATCTAATTGTTCACCTAAATACCATAAACAACATTAAAAGACAAACTCTGAAAATTATTTGCAAGAGATATTACAAAGAAAGGTTTAGCTTCCTTAATCTTTCCAGGGCTCATGCAAATCTTCAAGAAAAAGAGGATATTCCAAAAGCAAGTGGCCCAAGAACAGGTCAGGCAATTCATAGAATAGATACCCACAGTTTTAGCACTGAAAAATGCTGACCCTGACTAGCTATTAAGGAAACACAAATTAAAACATGAGAGATGCCATTTCTTGCCTATTACTAATAAATTCAAAATGATTAAAAATATTGGTAATATTCAATGTTGGCTAGGGCATATGTAAATAGGCATTTTCATATGCTTTGGTATAAACTCAGATTGATAAAACAAGAACTTTCTAGAGAATGGTTGGACAACATATTATCAAAATTGAAAATGTGAATTTCCATTTATGCAGCAAGGCAATTTCTAGAATTTAACCTTAGGGAAATAACAGGACAACTGTCTGAAGATACAGGTCCAAAGAGGTTCATTTCAGCATTAGTACAATAGGAAAAATTAGAAAACCATATGATCATTCAAAATATAGTAGTCATTAAGTATATTATGATATAATACATAGCAGAACACCATGTAGTAGTTGTAAAAGATGATGAGAGATCTATGTTCACTATATAATATCATGCTCCCAAAACTGGAAGTGAGAAAACTGCATTAAAAGCATTTTATATAGTATATCATTCCCTTATATATGTATTTGTATGTATAGTGATAAATGCTAATTATTTCTGAGGATATCTTTCTCTTCCTTTATGCCTGTGTATGTGTAAGAAAACCCAGCTCTTTCACTAAAACTCTGTCGAACACCATGCTACAAGTAGCCTTAGGCAAGTTATCTCCTATGTTCCTCAGTCTACTCATCAGTAAAATAGCTTTGCCTTGTAGGGTTGTTCTGGGGATCAAATGAATTACATATAAATCACTGAGAATGGTGCCTGACACATAGCAACCATATTCAACAATTCACCGCCATCATTACTACAATAATCATTATCCTTTTTATGATGACTACCCTTCATGAAATTACAAGAGAAAAGAGGGGAAACAGCATTCTTAACATCAAGACAAAATGCTGAGCATCTTAGGCATCTTCCCATCCATGCCATACTGATAGTGCGCTCTTCAGGATGCAGAAGAACCCTGTAGATGCTGGGAGAGGGATGAAGAGCCAGGGTGATGCCCAGTGAAAGTGGATTTAATTGTGAGTCTTGCTTAAGACGGGCTTCCCTCATGGCTCAGTGCTAAAGAGTCCACCTGCAATGCTGAAGATGCAGATTTGATTCCTGGGTTAGAAAGATCTCCTGGAGGAGGAAACGGCAACCCACTCCAGTATTCTTGCCTGGAGAAGCCCATGGATCGAGGAGCCTGGCAGGCTACAGTCCATGGGGTCGCAAAGAGCTAGACGTGAATAAAGTGACTGAGTACTGATGCTTGCATTATACACCACCAGGAACTCTTGGAATAACCATCTGAGATGTAGGGTTGCTGGAAGCATGGAGCCACAGGCTGGGGCAAGATCCAGTGCAATTTCTATGACATTGTATTCTTGCCATGTCTTCATTCCAGCCTATAGGCTGTATATGATTCTACCATTCACATACAGCCAGATGACACAGAGTCTGAAAAATCTGTTTATTCAGATAAATTAACGGCAAATAAATATAATGTATGCGTAAGATTTTTATTTAGGGAATTATACTGTCTTTAATATATGCTTGCATGCATGTGTGCTAAGTCACTTCAGTCATGTCTAACTTTTTGTGACCCTATGGACCATAGCCCGCCAGGCTCCTCTGTCCTTGGGATTCTCCAGGCAAGAATACTGGAATGGGGTGCCATTTCCTCTGCCAGGGGATCTTCCTGACCCAGGGATCAAACCCATGTCTCTTATGTCTCCTGTATTGGCAGGCGGGTTCTTTACCACTGGTGCCACATAAGAAGCTCTCTATTTAGGGAATTATACTGTTTTAAATGGAGGCTTAATACCTCTCAACTAATCCTGCTTTAAAAAAAAAAAAAAGAAGAAGACGAGCTTATGGCTTCCTGACCAGGGATAGAACCCTTACCTACTATATTGGAAAGGGAAGTCTGAACCACTGGACAGCCAGAGGAGTCCCTAATCCTGCTCTTTCCTAGTCTGAATAAAGATTCACTGCACAATACTGCTATGGACAGTCTTCCTCCTGAGGCATTTCAAACTACCCGGAATTGGCACAGTTGATCCCTTTTCATAACAGTCTGTTTTTGTTTTAAGCAATTACTCCTAACCATGCCTACAGTGAGCCCCTGACAAGGAAGCAGATCCTTCTTCTGAGCCTATTTTTCCCTTAGAGAAAGGAAGTGACTGACTTTCAGGATACCCACCAGCAGCAGCAGACACAGCAGGATCTTTTTACCATGGAGAAATGTTGATTTCATATTTGCCTGTATGTGTGAGATGAATGCTGGGCATGATTTACTTACTCCAGAAAGTGTTGCCTGTACCATGGAGACATAGGACAGTTTAAAAGGAAGAATAATCACAGCACACAGCTATTCATCTTCGGCTGCCTCTGGGAACTGTGAGCTGATTAACTCTTGCAGTGACTGACTGCTAGATGCTGTCAGCTCCCATCTCTATTTGTCTCTGTCATCTCTAGGATCCTTCACTTTCTGCCCTCAATACCTGGACCACTTTTGGCAGAGTAGGGTATTAGGTCACTGTTTTCTGAATTAATACTGACAAGGTTTGGCACTGCTCACCCTCACCAAACTGTTGCTACATGCCATCAGATTTGGAAATCTGTATATTCAGGGCTGATTGCTGGTTAGCTGTCTTGCCTAGGACATACTTTCCTTTTCCTCTTTTAGGCTGGCTTGCCTATCCCCAGATTAGACTTTTTCTCTTTCTCCTTAGTCCTGATTGATTCTCTTTCCTAATACCAGTCTTCCTATAGGCTGAGACCACTGAAATCCCTAACCCAGAGTGAGGGCCCCCTTTCTTTCCTGGTCCATTCAAGATCCCAAGCCTATTGCTGTTGGCTGGAATCTTGTTGCCAATGGAAAAAATTCCTTGGATAACTTTGCCTGTCTAGCCCTCCTCCATTGTTCCACTTGGAATCTTTGATGCTCTTATTTTTATCTGACCTGTCCTTTCAGTACCAGTCAGTTTACAAGGCACCCAAATGTGCTTTTAGAACAGTGTGCATTATTCATCTAGATAGTATTTTGGAGACTGTTCTATATACAATTCTGGGCACTGAAACTCAAGTCCCAGCCTTCACTGCAATAACATTTTAACAGAGAAGACAGATGTTAAGTAAGTATACAACTGTAAATAAGATCATTTCAGAGGGATAAGGTCAATGATGAGAATAAAACAGGGTAATAAAACAGTGGGCAGGTAGATAAACTTTAATAGAATGGTCAGAAATGTTCTTTGTAGAGGCACAATATTTGAGCAGAGACTTGAATGACAGGGAGTCAGTTATGAGAAGGCCTCAGGGAAGTGAATTTCAGGTAGAAATTCACAAACAATAGTGAAGGCTCTAAGTTGTAAGAGAAGAGAGCGCTTAGGAAACAGGAAGAAGGGCAGTGTGACTGCTGCCGAGTGAGCAAAGGGAGCAAATGGCAGGTAGGTTTGGAGAGGGCAGCAGGAAATTTCACCTAAGGCCTTGCCGGCCACGATAAGTAGCTCGAATTTTCTGTCAAGTACATGGGAAATCACTGGAGGGTTTTACATTGGGAAGTGGCTTCTCTGATTCATCAGCTACATGCTGGTTTTCTCTGCCCTTTCAGCCTGGTGATTGTCATCATTTCCCAAGCCCGGGTGGCTCAGATAGTAATGTCTCTGCCTGCAATGCAGGAGACCCAGATATGATAACTGGGTCGGAAATATCCCTTGGAGAAAGGAAATGGCTTCCCATTCCAGTATTCTTGACTGGAGAATTCCGTGGACAGAGGAGCCTGGTGCAAAGAGTCAGACATGATTGAGTAAATAACACGTCATCCAAACTATGATACCACCCGTTTTCAAATATGGACCAAAGGAAATAGAGACATCATCCAGGAGGGCAGGTAATTAATCACAGTCCTATCTCCATGGCCCATCTATGGATGGGCCCATGGTCTATTAACTGGGGTTTGATTGGAGCTCAGAAGAACTTCAGAGAGGAATGTGATCAAACAGCAGAGTCAAAATTAAAGACTGCTGGCTGAAATGTGGGCAAGAGGGTGACTGTGGAGGAAGGCTATGGATCTGTACAAATATACAGAGGTCAAGCTGGAATAGCCCTGGAGGCTCTGCCTTGTGCTGGTTGCTGAGACAGGGCCAGAAAGGAGCTGCAGTGAACCCACTGCTTGGATGGGAACCCAGAGCCGATTCCCATCCTCTTCCTAGGGCAGCACTTTCCCCAGAACCTCCCCCATCCTATAATCCACTAGGATTAGATGCCTGGGATGCTGCTGACATCCCTATCTCAGTTGTCAGCTCAAATGCACTTCTTGGCCTGAACTCAGCTGAAGTGTGTAAAATAGTGAGTGTGAGGTGGGGCTGGGTGAAAGTTAGGTTTGAGCTGAATGGAAGGTTGGTTTTTTAATTAAGGATTTTCCATGTGATGACTAGAAGTTACAAAATTGCTCATAGCTGGACTCTGGCGTGTTATTTCTCAGGACTTTAATCTTGCATAGTTTCTGCTGTCCTAAGGCTTTGAAGACAACATATGGATAAATGGAAGAAGGTGAATACATTTCTTTTTCTTTTTTAAAATTAATGTTTATTGGAATACAATTTCTTTACAATGTTGTGTCAGTTTCCACTGTATAGAAAAGTGAATCAGTTTTACATATCTCCATTCTTTTTAACTTTCCTTCCCAC